>NW_024065923.1:0-506069 GCF_011947395.1 Colletotrichum karsti
TACCTTCTAGGGTAGAATTAATATATATACTTATCTCTAAGATATTCCTTATAGTTATTAAAGAAGCACTATAGCTAGTAGAGGTATTAATAGTAGTTACTTTCTATATATAAATATAGGTAGTTATCTAGCCTAAACTCTAGTTTATAGTTTCTATCACGCTATTCTCCTGAGGTGCCAAAGAATTTAAGTATCTATTTGTCCTTTATAGGATTAATTCTCTAGTACTAAAGGCGTTTACTAGCCCTAGTAGTTTCATCATTAGAGTCCTCTTTAGAGCTAGTATTATTAATATTAGGTTTATACCTATAGATAGCTACTATCTAAGCACGTTATTATATAATATTATAAGGCTTATCTAAGTTATAGGTTAGTTCTTATTTAAGGCTAATATATTTAGACGTCTCAAACTATCTATTTTCTTTAAGGGCCCTATATTCTAGGAGGCTATTAAGTTATTCTTAAGCCTTACGCTTAAGTTTACTATTACTTCTATATCCTATAGCAATAGTTTATTAATTTAGGGGTCCACTAATATTCTTTACTCTAGTAGTATTATATCCCATTCTACTAGGGTTCTTAGGGTACTATCCTATATATTCCTTAGAGTCTAAGTAAACTCTATAGTTATTATTAAAGTAGGTAGTCTAACTAAGTTATTTATAAGGGATCGCCTTAGTAATAGCACTAACTTATCTTTTCTTAAGTACTAGCTAGAAGCGTTCTTTCTTAAGTGCTCTATATTCTTTTATAAGGTATCTATTCTTATTATAGTTATAGCACTTAATATTCTTCTTCTAGCTATTACCCTTATTATTATCATTACGCTAGGCCGCGCTGAGATCCATAGGTCCACTATAGTGCCCATAGGCAGTACTATTACATTTATTACGTTAATTATTATTATAGTATCTAGGCTACTACTAGTACTTATAGCTAGAGTTAGTAGGTTATTATTATTTACCTTTCTCCTTATATTACTTATATAGTTAGTTATTAATCTTAATAGTAAGCTTAATATACTAGAGGAAGTCCTTAGGTCTATTAACCTTAATAATTTTATCCTTAACTTTATCCTTAAGGTTATTATAAAATATAAAGATCTTACCTTTATTAGTTAAGTCTAGCTAGGCGTAGATCTATTAGAACTCTATAGCGTAGTCCTTAGCTAACTTAGTCTATTTAAGGTAAAGTAAGTCTTATTTAGCTTATTATTTCTTATTAGGGTCTTAAAATAGGGACTTTAGGGCAGACTTAAAGCCCTAAAAGCTACTAAAAATATCTCTAACTTTAATAGAATAGTAGTTAAGTATTTCCTTATTAAGGTACTCTTTAAGGAAGGGTTCAAACCACTAGAGGGCTTATCCCTTAAGGAAGGTAGATATATAGATAACCTTCTTAGTTCCATTCTTAAAGTTACTATAATAGAAATTCTAATAGTTCTTAACTTAGATAAGGAATCCCTTAAGCTATCCTAGGGATCTATTAAAAGGATTAGGAGAGTTAAGTTAAAGCTTCTCTTATCCTTCTATAATAGGGATAATAATAATATTAGCAGCAGCTTAAAGAGTATAGTTCTACTATTTAAGTTCCTAGGTACGCTAGTTAGATAGGCATATAGCAGCCTAAAGTTCTTTAGTAGTATAAGCATTAGCATTAAATATTTCCTATATCTATTAGATATTATAGTTAGCTCATTTAAGCTATTCCTTAAGCATATTATTATTATTACTATTACTATTATCTTTTATTCTCTAATCCCTAAGTTCTTAAGTAAGGTTCTTCTTAATAGGGGCCTTCCTAGCGCTAGAGGAAGATCCAATACTAGGGGTCTTTCTAGAGAGTTATAAGGACATTATAATACTATTAATAGTTTCTCAAAAGGTAACTTACTAAATAGGAGCAATTAAAGTATTATAGCTAGCTAACTAATAGTAGGTTTATATTAATAGTAAGTTAGGAATTAAAAACTATAAATAGTATTAAGTCGTTCTATAGGGCTATTTAAGTAATTATAGGTCTTTAAAGGTCTTAGTAATTAGTTAAGGCCTTAATAAGAGTTATAGAGTAGTTATCACTTAGGTATAGCTAAAAGTACTAATAAGGGTAGTTATAAAGTTAATTACTAAAGAGCTATAGAAGTCTATCCTTAAGCTAGACTTAAGTCCATCCTATATATAAGTCCTAGATACTTCTCTTCCTATATAGACCGCAATCTAAGAGTTAGTCCTCCTTAAGGACCACCCTTAGTACGTCAGTCCTAATCCTTATCCTAGTCCTAGGACTACTTATCAAAAGTTGGTCCTACTTATCATCACGTAACTTATACTATAGTTCTTCCGTTCCAGGCAAGCCCCTCATATTCCCGTAATCCTACATACAAAGGTAACGTTCTAACCGCCCGGTATCCTTATAGGGCGTTCTTCGTTGGTTATGCCTAACGGGTCGTAACAAATATCTACAGCGCCTCTTCATCTGGGCCAGTCGATCCTACCAACTTGGGCGATTGGTTCGTTTAAAGTCGGTTCATGATGGATGCTATGTTTGAGAAGCATACGCAGCCACAATTGTTTCGAAAACAAAAGATGCATGTGACTAAGTCGGCGCGTTCTCGTGGAAATGAAAGACAAGTTCATCGTTAGTCTTTCTCGCGATAAGTAATTAGTAACAAATTCTACCCATTGTTGTTTCAATGAGAACTTACCCTGGCCGACCTGCAAAGTGTTCCATGGCGCAGCACTTTATTAGTCGAATCAGAACATATCAGTATCAAGTTGTGGACACTCAGACGCAGCGTTGCTGACCAATTTACATGTTGTACCCACATTCCGGACTACTCCTACAACGTGATCATTCGACGGGTAGCTCCTTGAAGACCCGTAATAAAGAAAGCAGATTACTGATCCCGAGGCTAACTTTGCCCTAAAGATCTCGGATTGAGGGGCATTTCACCGGGCACGATGACGACATGTCAAGTTGAGCCTGCCGCCGATTAACATGTAGTCGCATCAACAGTGGACATCCATAATCCCGGCCGCCACAGTCGCGCTGGTGAATTTCACGTTTACTCGGACCTCCAGTCGCCTCCTCCGTCTCGAGCATCTCCCTCACTCCGGTGTCTGACTTGAATCATCCCATCCAAAGCCGACCTATGACGATATCTGCGTAAGACGAGCAAGAGTTTGTGATTTGCCTCAAGTAACAAAGAACTTTGCTTTTGGATCAGTGCTACTACTTCAATTCCATCTCGCATACATGTGTCGTATACCCATCCTCCTCTATATCTTATTCACTCTGGTCGCTGCCACACGATCAACCCACTCTTCCGTCTTGACGACTTCTTGCGCGAAAAGCGGCCACACCAGCTCGGTTGCAGCATCAGTCAGCGCCTTGGTCCAGCCAGCAGTAGCATCCTTTCTGCAAGTTTCACCACGTATTAATATATCAACCGTCTCTTATTTTAGGTTTGCTGCTACTTACAAGATGGTGACATGGTAGCCTCTGGCATCATTCCACAAGATCATGTGAGTATGTATCCAAGAACAAGGGAGGGGAGAAGGGGTAAGCAACGCACAGTTCAAAAGCATGTCGCGCCGAAGATTCCAGACATGTGTTAGCTGTAAGCCCCGCGAATATGAGATGAGTGATTTCGCGTTGGCGCAGCTGAAAGTCCAAATCCGTGTTCTGGAAGGAGCTGTGGATTTGTGCAAGGTCAACGGGTCGCCTATGACTTTGATGGGAACTTGTAGCTCACTCGCTGTTCCAATGTTTGCTGGCCACAACATCACCTTTGGCCAAGTCCGGTTCTAAGCCGTCGAGAATCTGAGCGCCCCAAGAGCCCTCCTGGAAGAACTTCAGGCCGTTTTGCTTGACGTTGTTTGGAGTCATATGCTTCCATCCATTGAAGCTGTTCTCGGTGTACTGTTGGTGCAGGCCGTAGTAAATGGGAATGTCTTGAGATCTTGCTGCTGAAACAGCAGCCCGGATGTTTTCCACGGTCTGCTTTTCCTCAAGATCTGTTAGGCGTGGCGTCAGAATTCCCTCCGGGTGGAGGAAGTCGTTGTAGGGGTCCATCAGGACGAGAGCTGTGCGAGAGGCAAAAGACATGGTGGGATATCGAACTTTTTTGAAGGATCTTGATACTTGGTGCTACTTCATGTATACTCTGACGAGATTCGTGCAATTTATACCTGCTCTCGTCAACGTAGGGAGGCTGGCTGCTGAGGTTACTTTCTCCCTCAAATTTGTCATCATGGGCTCTTGCCTACGTCAAACCTTCAACTGAGGCCAGGGTTGCTCCGCCTTTGTCAGTCAGCCCGGCTCACTAATCAGTTGTTGGACGGTGCAGCATTGTCGGCAAAATCCCGATTTAGTCATCCAACTCCCATTTATGACCCAGTCCGCTGGGCCTTGGCGCTCAATCAGGGGTGTCAGCCGGAACGTCGCCGCACTATCTTCAACTATTGCATCGTAACTTGGACAGACCTATTACTTACTTTGGTGCCAGTGTCCTGGTTATATGGACATGAGATGTATAAAGAAACATGGAACATTCAAAGGAGCCAAGAGATCACATAGACTTACGCCTATCTTTGCGACTTGCCGTCCGCCATCCTTAAGGTCGAGAAAATGGCTTTAGAAGGCTATTGAAGCTTTGGAAGAAAGCCTTGAAATGGCACTACTTATTGTTGCCTATGTATTCTTTAGACAATGACTTTCTTGAGCATCATGCGTGGATCCTGGTATTAGATGATTGAAAGCGTTTGACGGTGATAGATGACCAAGGCTTTTAATGGATTCGATCGCTAATCGCAACGAAATCTTAGCTTTATTTTCAATTGAGACCTTGTCGTCATATTCTGACATGGAGGAACAGTAGCTAATACCTGCGGACAAACACATCCTCACCAACCGACCACAATCTCACATCACCATGCATTAAGGTTACAAATTTTGTTGCGTTGATGACGGTATTACAACAAGTGACTAACTTACATAAAAGACACTTCATAGCCCTAGCAGTATAGTTAAGGCTCACAGCCTTCAGATGAGCAATTCTGGTAACAAGCAGTAGCCCGTTGGGCCGTTGTCTTAGCATCAGATACATGTATCTCAAAAGACGGACCCCATCCCGATTCACATGTACAAATCGAATTACATTCTTCATTAAACCCTGCTTCAGATGGCAGGAGGCTGACATCACGTTACATGGCATTGCGTCAAGAAGATAGCTGTCGGGAACCGTTTCCGATGCGAATGCCCGGTTGAGGACAACGATCAAATCAGGCATGGTTTACATCACTTCAGGTCTTGTGAATATGTGCGAATGGCAATCAGACTTCTGAAATTTTGGTGTTGAATGAAATGATACAGACCACTTGGACGAGAAACCCCTTCTCAAATGAAGGACTAGCGATGTGTTGACTGGAGTAGCTGATGCCATGGATGCCGGGGATTTGATTGACCTGAGCCCTTCCAGCATGTCTAGTTTGGATAAATTAATGCACCTGTAAATACTACAACAAGGATTCTGTTGTAACGTTTCTAGAGGCTCTGTTGAACCCCTCAGTTGCCCTCGACGGGCTTTGGTATATTGGGTCCGTTTTATCATCTCTACATGTAGCTTCACTTCAGGCCTCCAAGCATCCGCCTATCATTAACCGAGTCTCCTTGGCAATAGAAGATTCGGACCCCATTCCGAGCCACACGTCAAACTGACATGGGGTTGATTCTCAAGTCAGTGGTAGCACGAGTGTCACCGCCTCTTATTATCCATCAGCGGAGGTGAACAGATATGCAATTCGAGGCAGAAGGAAACACGTACCAGATAACAGCAATACGACTCTAATTAATCAACCTTTGTGTAATTCTTTATCACAAGAACTCATTGATTCAGTTGCAGGAGCTTGATAGTGAGCTATGAGGGATTCGCGTCTTTACAAATTACGCAACCTGGATTACTTAAAGTGAAAGCTCCTCCTTCTCTCAATGTGTACACTATGTTTTGGCGCTTAAGAGCTAATAATGCACAGAATCTGCACTGTAATCGTTCATAAGTACCGGATGAAGTAACCGATGATACCGGGGATAGATAGTTAGCTCTTCTGGAACCCTGGATCTGTAAGGATTAATTCCTGTCATGTGGCCACTCAGAGAGTGCATCTTATTCAGTACCCGCATACCAAGACACTAGGAAGATAACCGCGATAAACCTCCTCAGCCAAATAATTCAGAGCATAGCAGATGGGACAATACGAAGTCGGTAAGGGTAGGACATTAGCTGGGAACATTAACATAGCCTGTGTTGACCGGTCGATACCGTACATGGAGACCGGATCATTCAGGACCTTGAATTCTGCAATGAAGCTGTCTATTCCTATGGTTTAAGAATCAAGATGATTACTTACACCGACAGACTCTTTGAGGTAAGCTTACAGAGATGTCAACATGCACGGGTCAGTTCAGAGCTGGGCCAAGATGATCGGCTCTACTCAAGAAGCCAGGTAGAGGACACTTTGTCTGAAAGATTACTTATGATACGCAAGCTTGATAGTCGAGCGCCTTTTGGTGACGCTCAATGATTGGCATCGGCTACCTGAGCCGTAGCCCCGGATGCGGACCCGGCCCCACATTACCCCGGATCACGGACGGGGGGCATCATTATCCTTGCGGGGCGATATGCCGCGAGCATTCAATCATGAACCCCACGGTGTCTTGGAAAACACCCGTTGGCTAGGCGGGGTACTGCATGGCGTTTCTTGTGAGATAAGATATGACATCGGACTTGAGAAACATGATGGTTCTGAGTATCTACGCATGGTACTTAAAGACGGACATGTAATGTCCGTGACACAGATTCTTCCCACTCCACTTCCATACCAAACACAACAATAAGACATTTCAGACAGACACGACAGAAACGACACAAGCAGCTATTGAACCTGACATGTTTTTCGACGTGCTACTCTGCAACCTTCACTCAACATGAATCCATCTTCAGCATCCAACATGCGGGCCAGTGGAAAAGGAGATCAAGAGAAACAGATGGCTCCTGCTCCAACACATGGCTCTATCCACCATGGCGAGGTTACCGTTAATGATGACAACATCGGCGACCTACACCGGAGCTTCAGTCCACGCCAGATTCATGTATGTTATGTTTAACATCGGCTACTATTTGAATTGATAGTGTACGAATACCGTGACTAAGACAACTCTTCAGATCATATCTCTCGGCTCTAGCATGGGTAGTGGCATCTTCATTGCGACCGGGAAAGCACTAGCATCTGGTGGGCCCGGCACTATGTTTCTGGCCTACTTGATAGTATGCAGTGGCGTTTGGGCTAACCTTCAGATTCTGGGTGAGATGACCATAGCCTTCCCGGTCTCGGGGAGCTTTGTCGACTATGCCGGTCGATGGGTTGATCCTGCTTTGGCATTCGGTGCGGGTTTTGCTGAATGGCTCGGTGAGTTTACAGCTACTAGACTAACAAAATGTTGCCCATGTCCTAACGTTATTTGCTTCTAGGCTGGATCGCAGTATTCGCAGCCGAAGCTGAGTTCTTCGTCGTTTTAATCAGATACTGGGGCGACGCAGTTCCACACGCAGCATTGAGTTTGTTCCCTAGGTCAATTTCAGCCAACGTTCCCCGTACTAACGGTCAACTCTACAGTAACCATATTTCTTGCGCTCTGCCTGATAGTATTTTGCCTGCCGAACAAAGTCTTTGCTTGGTTGCAATGTTTTGGGTCTCTCGTGAAGATTATTCTTTTCGTCTTCGTTGCCGCGCTGTCGTTGGCGTTGATCGCCGGCGCTGGCCCAACTGGAGTTGTCAGAGACGGCAGCTACTGGCGTGATGGTCAAGCCTTTCAGAACGGATTTGGGGTGAGTTTCACTTTATCATCTTACAGGTTTTACCATTTTGGCTGATTCTTCACATTACAGGGCTTCGCTAGTTGTGCTCTATTAGCAATATGGGCAGTTGGCGATCAAGTCTTCATCAGTGTCATGGGGGGAGAGGCGAGCTCACCCAGATATTCTATGGCGCATGCATCAACCTTGATTCCTCTGCGAGTTGGTTTCATGTATCTGGCTGTTGTTGTTCTCATTGGCATCATAGTCCCGTCTGACGATCCGCTTCTGCTCGGTGAGAGCGGTTCCGCCGCCTCTCCCTTCGTCATAGCAGCAAATAACGCCGGCCTCGCTGGCATTCCCGATTTCATCAACGTTTGCATGATAATTGGCATCATGGCTATCAGCTTGGAAGCACTATATCTTCCTTCTCGAATTATCCGAACCATGGCCTTGCAAGGACTTATTCCGGAGGTCTTCGCAAAATGCGACCAGAAAGGGCGTCCTCGGTGGGCTCTCTTGATTAGCTCAACTGTGGGAGTAGCTTTAAGCTACCTCAGTCTTAGCAGTCAGTGCTTGAGCCCAACCTTTGAGTTATGACTGATAGCTAACATGCGTTGCAGGTGGTGGAACTATGGCGTTGAACTGGTTCATCTCAATTACGAGTGCTTCATTTTTCACCAATTGGGCCATCATTGCCTTCACAAGCCTCAGATTTCGCGCAGCCTTGAGAGTACAGGATGACAAGCTATTCAACCAGACGTTCGCATGGAAGTCAAAGTTGTGGCCCCTTCCTGCGGTACATCTTCTGGTCGTGTCAACAATGCTCCTGGTCTGTCTGTTGTACGGAGCTATCTACCCCACCGTACGTTACCCACTAGGCTTTCAGTTGTAAAGCTTGCCTCAAGTCCGAGACTTGTTACTGATGTCAAGATGTTATCTATGCAGAACGGAGCAGGTTTCTCAGCTGAGAACTTTTTTGAAAACATGATAGGTTTGCTGTTGATCGTCGGGGCCACGATTGGCTACAAACTAGTAAAGCGCACGCGCTGTATTGGCCCTCAACAGGCGGACCTAACGACAGGGCGGCATGTCCTCAGCGATGGGGAAGTTGAATTTCTCAACGAATACTACAGCCGTCCGCTATGGAGACGAGCTATGACATACGTGTCTCTAGTTTAAGTCTAAGGCATCAGCTTGAGAAGTTTGATCTCCGAAGCGAGTGGATTTAGGTCACAAAGGATTGTGTGAGAGTAACAGAATCGGACAGGGCTTGAGATGCGTTGGCTCTTGCGGCATGAGACTCACACCTTAAGCAGCTTTACCTGTACTGCACATGCTTGACGATTTGCTTGCGAACGTACCTTTCCACAAAGTTAATTAACATCTGAATAGACATGACTTCATCCGCAATAATCAGCCTCAAGAATGCAAGTCTCATGCACATGTTACGTCAGCTGAACTGCCTATGTAGCATACGCTGCTGCAGAGGAACGGTGAGGCCCAAGACCCAGTTCAGGATATCAATCGTACGGTCATTTTTCAGAGGGCTTCATCCGGTTTGATAAACACATCAGCGATCTCTCAAACCCAGCGAATAAAGCCAAGGCAACGTATAATTGGCTTAAGGCTCAGATTTCTTTTATCAAGGCTTCATTTCGCTTTGGGCATAGACACACTTTGTACCGGGAATCTCGGAAGGAGTCGGAGTACTCGTCGGAGTTCTCAGTGGGAAGCAAACCTCGGTATGGCGACACCCCTGAACTGCTGCGCCGTATTCGGGCACACCCCACTGGCGAGGATAGAAAAAGGGTACTCCGGCTTCTTGCCTCATTTTCGGTTTTTACATTTTGTTTCGAGGCGCGGGCTGATCGGTTTGTCTTAAACGATGCCTCACAGCGAACCAAGATGACATCTTTCGTGCCACGGTCCGTTCTGCCTATCTTCAATATGCATCCATCGTGACAACCCTGCCTTGATCTTCCACGACCACATATGGTCTGCGTCTCACACGTGTTCATCAAATGCTGTGCGCCTACCTCATTCGGTGGCAGACGAATAGGCATTTGTGTTGTCGGGCCTCCTCTCCGCAACAAATGCCATGTCATGCATCTCCAGGACATGCATTAGCGGGAAACCGGGAAAGTTGGATGCGTTTTGATTGCCGACACTTCTGCATTTTGTTTTGTTGTGTGAGATTCCGACGCCATACGGCGAGAGCGAACACTAATGGTCTCCTCCCGCATTCTGGTCCATTATTCATATTTGTGAGAAATGCTGATGAATTTCCGTCACAAACGCTCTTAGGGGCATAGGAGTCCAGCTTCATTAAGAACTTTTCAGAAAATGGGCTAGCACGCTCCCCCTCATTAGCACGATGGGCTAGCAACAAGGGCCACTTTCAACGCTCGATTCGAGCGTATCGATGCTGTCAAATGATTTCAGCTGAAATTATAAATATTCATCAGCAGTTGAATCGTATGTGGCGAGCATAGAGCTAATATGCCTAAACGATGTTCCAATCGCGAAGCATATGCACTTCCCATTGATATGTAACCAATTTCTTCTTTCGAACGGGAAAGTACTCCAGTTGGTTTTAGTACTTTCCTATGCACTTTAGAAGAAGGTGACTGTTTATATTTAATTCAATGACTAATAAACATGATGTTTGCATTTCCGCCCTGGGTAGTGAAGCTCTCGTTGCCGTCAATTTTCTACTCGAATTTCTCTGGGATCTGGACCTCTCTGTGGCCTCGTTAGCTCTCAGCTCTCCCCCCCCCTCCGCCGCGGCATCTCCGGGGAAGGCATTAGCGCCTTGTGCAGAAACGACCGCTGGCTTTGTGATTTGCGAACCACTTATGGGCAAAGCTCCAGCCCAGTCAACAAGGCATCCTCGGCCAGGCAGAAGCCTGCCGTCGAAGGATCAAGTACCATGCATATGGCAAGCCAAGTGGGCTTGATCATATCCTGTTGACTGACCAGATTGCACACTGATGCCCAACGGACGATGCGAGGCGAACATGAAACTGATTTTGGGCTCATGAGAAAGAGCACAAGCCGTCAGTGAGATCTTGTTTGAATGCTATGACTCGTTTGACGATTTTGCCAACACAACCCGGAGCGATAATTGGTGTATCTATGGGGATACCATGCATTCCAATTGTTGGGCTCTGAACTGAAAGAACATATAAGTTCATAGACTTACCTCTCGCTTTCTCGTCGACGCCTCGTTGAACTTCAAAGGCTTCAAGCGCACGATACGCAACCATGGTTTCCCGAAAGTCCCACCGACAGTCCCGATCGGGTACACAATCTTCCTCCGATCGCGATTCTCTCCCTCATAGTTGCCGATATGACGCCTTCCCTAGCACGACCGCAGACCACTCTAATCCAGATAACTCTGCTGAGCTTGACCCGAGATCCATCGACCCCGATTCGTATGTCGAAGAAGCCTCGGGCACACTCGAGTCACCCCACACAGCACTGCCATACTATGTGCACCCTTCAGACCAGACATACGCCAATCAGCCCGCACTGCATCACACAGAGGATGGCCAGGCTGCCATGTCTCAAATTCCGCCGCAGTCCGAAATGGTGTACCGAACCCGTCCCGTGTACGGGAGCCCCAACTCTGGTTACTACCAGTACCACGCCAGTCAGGTCAATCACGCCAACGGCCCATACTCTCACAACGGCTTTTACACACCAGTCTCATCAGACCCAATCGCAACATCCGCAACCGTATCAAATTTATCACAGTCCCCCAGAATGAAAAACGCTCTCGATCACATCGGAGCCTGGGATGACAATCCTCAGGCCTCCGACTACCCTGCATCACCTGAACCCGAGCGGGGCCGGAAAGAGCGAAGGCGATTAAAGTTTTCCAATCTTCCCGGAAGGTCGAAGAAGACTGAGTCAACGGAGCGGGAGCGGTCTACCAGGTATGAGGCCCACCACTTGGTAGTTGCCGCATGACATGGAGATTTAGTGCTGACAGCAATGTAGTCGAAACGTTGAAAAGAGGAACAGGAGAAAGAGATGATTTGGACAAAATAAATTCCTTTAGTCTTTACGGCGCCGTGAGAAAAGCCGACGTCATTGGTTTTAAACTTGCTATTCAGTAGAACTGTCATGAGCGGAACCAACGATGAAAGCAAGAAGAGGATATACTTGGTTCCATGCGTGGCAGTCTCTCACTCATTTTCAGCATCAGTTTCAAACTTTTTGTTACTGTTTTCTCTGGTGTTCGCACATCTCATCGTTCTTTTTCGGTTTTGGTGGCATTTCTTTCGTCGATTCGCTTAGAGAAAATGTAACAATAAAATTACACTCGCTCAGATAAAATCAACATTCAGAATAATAGAAATTGAGTTTACAATAGTCATGGCGTTGTAAGAATCAAGAGTTTTGCAGAGAAATTACAAGGACGAGTTGGGGACTTGTCCTTTCATGAGACGCGTTGAAGCCGTTGAGTATGTTCGATCCTAGCCTCATCTCGGCGCGATTTGCCAGCGTCTCTCGAGCTAAAAACCTTAAGGCTTGATCTTTGCACATCACTGGCTAATCAATTATAGTTCGTCGGATGATTCCACGGTTCATCAAGATGACATGGTTCAGTGGACCAGTAAAATGGGGCATTGAGGTGAGGCGAACGTCTGTCGAACCCTGTCCCGCCCTGCCAACTTCTACTCGTTCTTTGCAACGAACTCTGATGAGTGCATTCTACCATTGGCTGAGGTTTGAATCTTTCTGATTTTTCCGGCGGGCCAATCATGCGTGTCTAGAGCGATAGTCCATTCAAGGCCCCCGAAAACAACTTCAACTGCTTAACCCCCCTCTACCACTAGACTAAAGGCCATTTCGGTTCCGAGTCTAGACATTCTTGCTGTGTATTACGGTTTATATAGAGATCTGAAAAGCTGGTCTGGCTCGATGTGATTTTAAGTTCCGGTTGGATGAGGATGCGTCCATCCATGGTCCTGGACATCACGCCATGCGAAACGTGCAAGCCACCCCCCCTGAAACATTTGTTCCCCATATTCGAGAGCACCAAGCAGATCAAATTGATCATGTGATTCATCGCAAGCAAGATAGTCAGCTCACTCGACGTCGTAGATATGCGAGGCTGACGACACGACCCGGTCGTGCTTGATCCCAGACAGGGGCCCAGCAAAGGCACCCAATCTTCACCGACACCAGATCAGAGTGTCAAATTCGCTCCACCTGTGCGGTTGATGTGTTGTCTGATTAGAGTTTTAGACTTTTCCCGGTGCGGAGAGTCATACTATTATTGGCAAAACGGCCCGTTCTAGCGTGGTCATGGCCCACTGGGCATAGCGACTAGTCAGGGGCACCCGTTCGGCTACCGAGTAAGTAAGAATGTGCACAGATGTACGTTTCCATTCCTGAATTTCAGAAGAGGAGCAGATAGGTTGTGGATACAGAGTCTCGCCACTCATATCAAGACTAGAAGGCAACTTGTGATTGCCATGGAACTACGAGGCATGGCTACTCTCAAGTCTCGTCAAATCGTCTACCCTTACCGGTCTATAGATTTCCACAGTAGCCGCTAAACAAACTACTAGTGGTCAAATTAATCTCGGTTCAACTTTTCTTTGACACTTCAGCAACTGGATGAAAGTGCTCTCGGCAACTGTTCTCACGCTTTTGGGGGCTCGAAGGAAATTTGGGTGAACTTTTGAACTAAATTTCACTTCAATTCATCTCGCCAACATTTTTCAACATTGCTTGGTTTGCTAGACTGCAAGATGCGTGAGCTGCAGTTCATAGTTATCATAATCGAGATCCGGGTAACACTCGGCGTGTTCTGTCTGCCCCGGGCCCGCCCGGCCCCACAATGGGACCGGACCTGACGCCCGGTCCGGAGGTTGGGTTTCCGGTACCACGCGCTGTCTCAACTCACAGTCCGCACGAGAGGAAAACCTAGTGTCACCATTGACTTCCTCTGTGACACCAATCAACTCATCGATACTGCCGGTGCAGTCTTAAACCGATGTCGTTAACTTATTAGTACTCAGCCTGTAGGTTTTTCAACATGAAGTTCTCAAGCTACATAGTTCCAGCTTTTCTTTTCGATTTACTACTTTTAGAGTATGCGTTAGCTTTTCGAATTAAAGGGCCCTTAATCTGAGACTACAGCCTGTATGCTCATAACATATTCTTGTGGTGAGGTGATGTAATATGCATTTGTATGCGGGTATTCTCTCAACTCGTTTTCAGGCAACGGCACCGTTCTTTAGGGCATCAGAGTATGCTTTGTTACTGAATAAGCCTATATTCTTGTGAAATACTCGACCGAGCCGCGTGGCATGACTTGCATCCAACAGCACTGCTTCGATTGACATAGCAGTGGCCCTTCTCCAAAGGTCAAGCGTCCTATCCCGGATTGGCATATCTACAATCAGTGGGTCAGCATAGTTTTCTCATATCTCAAGCATTAGCCAGGTGAGGCTTTCTGTGGTGCGACGATAGCGAAGTTTCAAGTTCGGTACTAAAGGATGAGGGATTTCGCGGCCAGCTGAGCTCTGTGGGCGAGTGTGGGCGTGTGAAAAAACAAGGAAACATTGTGCCCGCCCTGTTCTACGACGATCTACCGGCCACTAACCTCTGCTTCTGCCTTGCAGGTCTAGAATGCATGAAATTTTTGTCCTTGGCGCTACAGGATTGCGTTACTTCCACTTCTCATAATGGGTCTGGGCATGAACCAGTCATGAGTGGTTTGAGAGCCCGTACGAGTTCTAGAGCTTTTCCTCAGGGAGGCATATTTGAGGCAAAGAACGAATTGACTGGCTCTGGTACTCTTTCAGGTCCCTTTTAGTGACGAGGCAGACATCCGCATCCGAGGAAGTGGATATGCTAAACGAATTGGGCGTCCGGGATGGTCTGGTACATGCCAACTCATCACCATGTGTCTTGTCCAGACTCCGGTCCCAGCTAACATCCCGGGCGAGCGAGGTAAACCTAGTAGAAGCTAATGGAGGAGGGGTGAGAGTAACTCAAACTGGTCTAAGATAGTGGAACCATACCACGGTGGACTGTGGTGTATCCATGGAACTCTACTCAGAGAGTGACAACCTTGGCGCCGTTAGGGAAGTCTGCCTTCTTTTGAATGCTGCCTGCAGCCCAGCGGTATGCCCTGGGCAGAGCTACCTCGATTACCATTCGGTCAGAAGTGTGGGCAAAGCGAGGCGGTCACGAAACCCTGCCCCCATCTTCATTGGCACTGGCAATCATAGAACGCCTCATGAGGAATCCTGGGGTGTGAATATGAGACTCTTCATGGATGGTGCCGTCACAGCCACAGCAAAGGGCACACATATGGCCCTGCCGTCTCCACTGCGTATTCACAGGGAAAGAAGAACAAGCTCAGGCTTTCCAAGTGGCCGTAGTCACCGGACACGTCGAGCTAAGGCCCTCAACTGCCATATCAACGTAGCAGATTCCCGGTCCTGTCCTAGTCCTGCTGATTCAGTTATTAACCTAAAGCTACTTGATACATATAATGGGCTGCTGCTACAGCGTAGCTCTCGACCCCAAATATCATCCCTCCATCTCTGATCTTGTGTGTGTGTGTGTGGGTAGGTGAGAATGATGCAACCAAGAAATCTCAGCTTAGAATCGCTTGAAGGCGGTATCCAGCCACCACCTGTAAGCCATGTCTCAAAAGTGGTGAACCAAGGTTCAGCGATGTCAGTACAGCACCATTTATAAATGTTTGCTCATCTAAACCAACGCACAGGTCTTCTCCCAAGGATGGACAAGCGGAAGTCACCACGCCTGCAGCGAATGCAGCGAATGCAGTGTGGCAACCTTCCACGACCATCATTCAGTTTGTGGAGGAAAGACAGAGCGACTAGTGGAAGCTTGCATATCGCACCACTGCCGAGGAAGCAATCGAAGAAAAGAGGCAAGCAGTCGAGAAAACCTTGCAGGCCGTATGTCAAATCATCTGCGGATATGATCCCTCCACATCATTCAATGACGGGGGAGACAAGCAAGACATCGATCCTGAACCTCCTCAAGAAGGTCAAGAACCCCAGCTTTCAAGTCAACAAGGCTGGAAAAGAATATGAACTTTGGTTCTGGTGAGGAAACCCTCCCAGCTTACAAGAAATCCACTGACAAGGTTGATCAAGCACCTGCGACATCCATTCCACTTCATACCTTCCTATTCTAGGCTTCAGCTGTAGTCCTTCGTGCATGGGGTCAGCAGCCTTCTCCGAAAACGAAAGTCCACCGCACCACCAGACCGTGCCGGCCGGAATGCGACATATTAGGATACAGCGGGGGCCAACAGCAAGGATGAGCAGGAAGTTCCGAGCCAACTTTCCGGAGAAACGATGATGGGGGCTAGTTTCTTGGACAGTGATCCGCAATAACGGAACCCGAACAGATCTTCTAAAGATCATCGAACCCATGGGCCTGGAACCAGGCGGTGTCCTTCCAGCTATTTCCGGCGGTGAATGCTTACGATCGGTGCTTTCTCGGGGGTGAAACATGCGAACACAAGGGATTAGGACGGGGGTAGCAGTCGCTTGTTGGTAGGGAAATCATGGGAATTGGCGTGGGACGCTGTGCCTCCGGGGCCGATCCTTCACCTGAGACGGTGTACAAGACGCAGGCTGTCAATATGCTGGCGAATCTCTTCCACTGCAATCTCGGATGGGAATGGAGGAATTGGCAGTGTATCGGACCGGTTCATCATACGGCTCTTGGACAATGGTATTGAGTTCGGTGGTTACTAAAAGTTGAATTACGAGCATTAGCATTCTGCGACGGTGCTGTCAACAGGCCAATGTAAGCGAAAAGATCTAATTTCTCTTTCTCGAGGGCTTCTTGGAATGATTGACAAGATGGCTAGGGAATTAGCTTGAACACCGGTCAATTCGTTTTCCCCGCTCGATGTTACACTGCTGAAGAGTGAGACTCCATCTTAGACATGCATGGCCCCCTCAGCTCTTGCACAACTAACGAGGGCAGTCTGGCGCCAAAATTGACCTTTCAATGGCCTGAAGCTTACGGCTCAATTTCTCGTCAAATTTCTCGTCATCTCAAGTTGTCATTCAACTTGCTCTCTTGATGAGACGAGCTCATGAGTCCTGGTCCACTGCGTAGGCAGCCAACGTCGGTTCTCAGCCTGATTCTTTTGTCGTCGTTTTCGACAACAAGCCCCCTGTTTGATGATCTGGGTTCCCTGTTCCTCATCCCCTGTTAATGATTGACACCCTAAAGAGATCACGTCATGCGGGAAGGCTGAAGGATTGTTTTCTAGAAAAGGGCTCGGACTTTTGGAAAATCTGCGCAGATGGATTGATATCCCAGGAGGTGACGACATGGGGTTTTGGCAGGGAGCAAATGCAGTGAAAGGGTTTATCACTCTGATCACCGGCCAGCCTGCCCCAAAGGTCACCCGCCGTTGCGACCAACATGGAGAGAAAAGCCCCCAAACGCTTACTTGGCCATGCCGCTTCCTTGCCGCTCTTCTGCGCCGAACCCAGGTTTGAGATAAGATCTCCCAGCTCTTATTTCGGCGTTTCCGTTACGTTTTACTCCTCATATTCTCGGCACGTCACCCGATTACAAGGGACGTCATTGCCTGCCCGGCTCCTGAAGACGTTCGGTGCCAATTTCCCGCTCCGCATTGCTGACAGCCGAAAGTAAAACGAAACTTCCTCAAACGTGGTGAGGAATGCCGACCCCCGAGTGCGAGCAATAGCGAGCTCGATCTTTTGATGACCGATGAACAGATGGGTCCACTGAAGCTGTGAACTCTCAGCCTCCTCTTAGGCAGCATTTTCCGGGGCCCATGGATCGAGGAGGCAAGTACTGGCTCTGTGATTCTTCACACCGGCGCATGAATACCGACCACGCAGAGAAGATCTCTTACAGCCACTCTTGCTGTGTACTTTAGGAATCGGGCACAATTAGCAGATGAAGTTAGTATGTTCTGCCGCAAACAACACCTTGAGCCAGCTCGCAGCATGCTGTCAATATCATGACACGAAACGGGGTACCAAAATACCAGGTTTCCTAATATAGAATTCGTAGAACTATTGTACCCCACCCTCGGTCGTGAGACTACCCCGGCAGGCTAGGATGTTTCTATGAATCTACCATGCCAGCTGAGAGCCCTGCTGTTGCCAGGTTCCCGGGAGCCCAGTCGCGAGCATACACCGACGGGAAGACAGAGGACAAGGATAGCATCTTATGCGTTTCAGACCACTCTTCGCCCTCACAAGGCTGGAGTCTAGTAAGCTTGGTTCAACTAGCCGACGTTTGGGTCACTTCGCCAATGCCGCCCTGGGTCGATAGAGCAGGCAGCTCCGTATCGATAGGTTCATCTTACCTGAGCTTGAACTTTCTTTGCAAAATGATCAGTCCATGTTTGAGTATAAGAACGGCCAGATGGCAAGGCTCATGTTGTTATGTCGACATATCATGCTGCCCTCTTCAAGCTTCATTCTTAATATCCACGGAGCACAACTTCATCATTCCATTTCGTTAAGCATACCAAAGCTTGCAATCACACTTCGACCTCCTTCACTTGTATTCAATATGGGCACCAACAATCAGCGGCAAGACGAGTATGGCCGATGGTGGTATCAAGACAACGGGGAGTGGCACCTCTACACTCAAGTGACTAATACTCAAGATGATAACGTTGTCGAAAGTGGAAGGTCAGTGATGATTCCTTCCTCAGTACCTTATGAAACCAGTTTTCTCACAGTCATAGCTTTCACGAGTCACAATATGATGATGAGCTCTGCTCTAGCCACCAGGCACACCTTTCCCACCAGGGTTCGAAGGATGAGACGGCCAATTTTGTTGCAACTCAAAGTCGAGACAAAGATAATCGCCGGAAGCTTCACGACGGTAAAGGCAGACGCATCCACAGAAGAGAGATGGGAGACAAGATTGACGAAATCATGGTACCGATGAAGGGAAGCAGCTCAGGCAAAGAGAAGTCCAGCAAGAGTAACGACAGTTCGAAGAAGAAGAGATAAGAGTCGCTGTATTGATAGAGGCCAGATGAAGAATTTACCCAAGCAAGACGAGACTGGACACCTCATTGTCGTGACTCGTGACGGTTTGGTTGATTGCAGACTTGGGCCGCCTCTCTTCTCTTGCTAGCGTGTATACACGTTATATATTTTTGAGAAATATTCTCCAATGGTGTTTTGCAATGTTCGAATTAGTTCAATATCTTGGAATATAGCAAGTCTTTTCACAATTCATAACAAAATTGGGTATTTGTTTCTGCGTTCACATCTCCTGCTTGACTATACTTTTGGCACTTCATCACTCACATGATGTGAGTAAGTCGCTTAGATCCCATCGCGATTCTCAATATGGAAACGAAGTGATTGAAGCCAATACATTGTTGGCCGCTAAATGGGATGATTCGTCGAACGTACTGCCTTTAAGAAGAACCCCTACTACTTTAACGATGCCAGACGGATGTCGAGCTGGCCACTGAAGCCTATCAGAGAAACAAAAGACCATGTACCTGCAGAATCATTCATGAGGATGTTTCCAAGCCATCCAAGCAATCCATATTTGCACCGCCGAGAGTATGATACTGACAACACCGACTATTATGGATATCAATAAAGCAACAAGTGCTATTAGCAAGGCATTACCTTCGCTACTTTGCCATCGCAACCAGCGCTCCAGCTTGTTCCGAGGAGGCCGCTCGAGCAACAGCTCGTGAAGAACCGTGATTCTCTCCCTCCAATAGACGTACTTGAAGTCATCTAGCAATTGCTGAACGACTTGATAGTCCTGAAGGCGGGTACACGCGGGGTCGAATCCTGCATGCCGCCGAAACACAAGGCCATCAAGAATCTCGCATGATTTCTGATCTGTGGGTGGGAAGACTATTTCCTGCATAGAATGCAGCGTCTCGATCAGAAGTTGCGGAGGAAGTGTGCCACTATTCATGATTTCAGTCGCTGTAGGTTCTTTATCGGGGGCAAAAGGTTTCAACCTACTCGGCCAAGCTTTCCGTCAAACTGCGCCGCAACGGGTCCACGCAGTTGCGTTGCTTTTTCAAATGTGCTTTGATGAACTCGACATGATGGAAAAGGTACAGACAGTTCTCCTTGGGGTCATAGAGCAAATGTTCCGCAATATTGTGCGTTCCAACGAACACGATCCCTAGTCTCGACTTCAACTTCCATGCCTTCATAGAGGTTTTGTTCTCGGTTGAGATCTCAATTCTTGCTCCTGGTGGTGTATGCAATGATACAGGGAACGATCTTTCAACAAAATTCGAAAACGCCTCTCCTGGTAGCCAGGATGCTGGTCGATAGGTTCCGATTGCATAGTCCGGAGAATGCCAGCTGTTTGGCGAGCAATCCAACATAACCATTGCCTGAACAGCAAGGTCCACAATATTGTTAATCTCTCGTGAAGTTCCTGGTTGGTTGAGACTGTCTTGTAGACGTGAGGCAACTTGGGTTTTCGTCGCGCTAGCGTCATTTTTGAGTATGTCCACAACTTGGAGAACATGCGAATGGCCCAAATCTTCTTGTTTGAGGTGTTTGTTGAAGTCGAAGGTGAACCCACTGCTTGTGCTGGAAAGTTCATCGTAAATCTTGAAGAACGCGTTGAAACTTCCCTCTTCGCCAAACAGATGACGCGAAATGTTTTTTCTTTCCTCATTGTCGGTGTGTCTCATAATGATAATGTTCAGAAGGTTGAAGATGAGCAAGAGGTTGATGTAAGTACAAGAGTTCACTCCAGGAGAATAACGCCTTTCTATCCCATGAGCTTGGCACTAAGCCCCTTCATACAGCAGGGGATAATGCATGTCAGATTGACAAGTATGCCTTGGGCTCCGAAGGGGTGTGCAAGTATGCCTTGGGTACCAATTGCATGCTAAGCGTCAATGATCTGCGCCGATTGGACGGCTTTCTGGCTGAATTAACCCCTCTTTTGGCCCTCTCTTTAGGTATTCTTATTGTCGTCATCAAGTGAGAACATCCTACGCTGCGCAAGACCATCCCTGGCCTTTGTGTCGCTCCCATAGCTCTGTTTCCCGGAGCAAATTGCTGCCATGGAAAAACATTCAGATGGAAGAGCGAACGCAGAGACGGATACAATAGGGTCTCTATCAGATCCTGGGTGGACTCGGGGCTTCTTTTCTTCTAATCCGCACGTAAGTATGGTACGCCCACGCCGAAGATTCAGCTCAGATTCTCTTGCTAATCATTTCTTAGTCGCCGCAGCCCGAGATCGCAGACAAGTTCCAAGAGCTTAAGGCAGTCAGAGCACGCAATGCGACGAAATTCGAAAGAAGGGGGACGAAAGGACGATCATTCAGCGGGATGACAGATCCATGTGCAAGGCCCGAATGGTCATCAGGCGCTTTCCCGATGACGACCGAGAACAATGCCACGGCCCAATATTTCGATGACGATGCTGCCAACGCTACGATGGAACGCAATCTCTCAGGAGCCAGTGATCCAGAACGGCAGTCAAGCTCCGAAGTGCCTGCTTCCAAATCACCCGCCGAGGACAGTAACATTCCGCTACAACCAACACCAAAACCTCTCAAATGCGGCCAAGACAGCTTGCCGCTCCCCGGTAGCAGGAAAAAGAGAATCTGGCTGTATTTGGACGACGAGATTAGTATGCGACTCAGTTTCAAAAAGCACGACATAAACCCTTCTTTCCTCATATACCAATTGAAGAAGGCAGTTGATCAGGGTTATCCCACATCACCACTAAAAGCCCGACAGGTGAACTATGCTTTTAAGATGGTTGGAACTTCTGCGGATCAGGCTTCACTCGCACTACTAGTCTCGTGTCTCAAGACTGAGCTCAGCACGCTGAGAAACTCGATTTTTACCGACCACTTTCTCAGACGTGTCGGCGTCCATAAACCAACTGGATTACGACAACATCTGGGAATCGCTTCGAAGCCGTCAACAATTCCACTGTACTTTTGTCCTTCTGATGATGATCCTACTCAGAGGAAAGCAGGGGAAGAGTCTGATATCGCGGCTTCATCGCCGTCTAATATCCTCACAATGTGCGGTGCCTTGGTCGAATACAGAGGAAGGCGCGCAACAGTTGGTTTGACGCTTGAAATACATGGCGTAGACTACCTTCTGACTGTTGCGCATCTGTTTGACGATTTAACAGTCGACAAAATCTCAGCTGAATTCGAGCATCTGGGATTTTCGTCTTCTTCGGACTCTGAAGGAGTTCAGGATATCAATGAAGAAGATGCAGAATGGTTCAACGATAGCGGAGACGAAGATAGCGATGCAAGCACTGACGAGGCTGATTCAAGCGTGTTGGATGCTTCAGTCGTCAGGCAGTCAACTACCCAGGAAATTCGTGGAGAGCTCATAACAATTCTGGTCGGAGAAGCTGAAAGCGAGAGCCAGACCGAGAAGCAATCTTCACTCAGACCTCGGGGAAAGAGGCTTGAAAGTCCCATCTCGCTAATTTCATCGAAGCCTTACCTGGACTGGAGCCTCATCAGCTTGGACGACAGAGATTTTCACGCATCGAGGCGTGAGAATTTGATCGTCTTGGGCACACAGAAGGGCAACTCTAGTTACCTACTAGCTTCCGACACGACTGGGGCTCCTAGACTTCATGTTACACCCGTCTACATTGTATCCGGAATCCGTGGAGTACTGACCGCGACATTGTTCAGATCTACAACTTATCTTGGATCAAATCCTGATCAGGAGCTTTGCCAGGTTTGGACAGCTGTTCTCGACGGCGATCAAGGTACCATAAACCGTTGGATCGGTTTGTGCTTTATACAGTGAGCTTCGCTGACAGCATGCAGAAATTATCGCCGGAGAATGTGGATCTGTCGTCGTTGACAAGAACACTTTCAAAGCCTACGGTCACGTAGTTGCTTCCAACATCTTCGGGCATGCATACGTAGTCCCCCTGGAGAATACGATCAGTCAGATCAAAGCGAGGTTGAACGTTGACGTTGTCAGCCTACCTCTTAACTCCGGGAGGTTGCTCAGCAGTCGGGGCTCAGATGCAGAAAATCCTCCCTCGCCCAGGTCTCGCGTAACGTTTGAAACCATGCCACCCAGTCGCCCATCATCATCGGAGTTTATCAAGAATTACGATGAGAATGTCGATACTCCCAGTGAGTGCATCTATCCGACTGTACTGGATTTTCGAGACACGAACAATACGCCTAACAAGAGCAATGAAGGCATGCCAAAACAAGGGAACAATAAAAAGTCATCAGCTAGCAGCGACAGGTTCAAGTTAAACCGAGACAAGCAAATTCAAGACAGGAGAGGATTCAGGTCACATCCATCATCGTCCCGCGACACCCATCTTCCCCAAAGAAAGCACGGCGGTGATGGTTCGGTCCGAAATTTACACGAGGAACAGCAGACACCGCCGGGTCAGCTACTTGGAGGACTGGTATCCACCGTAGCACAAGGAGTCTATGACTGGGTGTCCCTAGAGGCTGCACAAGGACAGCATGGGTAAAAGTTCCAACCTCGGAACGTTCAAGGATGATTTACTCACAATGTTCAGTTCATCCATTGACGACCCCATCAGAGATGCTGCACAAGTGCAGGCTCGTCGCGAGCGACAGGCGTATGCCCGAAACCATCCCGGGGTATCGTATTCACGACAGCCAAGCCGTCGCGATGCCATCTCAAGACAAATGATCGAGGTCGACAGACTAACGAGGAACACGAACTCGCATGCAAATCAATATGATACAAATCTCGACTTTGACGGCTCAGATGCTACCGGCAGTGATGCATATGCCAACTTCAATGACCGGTACTACACGTACCAAGACCCACGCGGGTCCAAGTAATCAACAGGTGGGTATCTATAAGCGGCAGGTAAATGGTCTAAGAGGATTCATAAAAAGTAGGTGCTTCTGTGCAGAGTCGCTTACGAATTGTTCCAAATTACCAAGTTACCCAGCAACATCTAGCACAGCTAAGCATCCTCTTATGCAGACTCTGATAGTTTTGTCTCTTCGCTTGCATTTGAATGCGGTGGAATGAAAAGAGGAAAATATCATCTTAAGACGTTGCAGATAATAATAATTTACGTGAAATGCCTCAGCCGCTACGTATGGAAAGGCGATAGAAGATTGGAATGACGTACAATTACTTATCTTGGGATATTTTTGTCTGGAGTCGGAGTCTTCCTGGCTTGTAGTCTATTCATACTGGAGACTCTCATTGGCATAGAGCATAATGGAACCCTGCTCGTCCGAGAAGTTTCCGAACATTTCAATCCGTTGAGATGAGGTGATTGATCTTTTGTGTAGTTGTGTTCTTCCTGTGTTGAAGAAAGATTCGCAACTAATGGTTGATGATTAATACGAGACTTCTGACCTGTGACCTTCAAGGGACGATATGATGAAGGCGCTCTTAAAACAAGTATTTCGTTCCAGTAAGACTGGACTATAAGTAACTCCCCTGCTCGGTTTGCTTCCACATGAAAACGATTTCTTCCGCTCTTCGCTACGACCTTTTGAGTGTGATTGGGAAGCAAGGCTTATCCAGGAGTCAGTACGAAATAGGTCGAGAAAATATCTCAAGCGTGGCCTTGCTTGAGCATGAATCTCTCTGGCAGCAAACGGCGAACGTAACAAAAGGTCATTTGGAAAACTCGACTATTCTTTATATTGATCCGCTGTACATAAAGTCAATATTTAATACGCTTTGAACTGGGTTGTCTAATGGCTCTCCGACTTTCTAAGCGGAGCAGTAATCGAGAACGACACTATACTATACTCCTTCCTCTCGGCATCCCTCTCAGCCTCCTTCCGCTCCGCAATCTTCTTCTCCTCCGCCGCCTTCTCATCCTCCGTCTTCTGCTTGTCCTCCTCCTCCTTACGCTTCGCCTCTCCGTCCTTGCCATCATCCTTCTTGACCTCCTTGATGACGTTGCCGTTGCCATCAAGCTCGACCACAACATCCTTCGTATCCAAGCTGCCGTCCTCGGTGTACTCCCACATCTCCCTTAGCTCGCCGCGAACCAGACCTGTCAGCCAAAGGGACCCGAGGACGCCGGGGACGAGGTAGAGCAGCGCGGGCTGGCCGTGCTTGAAGATGGTCAGCATGGCCAGCGTGACGAGCATGCCGACGGTGTATCCGATCAGCGAGGCGTTGAAGTAGGTCTTGCTGAACGTCGATCCGCGGACGGTCGGTGCAGTGGCTTCGTCACCCTTGAAGAGGCCGGACCAGGAGGACGACCAGAACCAGTCGCCCCAACAGCCGGCGATGTCGACCCAA
The DNA here is from genome assembly GCF_011947395.1 of Colletotrichum karsti. Taxonomy (NCBI): domain Eukaryota; kingdom Fungi; phylum Ascomycota; class Sordariomycetes; order Glomerellales; family Glomerellaceae; genus Colletotrichum; species Colletotrichum karsti. The sequence goes on from NW_024065923.1 coordinate 25,132, forward strand.
GTGGGCTTCTGCGCCATGTGCTGCGTCTCGCTGACGGTGACGACGTCTCCGGAGTTGGCGTCGTGTTTGTCCGACTTCAGGTCCGTCGGGACGTACTTGATCTGGCGCTTGTAGTGGAGCCACATGTCGAAGCGGAGGGCGAGACACATGACGATGCCCGGGACCACAATGTCTCCGAGACCGAGAATGCTGGATCTAGCAGCAGACTGGAACTGGAGCTTGATGGGGACGTCGAGCTTGGTGGCGACGGTGATCATGTAAGGCCTGGTTATGATTAGCCGGTTGCCCATGTCTGGAAAGGGGGTTTACATACGTGTAGAAGACCATGACAATGTCGTAGAAGAAAAGACCCATCAGTACCAAGCTTCCAGTCGCGAACGTCGTCGGCGACATGATCAAGAACGAGCCGTAGCAGAAGCCATAGCCCATGATGTTGGAAAGAAGAGGCGATCCAGTCATGTAATACGCCGAAACCGTCGCAAAAGCCAGGAAGAAGCCGAGGATGTGGTTCACGGAGAGGTGGAACTTCTCCCGGAACACGGCGTGGACCTTGGCTCTAACGGTCCAGTCGTCCGTCAAGAGGTGGCGGACATCCCACAGGAAGCGATTCACCCTGGCCGAGTTTACAGCCGCGATCCTCCGCAGGCCCGAAGGAAGGGGACTCCGGCTCAGCGAAGCCTCCGCCGCATCGTCCTCCTCCTCGTTGACCCTGACCAACGCCTCCCGATCATCGTCAACCCGGCACAAAACACCCCCCTCCCGCACCCAACCCGGAAACACGAATCCAGCGCCGACCCTCAACGAGTGCGCCATCAGCGTCGTCAAACTCGCGACGCCCATGACGGACATGTACACCCGCAAGATCTTGTTCAGAATAGCGGGGTCCTGAAGCCATTGGATGAGGTAGTAGAGGCCGATCAGCATGGTGCCGGCGAGCAGCGGGAACACGATGGCGTCGGAGGGCATCAGGCCCTCGGTGACGGGCTCGTCCTCTTTCCGGTCGCCCTTCTCGCCCTTCTTACGTTTCGGGGGCGCCGCGGAGGGGGGCCGGCGCAGGGAGCCGTGGGCGCCGATGTAGATGATGGCCAGGGCGCTTAGGATCAGCTTGCCCTCCATTGTGAGGAAGCTTGCGATGTGGAAGAGGGTCCATTGCGGCGAGAGCGCGTCTGCTGTGGCGTTGCCGGCGGCTGTGAGGTTGGTGAAGTTGGTGAGGTTCTGGGAGATTTCGTCAAAGGGCGGGGTTACCGCACTTGGGACGGGTGATGATGATGCCATGATGAACTACCCGCTGGGTAACGGATGAGGCGTGAGAGACGAATGTTGATGATGTCGGCCAAGATATCATCGACGAGCCGGAGCTTATATATACACCTACACTGGACGTGTGGTCCGAGTTGATTGGGACTTGAGCCCGAAAGTAATCAGCCACAGACGACAGCCAGGAATCTCTGATATGACGATTGATATCAAATGTTACGACCGCTGTTGCAAGCCTGTTTCCAAAGCTGAATCGACCAAAGCTTTGTAGATGTCGTGTTTGGAGGACGTGATAACTGAGAAGCCACCTTGCAGCTACCATGTGTGTGGTTGTGGTTGCCTCTGAACAGCGTGTTACCAACAAAGAGCTCGAAGTTTCCCAGACGGATATGCTTCAGCCACAAAACAAAACAAAACACTTCCAGGCCCAGAAGACAAAAGCAACCAGGAAATGCAAGATCCGAGCGGAAATCAAGGACGAGCGCAAGTCTTGACTTTTAGTCTCGCATCCAAGAAGTCCAGGCCAGCAGTGATGATGCAGGCAGGATCTGGCGGGCTACAGCGGGACACAGCACGAAAACGTGCCACGGCAGGGCTGCTCCACAGCGGTCCCGATCCCGCTAAGCCAGTGTCCCTCTCGGCCAATGAGAAGGCCTGCGCACCTGCGTCTTCCCAATTCAGTGGCTCAAGCTCCCCGCCATCTCATTCTGTCACCGCCGTCGCAAGCCGTGATTCCATCGCAGCCTCGTCCGAAATAATTTCCAGCGACAACTCCAGTCCACACTCTCTTCCGCCGCGAACCCTGCGAAACCGCCCAAGATGACGACCAACGTCTCTCTCGAGACCTCACTGGTACCTCCCCTTCAACATCTTTCCCAGCAAACCAGAACAAACAAAAAATACTAACCAATCCCCCTCAAACAGGGCACGATAGTCCTAGAACTCTACACCTCCCACGCCCCCAAGACCTGCACCAACTTCGCCACCCTCGCGAGGCGCGGCTACTACAACTCCACCGTCATCCACCGCATCATCCCCAACTTCATGGTCCAGGCCGGCGACCCCACCGGCACCGGCCGCGGCGGCACCTCCATCTACGGCGACAAGTTCGCCGACGAGATCCACCCGGGCCTCAAGCACACCGGCGCCGGCGTCCTCTCCATGGCCAACGCCGGCCCGGATACCAACGGCTCCCAGTTCTTCATCACCCTCGCCCCCACCCCCTGGCTCGACGGGAAGCACACCATCTTCGGCCGCGTCAAGAGCGGCCTGGGCGTCGTCAAGAGGATGGGCCTGGTCAAGACGGGGCCCGAGGACCGGCCGCTGCAGGAGGTCAAGATCGTGAGGGCCACTGTTGTTGAGGAGGGGGAGGAGGAGCAATAAAGTAGCAGAGAGACCAGGGCGCGTTTACGCGTTGGGGTCGTACTCGAGAAGGGAGTTGGATGTGTACGGCGGTGGGGCGACTAATTTTTTGCATGGCATGGAGTCAGGCGTTGGGAGATGATGAACAATTGGCATGTCTAGCCGAAGAGCAATCATCAAGTCAGCAATTTTGGTGATCTTGTAGCCGTTGACGAGAGGTATTATGCCGCTCACATGTGGCTGCAGGGTTAATTTCAATTTTCAGTTAAAAGGCATCTAGGCCTGATCAAGAGACTGCATGAATACAAGCAGCCTCTATGATGTATGCCATTAGGAAATCATCACATGCGACATCAGGCCTGTAGATACCAGGAACACAAAAAGGTCAAGGGGGAATCAATGTCATTGAGTCAATGCCTATAAAAGCAACCGCATTCTCTCTAACGCCGCCATCCGCTCCGCCAGGTGATGCAGAAGAATTGTATGTGATAAGCCACCCCCACTCCTAAGAAGCCCTTACCGACTCCCGGTTGTATGCAATGTTGTTCTTGAGTGTGAAGGTGTGTGTTAAGAGCATGTGTCGTGCTGCGGTGCGGAACTGTTCTGGATACAATGTGATAAAGTCTTGGTCTAGGATCCGGCTCGTTGGCCAATCCGCCGACCTCTGTGTTCCGATGTTTTCAAGAGCCCCGACAGGGCAATGCCGTATCCTGATGCTTGGTTAAAACCAGGTCGGGGATACCGAAGAATAATAGTGATGGACAAAAATGTCAAAAGCTAGTTGCGAGCAGCGTCTCATTGGACAGATCAATGCTCTTCTCTGGGGGCTTCTATCGCCTCCGTGTTTTGGTATTGGTAATCTTGCCTTTGCGAGTGTTGTCTTTGGCAGGTGGACACTGAGAGGCATCGATCACAGGCTTTGCCTCGTTGTTCGTGATTTCTCGTCTCGGCGCAGGTTGTGGTTCGGGGTCCGAATCAGTCTCTTGGTTCGAATCCGCAGCGTGATCTGAGCTGGAGACGGTCGTGTTCGACGCGTTGCCACTTGGTTGACCGCCAGGCTTCTAGTTTGGCGGCGATGACAATGTGCCAGAAGATTCAGATTCGGCATCTTCGGTTCTACCGTTGCCGTTCTTGGATAATGGCGATGCGAGAGGCGGTCTTGCACCGAGCTTCAGCTTCTTAGCCGGACTGATGCCTTTGCCCTCTTTCGGCTCCTTCTTCTCCTTCTTCGGAGCAACCTCGACAGTAGAGTTATCGTCCTCGTCATCGACCTTTGACTCGTGGCTAAGGAGCGAGTTCGTCTTGACTTTGTCCTTTTTGGGGCCCTTCGTCTTAAGGATGACCTTCTTCGTCATGACGGACGGTTTCAGCTTCTTTTTCTTGTGACTGTTCTCCGACTCTTCTTCCTCCTCGGGCGCCGCCACTTCTTCGCTGTCGCGTTTCTTTGGGCTCGAGGCTCGGGATCCGGGTGCCGGGGTCGCCTTCTGGCTCGAGGGAGGCGTTCCGTCGTTCTGACTGGCGCCGTTGCTGCCGTTGGAGATCTTGGCCGCCGCGGCGCGGCTAGCGTTGCGGCCACTGTTACCGATACACGAGCCCATGTGGTTGTTGAGTCTGGTGACGAGAATGCATCGCTTGCACTTGCTGCAGGTGGCGGAGGGAAATGACAGGACGTTCGCCGGTCGCGCTTCGCCCGGAGCAGGAGACTCGATGTTCGGATCGGGCTTCATGTCCTTCTTCTTCTTGCCTCGTCCGGGACCGGGCTGGACCCAGGTCTGACCATAAATGTCGTAGCCCGGCTTGTCGATGTAAGGGTGTTTCTTGCAGTAGATGACGCTCGGGTCGGGCTTCTTGGCGCCCTTTCCATCGGTCGGATGAAGCAGTCGAGGGAGGTGGCATTTCGGGCACAGAATGTCCTTTGTGGTCTTCAAGGGATTGCCCTTGAGCAACACCTTGCCGTCTTCGTATATCGCGGCATCGGTTTCGATCCGTACGTCGGGTTTTGAGTCGGGTGTCGAGCTATCTGATGCATCGGAAGCCAGCTTCTCGACACGGATCGCGGCCGTCGTGGCCCTTGCCATCTTCTCATCGCGGTGCACCTTGAGCAGGAGGTCGTGGACGACGTTGTACATTATGTCGTCGAGAACGGCGTGAGCCTTACAACAAACAAGTCAGCATCACGTCATGTCAGCCGCAAGTTTCATCGCCTGCGTGGGCCGACTGCGGTCGAGATGGTCGGGCTGCTCAGTCGACAAGCAACATCAGGGCGGGACTTACAAGAGTATCCATGCTGCCAGCGTCGTCGGGAGCGACGATGGCTCCAGCCTTGCCCGTGTTTGAAGCCATCTCTCTGAGGCCGAGGGAACGGCGCACAAAGGATGAGGGGAGGAAATGGGCGTGATGATGGCAGCCTCCGAAGGCGAAGCTTTGTGGTCGTGTGCAAGTTTGTGGAATCTGAATCGGGTCGACGGGTAACTAAAATAAGGTGCCACACGGGCGGACGAGGGGGGGCGGCGGCAGGTGAGATGAGGTCAAGCTGAAAAGTTGGCGGTCATAAAAAAAAAAAAAAGTTTCGGAACCTTGTTGCTTGCTGAAGTAATAAAAGTGCAACTCAACGACAGACAGGAGCAGTGCTGTACAGAGTAAGGTATCGGCGACCAGCGACGGACAAGCACGAGCCTCGTGTCGATGAGCTAAGGCGACGGGATTTTCTTGTCATCTGGTAAAGCCGCGCTAAGGAACCCTTTACCGAAACTGGTAGGGATTTGTAAGTGAGTTGTTGCCGGCCGGTTTGGAGAAAGGGTGATGTGACGGGAGGGATGAAAAAAGCGACGGAAATACGTGTATGTAAGATGGGGAAACTGGGAAGGAGAGGAAATGGGCAGTTTTTCCGGACCAGCAATTGCCCATGAGGTGAGGTGCCAAGGCGAAGAAAGAACTAAAAAAGAAGAAGGCAGGAAAGCACGAACGGGGAAGAGCCCGAACGCGACTGACTTCCCAGAATGTCCAACGTCGATCTTAGCGGGCCAGTTGCAATTGCGAGAGCTCGAACCCCTTGCCTTTCCTTTCCTTCCTGTCGGTCTTTGACGGGTGGTGTTAGGGGTTCTTTTTTATGGATTGGCGATGTATTAGCGGATCAATCAGCAACTTACACCACTTTACTTCAACTGCAACTTCCCGCTTCTGGGTGAGTTGGCTGCATAAGTCATAAGATGGCCATTTCACCCTCGCAGAGTTGCATCAACTTCAGTCCTTCAAAGTGGCTGCAGATAGAATGCCCAGAGTCTTATGTTGGTAAGGTAAGGTAGGCCGGATACAGGTCCATCAGCGCATGCATGTGCCTGAGTTAGCTCCCTTCTTGAGGACCCCATCCTCACGATAACACCCCGGGCGGGAGAAACCCATATCAACCAGGGAAGCTCTTGACCGCCTAGAAGGAAGCACGTAATTGCCATTACCTCCGACTGTTGATTTGCATAAGGTATCTGCGTATCATGCTGAAGAGCCTCATGACCAGAGTCTGAGCTGACTAGTAGTAGTGGACACCTGGTGCTTTCTTTCATCATCGGGTAAGGCAAGGGAACCAACCCCCTGTGTTCGCGACTTCTACAAGCTCTGGCTAGGCCCATCCATGTCGTGGTCAGGTCCCGGCCAGGTCTCCCGAACTCGCAGGCTTGGATTGAAGAAGGCGCGACCCAGTGGGGCCGGCCGTTCTTTCCCTCCTGCCGCCGGAGCCTCCTGCCTCTCAGACCGACTATTATCTTTATTTTATCCTTATTTCATTCGGCCAGAAATACGCATTTGCTGTCGCAAGGGGAGGATCGGCGCAGCCAACCAGGAGCAGCCGAGTCACGACTAATTACTTCCAGGCCTGGTCCGCGCGCTCCCGCCAAAACCTGCCCCCCCTTCCCGACGAAAGCATTCAGAGAGAGACATACGAAACTTGGCTTTTCTGCTACCGTTTTCTTCCCTCCCACTCCATTACACCTCTCCTTCGCCGGATACGTCCAACCCACCGCCGCACGCGTGTAAATCAACTGCGCGTCTGGATTCGCGTTGACGTCAATTACAACAAAGCCACTAATTAATCCCCAACATTCTTTGCCCTTCCCGCCCTCGACGTAGGGGACCCTGAATACTTTCGCAGTTCGTCATCGACACCCTGCAAAGTGGTCCAGACACAGAAATCGGCCGTCCGCCATGTCTCTCCCTCAAACCACGACGATGAAGCAGCCGACCCAATCCTCCATAAAATCCTTCTTCCAACCCCGACAACAACCCTCATACGCACCACCTCCCGCATCATCCAAGTTCACCCCAGCGCCGGGTTCTACAACACCATCACCGCCAACAGCACCAACAGCTGCTGCTGCCCCTCCCCCCGCCTTCGAACCCCCCACCACGACATCGACATCCTCACAACCACCTTCCGCCGCCTCCTCCTCACCCCTCCACCCAAACGCCTCGATCCGCCCCGTAGGAGAACAAGACGTCCAACCCCTCCGTCGCATAAACTCCCTCCTCCTCCCCGTCGCCTTCCCGGAAGCCTTCTACGCGGCCGCCCTCGCCGGGCCCCTAAGCCGCGTCATAACCTGGTCCGACAACACCACCACCCAAGTAATAGGCGGCGTCGTCTCCCGCATCGAGCCCTCGCCCTTCCCCCCGAACCCGACCTCCACCGCGCCGGAACACGCCCTCTACATCCAGACCCTCGCCCTCCTCTCGCCCTACCGCTCCCACGGCCTCGCCGCCGCCGCCATCGACAACCTCATCGCCGCCGCCTCCTCCGTCCCGGGCGTCAACCTCCGCCACGTCTACGCGCACGTCTGGACAGATAACGAAGAGGGTATCCGGTGGTACACGGCCCGCGGTTTCGAAAAGTACGGCGACGAGCTCAAGGGGTACTACATCAAGCTCCGCCCCGACTCGGCCTTCATCGTCCGCCGCGCAATCGGCCCCCTGTCACTCTCCTCCGGTCACCAGTCTTCTTCGTCCGGCATGACCACCCCGCCGATCCCGGGCCCGACGGCCGCCGTCGCGAACCTGCCCCCGATGAATACCAGCGCCGGCGCGAACGGAACAAACGCGCTCTCCCGAACACCCTCGGGACAGTCGTTCCAGAACCGCAGGGCCGATACGGAGTGGAACGATCTACCGGCCGACATGGCACCGCCCATGCTCGCGCCGCCGCGGAGCAACGGCGGATCCGGGGCCAGCTCGCGGAGCAGCTCGACGGTGAGGAAGAAGAAGGATCGCTCGTACCCGGCAGCTGCTTTCCAGGGCTGAGCCATTGACAGCGGCACATCATATCAGATGGTAGAAAAGTTGGAGGAGGATAAATGGAGTTTTAGAGTCGGCGTTTTCAAAATCAGGATCACATACCAGCATTGTGTTTGCAAGTCACCATAGACCACAGACGGGGTAGAAAAGGGAGAGACCAAAAAATGCCAGAAGAGTCCCATGGGACCATCAAATAGATGCTACTTCTTTGAGAGCAAAAAAAAAAAGAGAAGCCTTTGAAGGCCATTCATTGATAAAGAAAAGGAAAACAAAAGTGATGTTTGCTCATCCCAACTCCATCCGTCCCAGAATTTCTCAAATGGAGAAATTCAATTGAAAAGCAATGATGATAGGGAATAAAGAAAAGAAAGCATGCTGAATGGTATGCTGATGAACCATGATGGTGTCCCTTTTTTTTTCCCTTCCCACTCCCCGTCACACCCAAATTCCAGAATGCCTGCCACCCACCATTCCACTCATTCAACCCAGCGTTAGTACGTTCATGGCATCAAGGCCATGATCTGCTTATTGACGATTATAACGAGACCACCAGACGGCGGCAATGGCTGCGACACCCACAATGCCACCAATGATCAGTGCCTTGTTGGAGACCGCAGGTTCTTCGCCTGTTTAAGTATAAGTAAAGGTGTTTAAACGGGGGAGACTGTAGTGGCGATGCGATCGGTTATCGATCCAGTAGGGCACTCACGTGGTGTCGGGATGGAGTCAAGTTCGCGCTGAACGTTCTTTCTGAACTCCGTCAGGACATCAGATTCCTTCTCCATGCCAGCTGCCACAAGGGCAATCAGCGCGGCACCAACACCGCTTCCATCCTTGGCGATGCCAATGCGGATCTTGTTGGCACCCTCAGCACCAATGCCATCAATGGCGCGCAGGGCCTCGTAGATCATGTCCCTGAAGAAGGGGTAGTGCTCCACCAAGCTACCATCTACACCAATGTCAATGACCTCCTCGAGGGGGTCGTCAAGCTTTCCGGACTGGAGGACGATGGAGGCAATGGCCACAGCGGAGAGACGGGCGGCGCGGCGGCCGACGGCGCCGGAAATAGCCTTGAAGGCCTGGGCGTCCTCGAGCGACGGGGTGTAGACCAGCAGGGAGGACTCGAGCTCCTGGCGGAGGGTGGAGAGCTCGGGGGTGTTGTCGGCGGCGGCCACGGACATGATGGCGCTGTCCAGGCCCCATTGCTTGAACATGCCCGAATCACGGCTGATGTCAGTGGTGGACTTCCAGTCATTGGAGCTGGAGTTGACGTCCTTGAAGAGGGACGACTTCTCGTCCTTGAGCATGTCGAGGACGGTCAATCTGACGATCTCGCCGAGGAACATGCCGGAGACGCGCTTCTCGAACATTTGGATGCCGGGATTGACACTGTCCTTATCCAGTGCGACGTCTGCGTCAGTCTTGGGCAGGATGTTGAGCTGGTTGTCGAAAGAGCCCCACTCGACGTTCACGACCATTTCGCCGGTGGCAGCCTCGTAGTCGCCGACGATGGGCTTCTTGATGTTGGAGAGCTTCTCGAGGTAGGCGCCGTTGGTGCCGGTGCCGAAAATGGCGCCGAGGATGGATCCCGACTTGCCGGTGGACGTGTAGGATCTGGCCATGAGGGTTCCGACAGTGTCGTTGACGAGGGCGGCAACCTTGACGGGAAGGTGCAGCTTGTCGATCTCGGTCTGCAGCAGGGCGCAGACGTCCTTGCCGACGGCATCGGGAATGTCGAAACCCTTGGTCCAGCGGATCAGGTTGCCCTTGTTGATGCCAAGTTGCTGGACGGGGAAGCTGAAGGTGAAGCCGAGGCGGAAGACGTGCTCGTCGCGGAAACCCTCGGGGGCGCTGTAGGTCGCGCGGCGGCGGATGTGCTGCTCGAAGTGGTCGGCGTGGTGTTCGCGCAGGAAGAGCTCGATCTGCTTGGCAAGGAAGCTGAAGAGCTGCTCGGCCGTGTCGGCAGTCATCAGGTTTTTGGGGATCGCGACCTTGCTGTATGTGAGGTTGAAGGTAGTGTCGCCGTTGAGCTGGACGGAGCACACGCGGAAGTTGGTTCCGCCGAGATCGACGGCGAGATAGAGACCCTGGGGCCCGAGTCAGCATTGGCATTGGAGGTGTTTGGAGCTGTCGCTTTTTCTGCGTGATTACCTTCTCAGTGCCATTGGGCACGCCCGTGACGTAGGTAGGGATCTGGCTCAAGCTCGTGCCATCCTTCTCGAGTCCCTCGTCTGCAGCAGGCGCCAAAGTCAATTACAATGTCAAAAAATAAATCTGGCGCGGAATTTCGCGCGCAACCACCCGCCGAGAGCTAGACAAGGCGAATTGTCTGGCGCACAGAGCTGAGCACCCGTAAGGTGCAGCTCCGTCTCGCGGGAAGCAGTTGCACGCGCGAGGAGGGGTAAAGGACTTACGCATCTGGTTGAGGAACTCCTTGACGGCGCTGTTGAGGTAGGCATCGGTGACCTCGAACTGGTCGACGACGCGTTTCGTGTCCGCCTCGAGAGCCATTGTGAGAGGTTTCGAAAAGGGTGGTGTTGTTGGGAAGGGCGCGGGATTCTCGCAGACGGGCTCCTGGAATATTTGGGCCGAGGGCGAGTAGAAGGGAGGAGATGGTTGGAAGAAGTGGTGGGATTTGAAAGAAAAAGAGGAACGGAGCTGTAGCTGGAGATGTGGTGGTAGGAGGAGCTTTGAGTTGCCGAGGAGAAGCTGCGCGACCTGTGTGATAAGAGAGGAAGGCACCGGGTTAGTCTACGAGCTTGAAGGCTACCGAACGATTCTCGACATGGAGAGTGGTGAGGTGTAGCTTGGTAACAGGAGGGGTAAGAAGAAAAGATGCGTCAGGATAGATTGACTACAAGCTGACGTCGGAGATGAGGCTTGTATGGCCAGGTTGAACAGAGGAAGATGGAGATGGGTCGAGGAGATTGAGGGTGAGGAAGTTGCGAAGACAGAAAAGTCAACAAAAGCAAATGAATGGAAATATTTTGGGGGAGCGGCAGCTCCGTGGATGATGTATGTGACGAAATCGCAGAGGAATTTGGCAGGGGCTCGGAGGGATGGGGTCACCTCAATTGGACATTTGACATGGAGCGGAACATGGAGCAAGGACGATGGAGCATGGAGCAGACGTGGAGCAACCCTGGGAGCCCCAGCTGGGAGCAGGCATGTCGCTACCTTAGCGCCTCAGGGTGATGCTGCAGTTGCACCTGCACCTGCCCTGCCCTGCCCGTATTTTTCTTCTCTCTTGTTCACTGACGAAGAGGAAGAATCGTGAATCGTGCCTGGGAAAATGAGGTAATGATGCGGTGGGGTGACAAGCCTCGTGGCACTAGGTACTTCCACCAAGCTTGATGTCGTTATCATCTGCCTGCACACACGACTTTCCGAGCTTGCTCAGCATGGGAATTGTGTCCGTATCTAGGCTTCTGAAGAGGTGACCAAAACTTCATGATTCTGACAGTTCGCCGAGAACAGCCCAGCCGAGCCAAGGACCAGGATTGGGGGTGCTGACAGCCACGGGACGGTACAGAACAGGACAGGAGGAATGCATGCCAATGGCCGTTCTCAGCTCGAGTTGCAGATGCAGCAGGTCTGATTCAGGTCGGCCCGGACGGAGCACCAGCCTGCGAGGTGGGATTGTAGATGTAAGGCAGCTGTAGCAGTAGCAGCAGGCCTCGCAACATCTCAACTTCTGTGAGGTACGGATAGCGTGAGGTGAGGTGAGGCGAGCTGCTGACAGGACACCAACACCAGGTGCTTGGTCCTTGGTCCATGTCCTTGTTCCTGGGGCTGCGGGGAACGTCCAATGTCCACCTCATGTCCAGTCCAGGCAGGCCGCAGTTCAGACTCAGTGACCACTGACCACCGGCCACTGGCCGTCATGTCAACACCTCAGTGACTTTCCTTGAATGACAAGTGCAGTGTGCCCGGCGAGACTGCCCCCGAAAATCGAAGGGGAACCAGCCCGCTGGAAAAGGCCGAAGGAGGACTTGCCCGCCTTCCATTGGTCGGTAGGCTCAACTTCGGCCTCTCCGCCGCCTCCAATTGGCTCCCAGCCTCCGGGACCGGGTCCTGCCCGATTTCCCTCGCGGTGCTTCTCGCGGGCTTTCACCGAGTCCCCTGCAACTTTCTTGCTGCTTCTGGTCTGCAGCATGTCATGTTCCCAGGCCCAGAAAGTCGCGTGTGAGCTGCCCCAGCATTTCTCTCCCCCGAGGAGAAGAGAAACCCCAAAAGCCGGGCCCCCGTGAAATACAACCAGGCCCGGATTCTGATGGCCCAAGGGCAACTCAGGTATCCGTACTTCGTACCGGCCCAACATCTGGCTGGCCTCTATGCTGCCACGCCACGAAGACGGAAGCCTCAACCACGAGATGCGAAACCACCCCGGCTCCACGGTCCCACTTCTGCGCCGAAGAAGCTCCCGTCCAACATCCACCGGGCGGGCCACCGAACATGCCGGAAATGGAGAGACTCTGACGAAAGGGAGAAATAGGAAACGAAATTCCAGAACACTTGGAAAATAGAGCATGCCCGCGTGCTCAATATTCGACGGGGTGACGTGTGGGTAGTGGATTCAGACGACGGGTGATTTTGGGATGAGGGACATGAAGGACATGATACATCAGACTGAAGGAAATGATTTGCGGCTACTCACCAACACAACCACTAACACCACCACCGAGCAAACGCCGTACCAAAACGAGGAGACCCCGTGGGATACCAGGAAGCTGCTCCTCCTTCTCCGGTGTCCTGGGGATGTTCTTGTTGTCGTCGACTGCCGAACTTTGCCGCTGCCGCCGTTGATCTCGTCCATGCCGCCGCTACCGAGCGTCAACACCACTTCTTCCGCGTCGTGATATGCGCCGGCACCATCGCCGAATTCGTTGATGTAGTCCATGTCCTCCACTGCGACATCAGACATCTTCTCATACTGCATCTGCCGCCACAAATGTCGAATTCGCAAAATGCGCTCCTGGTGACCAAGGCCGCCCACGTGCCGATCGCCGGCGTCTACGTCCGGCCTTTCGGGTGGTTCAGACAGCCAGATACAGCACTGCAGTCGTTTCTTCTTCTATCCCGCCTCGTCGGGACGGAACGACGGCCTAAATGCCCGACGTCCTCTCCCGCCAACGAGAGATAAAAAGTCGCTCAAGGGCCTAGACTCCGGTTCGCCGTCCCCAAAAACCCGCGCGCTACTTGCGAGATGCGGTTACAATTGCAGACGCAGTGCTGCGTGTAGCAAAGCCAAGCGAAAAGCCCACGATAACTGCGCCCGTCGCCGCCTTCGAGTCTTGACTCTTGCGGTGTTCCGATGGTGCAGCTCCCAGTTCGGCCCTTTGGAGGAGACAGCACGCGTTTAAACGGCCCGTCTGTAATTAGTTTCCCGGGTGTGACGCTGCGGATAGACGACGAGGACCCAGGTTTGTTCGGCCGGCCCCCTCCAATGAGGTCATGAATGGGGATCCCGGGGACGATGGCAAGGGGTCTACCGTCTTCGTCTTTTTTTTCGCGCGCCAAAATTCTGCTGTCCTCGTGAATTCGCGGTGGTGCGGGCTGGCGTGGGGAGTGGGTGAACTTTGGACGGGAATAATAGGCAGGCTTAGTAAAAATAATTATGGGATTATACGGATGGGGAATTGGCAAAAAAAAAAAGACACAAAGGATGAGGAGGAGGGAAATCGCTAATGGCGGCTCCTGGTTCGTTCATTCCGTCAATCGTTCCGTTCAATTGCTCGTGATGATTCGTGCGCGCGTCAGGGTCCTTCCCAAGTTCTGGATCTTGGGGTCTCTGGGTCTGTTTTGGGGAGGATTCTTCTTGTTTTGGGTACTGGTGCCGTAGATCTGGGTTGATCGAACGGGAGATTTACAGTCTCCTGTGTCGCCGGTTAGAGGCGTCTTGGTTGGGTGGCTTGATCTTGGTATTAATAAAAGCGGTAGTCTGGTCGTTTTTTCCCCGTCGAGTGCAGGTTTCGTTCGGTCTGGTCTCCTTTTTCCTTCGGCAAGTCGCCCCTCAGATTTAGCGCCTGCAGTTGTATGTCATGCGACCACCGACAAAATGGCTATTGCAGTGGCTGGTTGGTCGTCCGTTTCTGAAGAAATTGGCAGGTGCGTAGTGCGGTTCTCGGGTGCGTGGCCGGCGCAAGTTTCCTGGCAGGTCTGGTCCACGTCGAATTTGCAGAATCTTGGTCGGCGTTCAGATTTCTCGTCTCGATCGTCCTGTTATTTTCCGGTTTTTGGTAGGTATGCGCGGTGGTGGTGGTAAATCCGTGGTGATGAGATCAGATCAAAGGACCCTTATCTGTGGGTTACACCAGGAGATTCCAAGTCCGCGATAAGACAGACAGACAGGCCCCTCAATCTTCTCTTGGCCGTCAGAGGAGAAGCAAGTTGAGTCTGGAAGCGATGATGAAAAACGAGTGAGGTGGGTGAAAAGTCAAGTCTCGGACCCAGCTATCGGAGAAAAGAGGTCAATGGCAATGACGGAGGTTGGCGGTATCCCTTTTCCCCTAAAGAATGGCTCTCTCCTCACCTTGCCAGAATGCCCTTCTGCATGAAAGCGCTTCCTTGGAGTGGAGGGGAATCTTGAGTCGACCACTCAAAATCGCGACTGGATCGAACCGGTTCGCAAGGGGTTCCGCCCAACAGTGCGGTGTGAACTGCAAGAGCCGGGGTCGAAGACGGCGAGTTGAAGGATGTCGGATGCACCTCGCTGCGAATAAGACGCCGCCACGACCGGGTTTGTCAGACCGTCGGTTTTACTGTCAAGCACAATGTGAAGCCTCCGAAGAAAAGATGGGAAACATTGCACAGAAAGAGAGGCACACGATACTTGTAGGACACGGCAGGCGGAAGCCAGCTCCCCCGAAAAGGGAAGGAAGCTGGAGCTGATGAAACGGAACCCAATCACTTCCCCCCAACGAGAAAAGAAAGGGCCCCTGCGCGGAACTGAACCACTCAACCCCACGACCTCGTTCCCCAGCCTTTGGTTGGCGGCATCGTCCAACTATCCTGGTCGTCAATATCCTCGTTTTGCTAGGGGAGCCTCGCTTCACGTTGAAAACGGTACCGATAGGCCAGATTGTCTCCTTTAAATCGGTTCCAGAATTTTCCAGTCTATCAATGATATCTGGCCGTAGTTATGGCCACTTGTCACATTTCTGAACTGTGGTATCCGTACTTGCTGCAAATAAATGCTCCAAATGCCATGCCATGCCCTTTTCCGTCCATGACCGCTTGTTAATCCGTTCAAGCACGATCTTGACAAACGCGTCGCGTCTTGCATGCTGTTGGCGCTGTACAACACTTCGTTTAAGAGCTAGTGAAGCTCCTCTTAACAATGAAGAAAGACACCATCAAGAGTGCCGCGCAGGTGATGAAGACAGCATTCCGGTGATCATCGCCTGTGCACGCATTAGCATAAGTCCTCGATATGTAGAGCAGACACAACTCACCCTCCTCGTCCAGGCTGTGGGCCACGACGACAAAGACATTGAGCGGCAATCTCAGCAGACTGTAAACACGCCCTCTGGTGCTATCCTCGACAACCTCGCTCTTCAAGAACGACATGCTGGGGAAATAGGCACCGATGCATGCCTCGATCATGCAAAGTGCCCAGAAGAGTAACTGCTCATGCTCCAGCAGAACGGCACCGGATAAACACCCGCTGACCACGAGGACAACCGCCATCAAGATGTTGGACGTCGTTTCCTTGGTGTGTGTTTTGGTGTAGAGGGAGAAGAACGCAGACCCAGCCATCATGGAGCACATGAAGCTCGAGAAGATGAGGCCAAATGGCAGCTCCTCGTCCGACCCCGCCTTTGTCCTCGCGCTCTTCAATGCAGCAGACCAGAAGAAAACAAAGAGGTACATGGCGCCCTCGAAGAAGGTCAAGGTGAGACCCAGGGACAGCACGCGCCTGTCTGACACGATGGCCTGGATTCCTTTCTTGACATCAGCCACGGAGGTCGTTGACCGGCTTCCCTGTTGGCCTCCGTAGTTCTCCCGCCACGACTTCATGATCAGCATCACGGCCAACACGGAGCACCCAGCGCTTGCCATGAAGGGCCACACACGGCCACCCAACCAGTTGACCAAGATATCGCCGAATATGCCGGACAGAATGGCGACGATAGAGCTGATGGTGGTCATGTTGCCAAAAATGGCGCCCAGCTTGAGGCTCGTCCGCGACATGCCTCGTTGGTGGTATTCGGTGATCAGCCATGCCTCGAAGACGCTGTAGAGCAGGGTGGTTGAGATGCCACCGCAGAATCGACCGACGAAGAGGATGAAGAGGTTATCGGACAGCATCGTCAGGCATGTCAGGATGTAGGTGACGAAGTAGATAATGCAGGCGAGGCGGCGTCCATGTCGATCGGCGAGCTCGCCCGCAAACGAGGCGGAGATGGCACCGGAGACGAAGCCTGCGGCGTAGAGTGCGGCGACGATCTTCTCGGGGATGTTCTTCTCGTACTTGTAGATGGCGTAGATGTGAGGGCCCTGTCATGGTCAGCTCTGCTTCCTCGGTCCAGCCGTAGTCGAATTACCTGCAACCAATCCGCCGCCATCGCCAGAGCATAGACGGGGAAATAGTCCAGCTGGAATTTGCGGGCGGCAGCTTGGGCGTCGTAGGCCAGGAGAGAGTTCTGTTGTTCGGCCTCGCCATCCGAGCCGTAGTCGGCGTCGGCAGCCTCCTGCTTCAACTCCTCGACAACCTCATCCTGTTGGCGCTTGTATTGACGGTACAACAAGTATCCGTTGCCCACCACGAAAATGGCCAAGTTCAGCGAGTAGAAGTCCATGATGTCGCAGATTCGGCCGTCCGGTGATGATGAAGGCAGGTCTGCTTCTCCAGTCGCAAACGGGACTTTGCAGTGTTCTAATAATCCGGGTGACGCGGTGCCCCAGCATTCCACGAAGCAACGGTATCAGCAAGCGTCGCGTGTCTTGGGATATCCTGACATTCAACGTGTCTCAGCTGCCCTTTGGTCAGTGGCACCCCAGCTTGGCATTTGCAGAACACGATGCCGAGCGAATTGAGACGGCGGAGGGGAGACAGGCATGCAAATGAAAAAGGGAGGAATGCAGGCATTTACATTTTCGATAAAAGAAGAAAGGTGCTGGGGTGCTTGGGAGCTTTCCCACGCATTTGCCGTTCTTCAGCTTTCTGGGCAGCAGCGACTGGGAGTTCTCCATCGGACTTGCCTGCGAACAATTTTCAACTGCCAGACCCGGCGAGATGGGACGCAAACGGTTCAGTGGCTGCTGCGGTAACTGCCATGCGCTATCATATCTGTAACGCCGCACTTAAACTGTACCTGTCACGCCTGCCAGTTCATCCGCGAAGCTGGTTGTCGGGTGTGTGTGCTTGCTAATTAAAGAAGCTTTGACGTGATATCCAGAGTTTAACCCAAATCTTGCGGGGAGCGTTCCAAGTTGGCGGATACGGCATTTGAGGGAGGAACCGGGGCCAATTGGAGACCGACGGCCGCTCCCAAGTGGGATTTTCAGAATCTCCCTAGGAAAGGGCTAAAGAGGTAGATATCAGCCACGCCTGCGTCGGGGCCCAGATCGGCAGAGACTTCGGCTTTTGAGAGGTTCGTTGTGCTTGCATCATTCCTACGCAGTCCAATATTGCGTAGGGAATTATTGCCTGGGAAAGTACCCAGGGCAGCAAGGGAATTCGGGCCATGTGAATTCTTGCTCCTTTCGATGCCTTTTACTTCCCTCGTTGATACATAAAGAGCTCTTTCGATATGCATGCAACAGCGACGTCTGGCTTGACAGCTCACTTGAGCAGGGAGACTATATGAGACATGATGCACAGGGCGGTTGAATCTCGAAATAGAGAGGAACGCCTCGGGCCTGATGATGGCAAGTTGAGTTGGGCACATGGCCATTATGTATCCATCAAGGACAGCCGACACCGGCACAGTTCAATGTCCCGGGCCCGCAACGTTGCAGCCCTGGCTTCACCGCACCGGCCCTCGCCCGGTCTCCCGGAGGATGGATACCGAGGCCACGCAACGAGGACGTCAGCTAGGAGCCTCGGACGTCCATGCTACGGTCACGGCCACGGCGGGACCAGGTCTGTCCACGCGGACGGTGCCAACCCACAATTCTTCACGTTCTCTGGTGAGGGCCTCGGACGTCGCCGGGGCCAATCCGGAGCTTTGGAGCTGCTCCGAGGAGAAGGCCCCACCGAACGGACGGGGTCTTGGGGGGCAGTGCAACGGCGCTCGCGAGTTGATCGAGGAGAGCGGAGAAGTGTTGGCGCAGTCGACGACGTGGGGTCCCCGGCCTACGGTTTGAAAGATGGCTTCCAATGTCGACGGAGGCGGTCACCGACTCAACGGCGTATCCCCTGGGTCAGCCGAAGCCAGCGACGGGAATCACGGCTCCAATTAAGTGAGCACTGGCGCTGACAGGAGCCCACAGGCAGCTGCTTTCCGAATGAGAAAACGAGAAGAACTGGCTGGCGGGCTGGCGGGCTGGCGGGCTGGCAGGAATCCGACCGGTTGGCAGGCGGGAAGACTGGGTTGAACTCAAAAGCAGTGCGGCTGAGCTGTGGAAGCCGATCAGGGACGGAGGGAGTAAGGGGGTTCCCTGTCGACCTATCAGAAGGACTTGTTCGGGCTCAGCATGGCTGTCGTGCTACGCCTCATCGCGCCTGGCTTTCCACTGTGGAACGGTGTTTCTTGATGAATGAAGCTTCGGTTGATGGCTGCCGTGTTTTCGTTCGTTAAGTGGAAAACACCCCTCAGTACCTTGTCTGGATGTGAATGGTATCTAGTTTCGACATTAGCTACATCAGAAGTGGCTTGGGACGGAATGCTGCCAGCGATGCTTTCTTTGTGAATGTCGAATAGATGTCCACTCGTCTTTCTGGCAGTAAGTAGGAAGCCCAATCGCGAAGAAGTCTCCCACAGGTAGAGCAGGCTGAGTGTTGAGGGTTCCAGATCAATTTCAAGATGACCTTGGGATTGGAAGTGTTTGGCGGTGGATGACGACCGAATCCTATGCCCCACTTGGCTCAGGCATTTGGCAGATGGGCATCAGCACCTGTGGGACGTCGGAATTGCAGAAGTCTCGATTTGAACATGATCTCCGAGAAGATGATGTGAATTGCTCGATGGACTTGTTCTGGCCCAAAAGCGTATGCCAAAAAAATTAACCGCGATGATATTCCAGAATGTGTTTGACTGAGGAAGGCCAATTTTTGACGGGTCCCAGGATTATTACATAAGAAATCCGGGTTGTCGTAATTCTCATGGCAAGGAAGGTGGGGTCTGCGACAGCGCAGGACGGCACCTGCCCAAACTCGAACCTAATCTGGCGGGGTAAGCACGACGAATGCAAGAAAAAAGACCGAAAAGAAAAGAAGAGAAACCACGATATAGCCCTCCTGGTTTCCAAGTCCCAGAACAAAGGATTGGATCGCCCTGGTAACCCGAAAGAGACGGCTATCGTGCCACGATTTTGATCAAACACGAGGGAAGAAAGCAGGCAGGCCAGGCCAGGGACGGACCTGCCTTGAAAGACTCGGTCGCCAATCGCTCATGTCATTCGAGGCGGCGGACGGCGGACTGCATGTGGGTTTCTTCCTTCTGCAGTCCGAGGCGAGGAACCTCTCAGGTACATCCATATGTACATGCACCACCCGACGCCAAAAAGTCCTACAGAAAGTCCTGCATCAAGGGTCGAATACCAGGCAATGCAATCATCCCGTCGCTTGTAGCTTGTACAAAGATTCCGCGTCAAACTCAACGCAACATTGATACTTGGCCTTCAAGGGGACCCATCATCGCAGTTTGACTTGCCGCCGATATCACTCGACCGGGGATTATTCATTGCTAATGGAATTCAAGGATTTTTACGCTTCGAGAGGATTGTTTCGTTGGGCGTCAACCCAAGCGGTTCTCGACTGCTTTTCTTCCTGTCGGCTGCGAAATGCGCAATGGATGATGCGCTGATGGCGGCCACCGTGGCCAACGACAACTTCAGACAGCCGAAGGCTTGCAGTAGAGGCATCCTCCTCATGCTGCAATAGCCGCCCGCCGCATATCAGAGCCTCAACCGCTCGTGATTTTCATGAGCTGTCTTTGTCTTGCTGGATGGGACAGACTTGAGAGTTCGGCTGTCAAGGCACGTTGTCTGACTAGGGGCCCTGCCGTGTCGTCGCAGGCCAGCAACATGATTCCCTGCTCTGAAATCCTTAACTCAACCTTGAGTTCAACAGTTGCTGACAAAAGAGAACCGAACCCGCCGCTCCGGAAACCCCGTCCATCGTCTCCACGAGAGTCGCAGCAGGATCCAGTCGCAACTTGTCAGCTGTCAGGCATCTCTGACGACGGGCAGGGTTTGTTTCCAGGTATCATAGTTGAGACTGTCATCAACTGGAAACGAAAGATTCCAAAGAGCCAGGCTGCCCAAACGCAGCCTGCTAAGCTTCCATCAGCCATCTGGACCCGGGGAAACAAGATGAGACGATTACTACGACTCAGCTGCTCAGCTCGGCCCGTCGCCAGTCGATGCCGTCCTGGACAGGACGGGAAGGGAAGTATGCAACCCCCCACAGACGCCGTCCAATGTCTGCCGCGTCTGATACAGGAACCAGAGATGCAGTCTCAAGAATGTCTGTCGTTAATGATGGACGGCCGCGAACCCCTCACTGGCGGACTGGACGAAAGTGACGGTGCTGACCGCTTCAGTGTGTAATCCACGTTCCTACTTCTCCAGTCCTACGTTTACGAGGACCAACATGGCATTCGACATTCAGACACATGGATGTACCTTTCATGTACAGCCTCCCCACCGCACCGCACTGCCTCCCACTCGCAGCGTGCAGTGCAAGTGCAGCCAGCTTTTAACCTAAGTCTGAAGTCCCCTCAGCCTTACACTGCCCAGCAAACGAGCTGGGGGTTGGTTTAGGGGCCCTGGGGATAGGGCCCTCCACCTGGCTCGTTTTAGTGCCGTCCCGTCAGCTGCTGGCGCCAGTCCAGCCACCGCCATGTACCTTTTCCGCGGAATCTGTGCGGTGAGGTACATGTGCTGTGCTACGACTACCCCACCCCACCAGGACCTGAAGCACAGGGCAGTTCAGCAGCAGCAGAGAGCGCAGAGAGCACACAGCGCGCTCTACAAAACACGACGGAACACAGAAACGAAGCAAAACAGCATGGAGGAGAATGGAATGGACTGAGGTGTTTGCTGAGGTGATACCAGGCTCTCAGTTTGATAACACCAACCGGCCATCAATAATACGGAACGGGTTGGATTACTCCACGGCCCCAGTTTGGGTTGTCGTACTGCCTCTCCCTCTGCAGGCGCATCGCCAACAATCACCACCACCACCACCAACAACAACATCAGCATCGCCAACAGTGTCATCATTGCATTTCATTGCCTTCATCCTTCCGCTCGATCCTCGATCCTCGATCCTCGATCCTCTGTAATCGCATTGTTCATTTTGGCCGGCAATGACTGCCGTCTTTCACTTCTGATGATGCTCCTTCTGAACGTAACTGTGCCTGTATTGCGAGGATTCTAAATGCCAACTTGACTTGCATACACTTTCACTTGTTTCCTGATCTGCATGCGCAGACGAGTCCTTTCCAACCAACAAGTCTCAGTCATCCTACGGGTAGTCGTCATCAATCGTCTCCAGCTCTGCCATTACGGATCAATTCACCACTACCATTCATTACCGTAACCACAACGTTACCTTTACAGCTGGCTCATCTCGCTCAGTGTCGCACCGATCTGTACAGCGTCATCCCAGAAACGGATATTCGATTGAGGACCCCAAGGAAAATAAAAATCGAAACCAGCACCTAACAAGCGCCGGCCCACGCCCTCGTTCTCATCCTCGTCCTCGTCCTCGGGTGTCATCCCGGTGCTGCTCTCACCTCCATTGTCACTCTTTCCAGTGGCTCCCACGTTCCCCCAAAAAGCGAAAACGTGAAAAGCCCACCCCTCACTTTCACCTCCTCCACGCCCCCAAATCCTCGTCTTCGTCCGCCGTCGCAGCCCACCTCGAACACGGGTCCCCGTCTCCATCCCCATTCCCAATTGCTCGCTCAGTCCAGTGTCCCATTCTATTTTCTCACTCTGCCCGCCTTCCCACCTTTTTTTTCACCTCGCCTGCCTTCAGTCATCAAAAACACCCGACCGATAGAGACGGGAAACGAGCAGCAGACAACCAGCCGCTACCTTATCCGAGAGCAGATACGCACACAGAAACAGAGAGCCCCGAAGGCTGTCTTGTCCGTCTTGATTGACTTGATTGACTGACTCTCTTCCCGTCTTCTTCTACCAATTATTACCCCGACTTCCGTCTTCACTCGGCACTGGATTCAGGACTGGAACCGTGACCTGACTGCGGCTTGACCACCACCCCCCTCCCCCTCCACCAGCCGCAGCCCGCTCCGTCCCATCCCATCTCATCCTGTCCTGTCCTGTCCTGTTCTGTCTGGTCCTGTACCGTCAGTCAAGTCAGACTTGTCCCGTCTTGCTCGTCCTTTGCTGCGCTGCGCTGTCCCCGTCCGTCCCAGCCAGCAGGCAGAGCGCGCCCACACTCTTCCTCTCAAGTCCTAACCTACCTCACCTTTTAAGCCTAAGGTCCTAAAGCCTAAGTCTGCGCCCAGGACCAGCCCGGCCAAAACTACCTACCTTTGCTACCACCACACGGCTGCAACCCAAACCGAACCGATATACCCTCTGCTTGTCCTGCCCACCTGAGGCCCGCGTCCTTTTTCCCTTCTCCCCTCTTCCCTCCTCCCTCCTACATAACAATTTTCCCTTATGAGCTTTTCCAATTCCCGCCTGAAAGGCTTTGGTTTCGGTAAACGCAAGTCAACTGCCAGCATCCAAACGCCCGATCCGAACCAGACACCAAGCCCGACCCCTCCTCCCCAAGGCCACTCGTCCGGCGCCCCTCAAATACCGCAGCAGATTCCTCGTCCCGGCTCCATCGCCTCTACCTCGTCCGCCTCTATCGCTCCCATGAACCACCCAGGCGCCGGCAACCGCCCACCGAGCTATTCGGCCAACTACCCTCCCGGCGGTCCTCCTCCTATCGGCCGCACAAGCCCGTTGACAAACCAAGGCCCGACGAGAACCCCGCCCAGCCAGATGATTGGCGGCCCTCCTCCCATCAACACCGGCGCTCCTGTCGCCGGCTATCCTCCTCAGCTTCCTCCCGTCGGTGGTCAAGGACATCCCATGGGCGGTCCTCCTCAGTACGGCGGCGGCCAACAGGGTTATCCTCCTCCTGGTCCTCCTCAGGGCCCGCCTGGAGGTCCTATGGCGCAATACCAGCGAGGCGGCAGCGCGGCCGAGGTCGAGGGAAACAGCAGGAGCAAGGCTCAGCTGATCGTTGGTATCGACTTCGTATGTGGTTTCGGTGCGAAATGCGGGGGTGCTTCGACGTGCTGACATGGCTGCTAGGGCACGACCTTCTCTGGTGTGGCGTTCGCCTTCGCCACCAACAACGAGGCAAAGGAAGATATTATCACGGAATGGCCCGGTGCTGGATCGTACACAAAGCAAAAGGTTGGTTTCCCGAGGTTTCGATTGCCATGTCTTCAATTGCGGCTGACAGTGCTCGTTTAGATCCCCACCGTCCTCTACTACGATCAGTACCAGAAGGTTGTTGGCTGGGGTCCCGATATCGCCGATGCCCTTGCGCCTACTGGATACCCCAAGCCCGGCGTGCAAAAGGTCGAGTGGTTCAAGCTGCAGCTGATGCTCTCCGGCAACACATATATCGACCCCATCAACCTGCCTCCCCTGCCTCCTGGCAAGTCCGAGATCGATGTCGCCGCCGACTACCTTTTCAAGCTCCGCCAAGCTATGCGCTCGGCGCTGCAGAAGACCCTCGGCGAGGTGTTCAACCGTGAGGAGAGGAACATCCGGTACTACCTGACAGTCCCGGCTATTTGGAACGATGCTGGCAAGGCTGCCACCAGAGCCGCGGCCATCCAGGCCGGTTTCCTCAGGGACGAGAACGACAACCGCCTGACACTGGTCTCAGAGCCCGAAGCGGCAGCTATTTTCTGCTCCAAGACGGGTCTCCTCAACCTCAAGGTGCATGACGCCGTTCTCATTGTCGATTGTGGTGGTGGTACCGTCGATTTGATCGCCTACGAAGTCGAGGACGAGAACCCGTTTACGGTGGCCGAGTGCACAGCTGGATCTGGTGACTCTTGCGGTTCGACAGCGCTGAACCGCAACTTCAGCAACATCCTGCGCACCAAGATCCGCAAGATGAAGCTTCCTGACGGATCCAAGACGGCCGGTCGTGTGTACGCCAAGTGCATCATGGACTTCGAGAACCGTATCAAGGCCGACTTCCGTAATAACGGACAGAAGTGGGCTGTCGACGTTGGTATCGAGGCCGAGTTCCCCGAGGCCGGCATCGAGGAAGGCTACATGACCTTCACCAACGAGGAGATTTTGCAGTGCTTCGAGCCCGTGGTGAACCGCATCTTGGAGCTTGTTCGCAACCAGATCATCGCCATCCAGGCCCAGAACCGAACACTACAGAACATTCTTGTTGTCGGTGGTTTCGGTGCTTCCGAGTACCTCTTCCAGCAGATCAAGCTCCATGTTCCTCCCCAATTCCAGTCCAAGGTCGTGCGACCCATGGACTCCGTCGCAGCTATCGTCAAGGGTGCTGTAACTGCCGGTATCACCGAGCGAGTTGTCACACACCGTGTTGCTCGTCGCCACTACCTCATGGCTACTCTCCAGCCCTTCAAGGAGGGTTACCACCCCGAGGCTTACCGTGTGCCGTCCCTTGACGGTAAGGACCGTTGCAAGTTCACGCGACAAATCTTTGTGCAAAAGGGCCAGAAGGTCAAGATTGGCGAGCCCGTCAAGGTTTCCTTCTTCAGACAGGTTGCTCCCGGTGCCACCCTTATGTACGAGGATATTCTCTACGCTTGCGATGACGACGTGTGCCCCGAATACACCAAGGATCCTCGTAAGTTTCAGTCATGCTCTCCGAGACGACACAGGCTAACCCCTCTTAGGCATCAAGGAAGTTGTCACCCTCACCTCAGACCTGTCGCGGAAGAACCTCGAGAAGGATTTCGAGAGAATGGACACGCCACAGGGCACTTTCTACCGTGTCTACTTCGATATCTACCTGACTCTCGACGGATCCGAGTTCAGCGCAGAACTTGTTTGCCAGGGTGAGGTTATGGGCCGTTGCAGAGCGCGCTTCAGGTAAAAATGGCGGGGTTGGGGGAGAAGAAGAAGAATGATAATGTTTGCCGGCTTTGCATTGGGCATTTCGTTTCCATACACTCGGATGATACCTCGAAAAGGTGGAGGGGGGCAAAGAAGGACAGCCGAGGCTAATAATGGCCAAGAGTATATATCTCATGAAGAGAGACCTCCCAGGACAGAGCTCTGGAGACGAGGATTGGGTTTTGGGAGGCTTTTATTACGACACTGAAGGAAAGGCCTGTTGTCACTTGTAGACGCACGACATTCCCAGCATGGGACAAATCAAGTTATTCAAGATCTAAGGCGTTGCGTTGTATCCACGGCCATTTGAGTTATGAACAGGGTATGCTGCCTTGCTCTCTGGCACTACTGAGTCGATGCAGGTCCAAGGTCAACAGAAGCAAGCCTTGGCCGAGAAACAAGCTCTCGAGCCGGAGCGCGACTCTGAGCAGTTCACAGTATTAGCGCTAGCACCACGTGGTGAGTCAACGTTCCCCATGTTGTCCCTCGACAATTCCAATGGCATCTAGAGTGCCATGATGACGGCAAAGAGCGACGATGCTGAGGCTGTGTGGGAGATAGATGATGTCTTCCGCCAGTGTACACCTTCACGCGGCGGACACCAAGGAATACCTCGCTTGCTGACCGCCATTAACAACGGTGGACACAGCCACATCAGCTTGCAGGTGGAGCTGAGTCCAGAAGCGACGCCGCGACGCGGGGGGCGATGAGCCAAGCAGGGAATGACCCCGTCGCTTTCGACCCGAACTGGACCCTGCAGGGCCAACGGGAAACCGGGCAGCCAGTTGCACCTGCGTCATCGTCTGAACATGAACCGCCGGGAGGTTCGACCCAAGGTCGGGCCCTGCAACGTTGGCAAGCAGTAGTGGCAGGCGCACGATGGGATGGACCAGTGCCCATTGTTGTCATTGGGAAGGTCTGTTGGAGATGGGGTTGGACTTCCCTTTCTGTTTTGTGAGATCGTGTACCTGAGAAGGATACGAAATAGACATCGTCCTCATCTTCATCTTCGACAACAACACGAGGCCTGCGACCCTATCCGCCTCTGCTGCATCGCTAGCTCCTCCAACAACACCCTCTTTTTAGGCGCCTGAAACAACCATTTTACCTCTGCCCTACGGCCCAGTTCCTGATTCATCCGTCCAACCAACCTGCAGCTCCCACCTGGCACCCTCTGACGCTATATCGCGTTGACAGGGATAATCAGGTATTGGCCCTGGATCAAGCAGGCCGATCGCCTCTTGGGACCTCGCCGCCCCTTGCTTCCGTTCGCTCTCTCGACGACACGCTGTACGTCACTCGGCGCTGGCTCGCTGCGAGCCATTGGCGGCGCCAAATCACCACCTCAGAGAAGCTGTCCGTATATCTTAGCCCGATCGTCGCCCTGTTGGATCACGGAAGCTTGGGGCCTCTGAACCATGAACTGTTGCACCATCCCGGCTTGAACCATACATCCAACCCGCCGAAACTTGAACCAGCTTTATTGGTTCTCTTCCTCATCATTCTACTTTGTTTGAATCGCCTCGACCCACGGCCGCAGCCGACGCACACGCAGACCATGAGACAATTGTCGTCAGGGAAAGGCGATAGACGCTCAGCAACGTCCAGTCGGAATCTCTTTGTTGCCCTAGTCCTCGCTTCACAGCTACCGGCCACCAATGCCATTGTCTTCCCGAGCACCCACCCGAACTACAAGACCGACTATCTCTCATTGAATAAACGCTACAACCCCGCCAGACGTGGTCCGCCCGAGGATTGGAATGGAAGGATACCTCTGAAGATCACCAACTCGTGTCACGAGCCGATCTGGCCCGGCATCACCACACAACACGGCGTCGGCCCCGGAACCGGCGGGTTCGAGCTCGCCGGAGGTGAGAGCCGAGACTTGTGGGTAGGACCGACATGGCAAGGTCGCGCTTGGGGAAGGACGAACTGTACCGTCAACGGGGAGTCGGCCGGTTGCACAACGGGCGATTGCTTCGGGAAGCTTGACTGCGAGTTCAGTGTAAGTCGCTGTACCGATTGTCAAACAAAGGGGAACTAACAAGGCCTAGGGCGCCGTTCCTGCAACGCTTGCTGAGTTCAACCTGGCCGGAGGTGTTTCTGGCAGACAGACTTTCTACGACATCTCCCTCGTCGACGGCTACAACATCCCTGTGGGCATCAACTACATCCCGGCTAAAAACACAACATACATCCCGCCCAACTTGACCAACTGTGCCTGCATCGCTACGGCTGGACTCTTGTCAGAGCGATCGGCCACCGGCAGCCTCTACACGAACACGAGCTTTCCCGTACCCTGGGAATCGCTTGAGACGAATAAGAGCGCGCGAGACTGGTGTCCGTGGCCGCTCCTCTCCATGCCTCCCGAAAAGCCCGGTGATGGCGTTTACCCCTACCCGGACGACAACGTCAAGCGTCCCGACTTCAGCCCCTGCAAGAGCCAATGTGCCGCTACGAATTCGGACCACGATTGCTGCATCGGAAAGTGGCACGATCCCAACAAGTGCAAGCCCGGCTTGTACTCCAAGAACGCCAAGTCCATCTGCCCCGATGCCTACAGCTTCGCCTTCGACGACCAAACGTCTACCTTCATCATCCCGTCCGGCGGCGGCTGGGAGGTCGTATTTTGTCCAGCGGGCAGGAGCACTAACATTCTCCGCACCATGGGACCCCAACTTTTCGAGCTCGCGAGTGCCGGATCCCTGAGCCAGAAGAACTTGGATCTGGTTAAGAACCTCTCCTACATAGAGTCGCAGAGTGAGAAGAGCACCGCTCCGGGTTTGGCTTCCGCGTCGGTGTGGGCGGTTTGCTCGGCCGCTGCCGTTGCTCTGCTGATGGCTTGGTGAACGACGACGGAGTTTGTTTTTCTGTTCAAAGACGAAGCATGACGGGCTGGTCCCGCGCAATCAGTCATGCTCTACAATTTGGATTTCAGCATTGGGATACCCTAGAACGATGATACGAGGCATGGGAAGATGACGACTAAGGAGGATATGAAAGGACTCGAGGGTGTGAGTCGTTTACCGTGGCGGATGCCCACTGTTTTCTTTTCATGTACCTAGAAACATTATACCCGTACCAAAGAATAGACAAAGCTCATACCACGCTCAACTTTCACATGTCGCTTATTTCAGCACATATCTGAATGTTTGGACTGTGTGCAACAAATATGCAGAAATAATGACGTCTATTCCCTACTATTGATCTCTGTGAAAAACACCATCATGTCCGAGGCCACAACCCCCAATCTTTGACGCAGAAAACACCCAAGTTAATACGCACGACAATCACAATACAATCCGAGCGTCGGAGGTAGTCAGAATTAACCTCTCGGACCCGGTACCCGACGCAGTGGCACCGCAACGGTTACAACCTAGCTGCATGCGTTCCCGTCTTCTGGAAACCATCAAAACGATTCCTTCAGGAGGAGGCATGTCATCGGGCCCGGACAGACTCGGGGATTTTGTAACTTGTTGAATAGGAGAAGGGTCTCACTGCTCATATTACAGATTAGTTCTCACAGAATGTAGCAGATGTTGCCGATGAGACCAGCATATGAAGCGTTTCGTAGACTCTTGGGAGACTCCCCTCTGTCGTCGTCATAGTAGTACCCCGCAATCAAAGAATCACAGAAGTTCCACGTCTACTACACACGTGCGTACCAAACCGACCAAAACACATGGACCTGACTGGATCAAATGCACAATGTTGCGTTAATAGACGTTAAACCGAACCATGCCCTCCGTCTAAGCCGGTGAACCCGCTAAGCTAGACCAGACCTCCCAGGTCTCCCAGACTCCTACAAAACCCCCCGGACTTTCCGCCCACCCAGTGAGAAGACTAACACACTCCGTGGTCTATGTTCCCCGTCTCTCCCCGATCACTCATTTTGCTTTTTTTCTGTCATGTCCGTGTATCGAGACAGTGGCTTAGTCTAACACGTCTGTCCCGTCCGCCCAAACGGCGTGGCATGTCCGCCACGTTCTCCCAATTAAGAGAGAATATTTAACCGAGAAAGGCATGACCACTGGAATTCAGGTCCCCTCATCTTCATGAATCACGACTCTCCTGTCGAGAAACTCAGCTCTTCCGCGCAGCCCTCTCCTTCCGTCTCCGCTCCCACTCGGCCCTCTCCTCGTCATCGCTCCCGCTGAACTCGGCGTCGTCGTCGTCACTGCTGTCCTCCTGCACCGGCGGCGCGGCCTGGGAGGGGACGGGCGGGGCCTTGCCCTTGGGGGCGGAGGACTCGACGTTGATGAAGTCGCCGGCGTTGAGGGAGGCGTACTCGTGCTTCTGGATGAGGTCGCGGAGGGCGGGGTTGCGGGGGTCGACGAGCTGGAGGGCGGTGAGGCCGCCCTTGTTCTTGACGCGCGGGTTGGAGCCGGCCTCGAGCATCATGTCGACGAGGGCGTTGCCGAACTCGCGCTGGGCGGGGGGCTCCGAGTTGATCCAGCGGATGGCGGTGTGTAGCGGGGTGTCGCCCTCGAGGCGGTTGACGGGGTCGCATTCGAAGGAGGGCTGGTCGAGGAGGAGGTCTATGATTTCGTCTGTGAGGAGAGGGAGGGGATGTTAGCGGTGGTGTCTTGGGTCGAGGGCAGAGCTTCGTGGACGGTAGTTTGGGTTGTGGGTTGAGAGTGTGAGTGTGCAAAGTGGGGGGAGGGGTAGACCAGTCCAACGGGCTGGATATAGAACGTACAGTTTCCTCGCGAGGCGGCCTCGTGGTATAGGTGGTTTCCCATGACGGTCGTGGTCTCGTTGAGGATGCGGGAGAGCTCGTTCTCGTCCTTGATGTCGGCGACGACCTCGTTGAAGAGGTCGGTGTTGTTGCGGCGGCAGGCCTCGATGAGGAGCTCCTTGACGGAGGCGCCCTGTGTTTTGCCTCAGGTCAGTGACTTGTTGCGTTCGTTTCTGTGTAGGTAGGTAGGTGGGCTTACCTCGTGTTCCTCGTTGTCACCTGCCATGCTTGTGCTTCTGCGGTTTGGCGACGGAGTTTGAGGTTTTTGGGGAGAGATGTGATGTGTTTCGAAATGGCTCCGTGCTGGCCGGGACGGTGAGGTAGGTAAGGTACGCAACCTGGTAAGTGCGGTTGGTGGGGTAAGTGAAGGTGAAAGGAGAGGTGGTGTCGGTGAGTTCGCGGGCTGGAAGAGACTACGTAATGTCGAGATGTGCAATATGTACGCGGCAGAAACAAAAATTGCCCAACGACGTAGGCAGGTATCAAACGCAGGTCCCGGTTCGTCTCAGCAAGGCAAGGCGAACATCAACTTGGCCTGAGGTACCACCGGTTCAAGATCTGGCTGAAGGAGGGGAGAGAATGGAACGTCTGGCTGGGAAGTCCTGGGCCCAGGAGGTGGCAGTGAGATCTACCGAACCCCTGATCAGCTTGGATTTCAGCGGGTGTGCGGGCTTACAGAGGACAAAGGGTGCTGTAACAGCGGTCGTTACCCCGCTACGTGGGCGCTAAAAGTCGACGGGACGGGTAAGGCGGGGGAGAGTTGGAGCCCAGGGAAGAGGGGCACGGAGATTTGTTTGGGCGACTCCCGGCGGGACCGTTCATCGGGCAGGCCCCACCAGGAATTGAGGTGAGTCTTTCGGTGTCATTGCTCACCGAGACGCGGCAATGACCAAGTTCGTCCCCCACCGTCGCATTCAGTCAGGCCCGCTGAATTTTCCACGACCACGACCGAGTCACCGAGATATCCCCCGCGCAATACGGCAATCTCCTGAACATTGGCGCATAGCAGTCGTCTTGCACATATCAGCACACAAAGAAGAGCCACGAAGCTCCAGCCGTCAAGATGTTGCTCTGTAAGTCTCAACCGGAACAGACAACCCGGACAACCACTAACTCGAGCAACCAACAGTCTGCCCCAACTGCGCCAACATCCTCACCGTCTCCGCCTACGCCGGCGTCCGCAACCGCCTCGAGTGCCGCACCTGCCCCTACGAGCACGCCATCACCGATGCCATCTACTCGCGCCGCGAATTCGAGCGCAAGGAGCGCGAGGACGTCTTCGGCGGCCCCGGCGAGTGGGACAACGCCGACAAGGCCCGCGCCCAATGCCCCAAGGACGGCTGCAACGGCGAGGAGGCCGCCTTTTTCCAGGTCCAGATCCGCTCTGCCGATGAGCCTATGACTACGTTTTACAAGGTATGGGCTACCAGTTGATTTGGGGTTGACGAGGTGCTAATGGAGTGCAGTGTATGACTTGCGGAACGCGGTGGAGAGAGAACTGAGGATGGAGGAACTACGCGGGGTTTTCACTGTTTGGCATTGCGAGGCGTTGGGGAAGGAATTTGTTTTGGTTTATCGAATGCGCGGCTATTGCGCAATGTAGAGGCTATTCGAGGTCGCCGGAGTTCTGCACGGGAAAACATTATCCTTGCGGAGGTCCAGTTCTAAATCCCACTCGCAAGTCTTGTTTGGTTTCGTGAACCGATTCCGCCATCTGGGCGGGAACGGCATCAACTGTCAATGCCTCGCAAGTCGACGACGTGCTTGTGTTTGCTCTCGCCCTGGCTGTGATCCATGCTGCCGATTCTACCGCATTCCAGGAGCGGGAAGCCAGGACGTCGATCGATGTCAGCTGTATCTTCTCTCCCACCACCCTGATTTCTCTCAGCTGTCCCGTTTAAGTTGGATCTCGGCTCCAGAGGCCACAGCCCGGTCTCTCGATGTTGGAATTCATGCTTCTCGGCGAATATCGATGATGCGCAAGGACCTGACGTCCATCTTTCCTCACAGACTGCGTCGTTTTCTTTCCTGAATGTCTTTCCCTTTCCTCACGCCTCACTGCGATGCCACTCAACCGCCGCCCTCATCCCGTCATCAATCAGTCGCTGCACGAGATCGGGACTAATGATGTCCTGCCGGAACTGCTCCTGCTGTAGCAGATCTAGGTGCTTGAGCGTCGGGCCGGGGTACATGAGGTACTTCAGATAGGGCGGTCGGGTCCAGTACTGCAGATAGGCGAGGTATGCGACGAACTCGGGGCGGGTGAGGAGCTTTTGGGTCGCGAGGTGGTTGAGGTAGAGGGGATTCGCGAGGGATTGGACGAACTGCGCGACGGGCGGGTGGTTAGCGGTGTTGGCGATCGGGGTTTCGCGGAGGACGGAAAGGGTTACCTCGAGCTCGATTTCGAAGCGCGTGAAGCCGCCGTAGACGGGCTCGTTGTCTGCGGGCGGCGCGGGCGGTTGAGACGGCGGTGCGGTGGTGGCCATCTTTGCGACTGGCGATTGCACGTGTTGGTGACGGAGAGATGTTGGAAGCTGTGGATCGGCGCCGCGAAAGTGGAATTGGATCTGGAGCTGGGGCCGGGGTTTGGCGCTAGCACTTGCCGTGTCTGGCAGCTCGGGACGGGGGTCACGGCATTGGAAACCTCACATTTATCTACCTTGGTGAACCAGTCACTTGTCTTGAAACGGAACTCCAGCTCACGATGATCGAATGAAACCGAGGATTTTTTCTGACGGTCTGGTTGTGGTTCAATATTTACCATAACAGCTTTATGTTGGGAACAGTGAGACCAGGCGGGTGCCAAGTGGCTTCGCAGCTCGGCGACTGGTGTAAGCCCTCAGCTGGATTGAACCAGTGACCAATCTGGATATCTTGTGGCTTTCACAGTTTCGTTACCAAAGGTATATGGTCACAATCATCGGAAGTAATGTCAGTCGGGTGCAGAAACCCGGCGCCGTTTAGCCTAGCGGTCATGCTCACATAGGTAGAAAACTTAGGAGTAACGTGCTCCTTTGGAATTCATAGGGTTCGAACTGACGAGTTCATACCTGAACTTTTGAGATTTGCTCCTTCTTTTTATTGCTGTTAGCGTTTTGCTATTCAATTTGGAAGAGTCTTATTCTTGTCTAATGCTTTTCGCTTGCGATCTAAGGTATGAAAGGCGGCTTCTTACTAACCCTCGTCTGGCTGTTGTAAATTACAGACGGGGAAGAATACATCTTGTCGTCTTTGGCAGCTGAGGTTTTGGAATAAATCCGAACAATTGAGAGGAAATGCATTAATATGGTCGAAACGACGTAGACGGGAATACATTATGCTATTTTGTAGGCATTTACGGTTTTGCGTCTTCTCCGTAGGTGAGCTGCATTAGCTCTTAATACGGTTGACTTCGCCGTTCAGCAACCTGGATGTTGGGGTTCGTTGCCAAACGCGGGGCAGTAGATGCACTTCACTCTAGCATTCGAAAATCGTATTACATCACTTGGTTGGTTTTGCAGAATTCGGTGACTAGCTTCAGTTTATATCATTGAGGCTCACAAGCACCCTCTGCAGCCAGCTTCTCGAAACCGCTGGATCTTTGCGGCCGTCAGCCTCACCCAGTCAAGTGGCGCCCCGCATCCTGGATGCCGCCTTAGAGGTTGATGAACGGAGCTCTTCTGTCGTCGAACCACAGTGCTGAGAGCTATCGTCTGCCCCTTGATTCTTTTTGACAGCCTCCGTTTGCTCGTTGGGCGTTCGAGGCGTCGTTGCCTTGGTATTCAATGTATGACGCCGCAGACCAAAGCTGCATAGACATTAGGCAGCAGGTTCAGTCGGTCTTAGTCCCTCAGTCCCAGTCCTCGTCATCAGAGTCGCCTTTTGACTTCGATACGGTTCCTTGTCTGATTCCTTTGCCCATGGCCCTCTCCTCCTCTTCGTCCTCGGCCTGTCTGCGCCGCTTGACCACACGCATGTCCGAGTCCTTGACTGCGCCAACCTCAACCAAGAGGTTGTCAATCTGCAGCATGTTGATCTTGACGCCGCCGTGTTGCACCAGAGTGACAATCTGCTTCACAATATCGCCGTCCTTGTATACCAAGATCGTCGGGCAGTTGCGTTCGGGGTAGTTCTCGATGGCCTTGTCCGCGCGCATTTCGCAGAACTTGATGTCGCCATACTCCGTCGCCGCCTGTCTCCAGAGCTCCGACAAAACTCTCGACTCGACATTCGTTCCCAGAGATGACGTCAAGTTGACAAAGACCGGGCCGTTCTTCGACGCGTCGGTAACTTCGCGCTGGTATTCGGGCTTCGAGATCGGGTAGACGGTGCCGTGGAGGGCTTTCTTCGTGAGCGCATTGAGCTCTTGCATCCTGCGCTGACGGTACTGCTCCAAGAACGCCTCATCTTCGTCGTCCTCCAGCTCGTCGAGCTCGTCCAGATCCTTGCCCTCTAACCTGTTCTCGTGCGCTAACCGGCGGCCCTCGAGGATGGCCTCCTCGATCATGGGTGTCGGGCTGGGGGGTTTCTCGGGGATGACGCCATGTTTCCGGAGGATTTCGTTCCTGGCGGGATGCGTCAGGAGTCGTCCCGCAGATGTCAAGATAGAACGTACCACTCGGTGTCTGCGTTGGGGTCGTCGATGGGTACGGCGATTCTTTGGTCTCCCGGGGCAGCCATTGTGATGTGTTTGCAAATGCGACAGGAAAATAGAATCTGAACCAAGCCGTGGGCAATCCTCCAGTTGATAAATAAAAGAAGTGACCAGGCACCAGTTAATGGTTGGAGATGCCTACAAAGGGATCAATGCAAGCGCGGGGTATTGTGTACTTCAGTAAGGTAGCTGGAGCTGGATGCCCCGCCACGAATTTCTGCCAGGGCCCAGGATGCACCAGATTCTTTGCGACGGAGGAACAAAGGTCCCGACAACCTACCAACAGCGCGGGCGGGCCGGGGCCGTGGTCGTGGCCGTCAAGGTCCCCAGAGGTGGCCCGGGCGGGCTCACACAGCAACGGATTTTCCCTCGTCCGGGATCCGAAAGGCGTGCCGCCCGCCATGACCCACTCCCTAAGCGATCTCCACAGCACACAGGAATTAATCGAAAATCTCACTTTTCATTCTCTCGCCCCCTCGTCAAACATCACGAGCGCAACCTCTCGACAACACCATCCATCAAATCTGTCCTCCGACCGACCGCACTCGCACCGATAGTCGATCAATCAATCACAGATCAGATCAGTCAAGATGGTAAGAACTCCCTGCTGCTTGATTTTCTGCGTGGCGAAACGCGTGTGATTCCGAACCCGACGACCCAAAATACCGAAAAGCGATCGCGCGACCGAAGAAAAAAAAAGAGGAGGGAATCGTGGCATGGCTGGAAACATTTTCGAATACGACACGGACACACGCGGCGACACCTACGCATCCCGGACGACTGCACGCATACGATCATTTGATGAAGGAACCATCGTGCTGATGGCTTCTCCCCCAGGTTCTCGCCGTTGATCTCCTCAACCCCTCCCCGGCCGCCGAGGCCCGCAAGCACAAGCTCAAGGTACGCCCGCGATACCGCGACACCAACACCCCTCTCTGTCATGACGGGACATGATGATGCTCACACGGATGACAGACCCTTGTGCCTGCCCCCCGCTCCTTCTTCATGGACGTCAAGTGCCCCGGTTGCTTCACCATCACCACCGTCTTCTCCCACGCCCAGACCGTCGTCATCTGCCAGGGATGCACCACCGTCCTGTGCCAGCCTACCGGTGGTAAGGCCAGACTCACTGAGGGCTGCTCCTTCCGCAGAAAGTAAACGTCTCGCAACGACGATTTTCTTTCGGCAATTCAAAAAAGGAGCCCTTGGGTGTTTTATCTAACGACTTGGACGGTTCATCACTGGTGGGACATCTCGGATCTGCAAAAGCAAGCGACCTGGGCATGGGCGTATAGACAACCCTGGCACAGGCTTTTAGAGTCTGCTGTCTCCGAACAGAACATAATCAGACACCTTTGCGGATAGAAGATGGAACATCCAAAAATTCCTTTTGACCAAATCAAAAACACAGGGGCGTTTGGGGTCTCCGGATATCCTTGCATCACGCACACAACGAATCGGATTTTTGCATTTCTCTCTCGCTCTCAGTTTCGCCACACAAAAGCACACACAACCGCTCTCGTCGTCGTCGTCCTCTCTTCCCCGCGTCTACGCTTTTACGCCTTTGGAGTTTTTGTCGTCTTCTTCTCTGCATGGGGTGGACAGCTGGAAATGGCTTTTCACATGAGCGTTTGGGCGGTCTCGCGAAGGCCAGACCTGGACGTGAGGACGTGGAACCGCTGATTGAGGATCGCTTCATACCCGAGTGCAGTGAGTTCGGAGGAATCAGCACTGCTTGCGAAATTCAATGGTTTCCACAAACGCCGCCGCCGCCCTCAACGTGTTTCCTGGTGTTGTGACATGTGTTGTGTGCTGAGTGTAGTGATGTGACATGTTGCTTGCCGTGCCTGCGTGACTGATTGCTTAAAGTGCATGCCTTGATGGATCTGCGACGCTCCACAGTCCACCCGCCCACTTGGTTCTCCTGCCATCGTGAAGACGTGCTCGTGTGAGGTGGGCTCGTGTGCCTGGTTAAGTTTTGTTTCATGCCGTCGGTCAACCCGTAGCACCCCCCAACCAGCAAGTTGGAAGGTTGGTTCAAGAACTCAAAACCCCAACTCATCTTTCTAAAGTCCAGACTCGTTAGGATCCAATACCGGTCCTACAAACACAGCTGGCTTGGCCCTGGTGGGGGTTTACTGGCTTGCTCTGACTACCTACCCCTGGCATGCCTTGGTCAGTCCTGTGTCTCGCTGACCACTGAGCTCGAGATAACAGCAATTATTTCTTCTTTGGAGAACGTTACACCGCTGGAGCTTCTCCTCACGCCCCCTTGGGCCGCCATGTAAGTTGCCTCCTCGGCTAGATGACTCCTGCAAATCAGCACCGTTTTCTGCCTACGATCGACTATCGTCTGCGTCATCACACTGAATGTCGCCGCTGTAGCCTTGAGGCCTGATTTCAGAGCATTCGAGTATTGGCAAACGGTTGATTGAACTCTACAGCAACTCAAAGAAAAGAGATGAAATGAAATTCAAATGAGTATTCTCTGAACAGGTTATTTAGAAACTCAAAAATAGCATCTCAAATGATGCATTATCGCATCCACTTCCCTGCCTTTCGGGGCTCAGCGCCGTTCGTCAGCCCGCATCCACCGTCCGCACCGGTAGCGAGAAGGAATGCGCGGCAACGCCAATCATCAGCAGGTCATTGTCAGTTTCAGGGCACATGGTCTCCATTCAAGTGCTAAAGTGGCCCACTTCCACGCGAGTCTCGCGAAAAAACACGCCCAGACGCGCTTCGCCGCCGTCCCTTGGATCGTCAGTCGGCTCCTGCTTCACCTTAGAAACCGCCAGTGACCACTGACCCGTTCCACCCCACGGTCGTCATCTCCTAGGGCACTCTTGTACCTCCCCTATCAACTTAATCTCCTCCCACCCACCTACCGCACCCCAACCTCGCCCACTCTCCTTTTTCTCAACGACAAATCTCCCCTCTTTCTCGCTTCCGAACACGTTTGCGTCATACTCAGATCCCGTTTGCGATTGTTTCTACAGCGACCGTCGTTTTTTTAAGCTGTCCGACTGAAAGACACTCTCCACTCTACCAACCACCCATCCGCATCTCACGATCTTAGCTTGCTTCCCCAGCTCAACGCTAGCCGCTAGGGACTCACTCACAAGTCCAACGACATCGTCAATAATCAACGACCCTATTCGTAACCGTGGCTTGGTCCTTCAACCTCCCCATCCGCTGTACTACAATGTCGGCCCCACGAACGAAGCGTCCTTTCGCCGGCGCCTCAGTCGACCCTTCTCAACGTCAAATCACCTCCTTCTTTACTACCCGCCCCGGCCCAGCTCCGGCAGGTCCCTCGCCGACTCCGGCCGAGACCAACAACATCCCATCGGAGGTCCAGTCCAACCTCCTTTCCGTCGGCATGCGCATCCGCAAGTCCGTGCCCGAGGGTTACAAGACGGGCACCTACAGCAGCTTCAAGCTGTGGAGCGAATCTGCCTCCGCCCCCACCGTCGTCCGGACAACCCCGTCGACCACCTCCCGCAAGCAACGCAGTGCCGCCTCCTCCCAGCGCGAGCTCATGCCCTTCTGCGGCATCAATAAAATTGGCGGTCTCTCCTCTCAGCCTGTGACAGAGGACAATGACTCCGACGACGCCGAGGTCCCGGGCCTGGACGACATGCCCGGCCTGAGCAGCTCCCAGGAGAGCGTCGAGAGTGTCGATAGCATGGATAGCGTCGAGACCACCGGCGACGGACGCAGCCGCAAGCGCATCTTCGATGACCGCGACGACAGCGATGAGCCCGTGCAGATGTGGGTGGATCGCAGCGCGTGGATGGAGGGCGAGGTGAGCCCACGCAGCCTGGCGCCCTCTGGCTGGGCGAACGCGAGGACCCTTGCGGTGCCGAGGAAGAGCCGCCGCGGCAAGCCTATGGGCCAGGAGAATGTGGTCGACGACGATTTCGAGGATGCCGATTTTCTCGTCACCCCCGATACCGATATGAGCGATGCGTAGATGAAGAGGTGGTGGTCGAGGTTGACGTGACGAAGGAGGAAAAGCAGATTGGTGTAGGATGTTTCTTGCTGCAGTCATAGGCGTAGGCGCGGAGTTTATTTTGGAAGTTTCACGGGATGATTGCATTTGTACTCGGCAAGAGCTGCTCTGAGGACGTCTGCAGCGATTGTCTCTTTCTGGAATCAAGAGGGACCCCTTGGAGGTTATGGGTGGACTCTGCTATGCCATTAGATTGGAGGCATTCTGCCACCACCATTTGTATTGATATCATAGGCTAGCATGCTACTTTTGGGAGGCTCAACAGGCCTGAAATTGTACACTTACCCTTACACTGCTTATCTCACACGCCGTGATTCTACATACCTGTGAACGGATCTCGGAACTCGAGAAGGTCCCTCTGTCCGTAAAACTCACCCGCAACGGTCAGGATCATGTTGAGCGTAGCCCGCATGTTCATCCTCGCGCGAAGCTGATCCGACATACGCTTCTCATCATCCTCAACCTCCACAACCTCGGCCGGCACCTCCGCAGTCGTCGTCTCTAGCTGCGCGAGCAAGCGAGCCCGCGCTTCCTCCAGCGTCTCAGCAGGGGCGGGTTGCTCCGGGACTTCGCCCTCGTCTACCTCGCCGTCTTCCGAGA
The DNA here is from genome assembly GCF_011947395.1 of Colletotrichum karsti. Classification (NCBI taxonomy): domain Eukaryota; kingdom Fungi; phylum Ascomycota; class Sordariomycetes; order Glomerellales; family Glomerellaceae; genus Colletotrichum; species Colletotrichum karsti. The sequence goes on from NW_024065923.1 coordinate 64,264, forward strand.
CATCCATCGGTTCCGACTTTTGATCGTCGTCGACCTCTCCATCTTCGACTTCGCCCTCATCAGCTTGCATCTTCGGCTCGACGGGATCCTTCGCCTCGCTCTGCGCAGACTGGGGTGTCTGCTCTGTACTCTTCTCAGGGGCCGACGCCTCCCCGTCCTTCTCGTCGACCTCCATCTCCCTCATGACGTCCTCGTCGTCAGAGCTCTCGTCAACGGCGTCGTGGACACCCAAATCCATCCCCTCCCCCTCCAACGCGTCCCTCAACCTCGCCATGTCCGCAAGGCTCTGCATCATCAGCACCGCCCGCCGCCCGAGGTCCCTCACCCAGCCGATCTCCGCGTGGTTCAGCTCCCCCCTCTCCGGCAGCCTCGCCAGCAGCGCCCAGAGCCACCGGCTCGTCCTCTCCGTGAGGTCGTATCCCCTCCGCAGGAACTTGCCGCCGAGCAAGACCCGCACCACCCGGAGCACGCCGTCCTTGTCCATGCTCGCGACCTGCGCCGGCAGGGGGTCCGACGTGCGTAGGCGGACGGACCAGATGGAGAAGGTGGATGATTTGGGGCCGAAGGCGCCGACGTAGTGGCCGTGTGTCTTGGGAAGCGCGGCGACGGCGGACGCGGGAGGTTTTGTGTGTAGGGTTGCGCGCAGCTTGTGGAAGCGGGAGAGGATGGAGGCGAAGTAGGCCTCGTATAGAGCCGTCGGGTCGTCCTCGTTCGGGTCGTAGTATCCGTCCTCGTCGTCTTGCAGTTCACCTTCGTCGTAAGCGTCTCGGGCAGGTTCCTCGTCCCAAGCTGCCGGGCGGGCAGTGTATGCGCCGTCGTGATAGTATCCCCTAAAATCACCCTGACCCGAGGAGTAAATCTCGCGGTCCTCCTCCGCGTCCTCGCCATTTTCAACGTCCTCGTCGTCCTCCCTTTTGATGTTCTGAAAGTCCTGGGGTAGCTGAGGTCCGATCGGGATCTTGGGCGCGACGAGGAGGTGCGGGATGCCGTTTGCCTGGGTCCTACATACTCACCACATCAGCGTCTCTGCACAACAACACTGCACGGAGTTCAGCACGTGGAGAAGCTTTGAAAAGGTTTTGAATCGACTCACCTTACGGACCTGAGGTACGCCATGGCGTCGGCGTCGTCCTCGAAATCGAGCTCCGAATCGACGGGGACGGTGGTCGCGCTCTCGGAGGCGGAGAAGACGTATTTCTGTCCCCATGTCGGGTCGATGTGGGCGTTCTGATGGTCGCGCGACTTGTGGTTGTTGGGCTTCTTGTTGCGTTTGGGCGCGGGCTCCATGTCGCTGTCCGTGGCGGTGCGTTTGGTAGCCATCGTGGGCTTGGAATGACTTTTGGTCGGGAGATGTGAAGTTGGATTGGGATGTTGAGTCGCGAAATTTCGCGCTGGCCCAGCTGCTGACGCTGGATGCTGGATGCACTGCTGCGCGTGCAGCTCCCCGGGCAACTTTTTAGTGGAGACAATTTGGCCTTATTTAGTGGGTCCCGGCGCCGTTGAGGCCGCTCACCGAAGCTACGCAATGGGACGGGCGATGCTTCACCGAGCCGGAGTTTGACGACATGTTGCTAGATGGAAGGCTTTCGTGCCGACTCGAGAGTAATCATTGAACCTCGGTTGGTCTTTGGAGCTTTACTGATTGTTCTACGTATCGGATTCCACATTGAGAGCTTCGAATGTTGTCATTTGGCAATCCGGCCTCTAACGGAGTATTATGTTCTAGCATGCGTAGGACGGATTCTCGTTTCCCCTTGCGCTGTGTTGAAAGTGCATGGCTTCTAAATTGTCTTATTATTCTTTATGGAATATCTTGGGTATTATGTTGGTAAAAACCTAGTAGTGAAGTATGATGCTGTTTTCGAACCTCACCCTTTCAGTTTTAACTTTCGTCTTTTAATTAAAAGGTGGAAAAACCATATGAAAATAATTACCCAGCCACCCACGCCTGCTAAATACGTTCCAAAGCCTGTCAATAGTGATAATAAGCACGTGTCTTTTCATTTCAGCTTTTTGCTTAGGGAATTATTTGCGCAGTCTCTTCCTGTCAACGCGTCCTGAAACGGATGTCATAACTCAACGACAACTTCTTTCCATCTAGAATGCATACATGTACATTAGCCAGCAGGATGTGTAACATATAACGGTATCCAACTCTAAAAAAATCGCTCGCTTACTTGTATGGAAAGTGCTTCTGCGGTTGAATGCATTTTCCAACTTTCATGTTTCTTTGCTTCAGTGCAGGCTGCAGCGAAGCAGCCTTGCTGCGGTACTGCAAAGGAAGCAAACATTGAAGATACGGGCCTTATAGCAGAAAGATCTCTATTGAAATTGGTTTATGGAACGTAGTTCCAATGCAACCGGTTGTCTTTGCTCGTGACTCCAAGTTGTCGGTTCTCACTGCCTCAGTGAAGCAGGCGATACATCATAGCAGCAACGTAACCGTTTGGTTTATTGCGTAACCTGCAGTTCTTGCGTTTTGTATGCGCTGACTATATGCGCTGACTGCTACGTGTAGGGTTGGAACTGTGAGGGGTTGGTATTGAGTCGCAGCTTGGAGTTGAAATTGCTCTCCAGACTTGACCGCATTCCGCACAAGGTGAACAGCACAACGTGAGAAGCAAATGGGCTTCAAGGCTATATCAGACTAATGAGAAAGTGATGTGTCATTACGTTATCCAACATAGGATCAGAGCAAAGGCCTTCTAATGAGAACTATGTTGTCAACAGCTGCAAAATATGTGCCATTCTTGATGTTTGGGTGATGCCTGTACGATACAATGGCGCCGTATCATTCTGTACGTGAACTTGGGCTGGGAATCATGCGTAGCTGGACAATGAACTTAATATTGGAGCAAGTTGCTCAAGGTCAAAATACAGCCCTCGAAACGCCGTAAGTTTGCTGAAGATATCTCCGTATTGCCACCAAGATTCTAAGTTCAGCGACCCTCTGGATCTCACAACTCATCCAGGGTAACACATCACTTTCAAGGTGACAGTCAAAGCTTAAGCATCACCTTTCTGAACAGATTGCCCACGCCCTTCCTCAATAGACCAGAAACCCCCCCTTCCCTTCACCAGCCGAGGAGACAACCTCCCGGCGCCGTCTAGCCTAGCGGTAACACACATAGGTAGAAAACCGACACTTGTCTGGATTTTCATACGGTTCGAGCCTCGAAGCTGGAACCCGAACTTTTGTTTCGTTTTCTTTTTTTCATCCTGCCTTGACAGATACGCTTCCTTTCTGGACCAGGAACTCTTCCTATCTGTCACCAGCTGAGGAGACACTTCCCAGCGCCGTTCAGCCTAGAGGTAAGATAACTAGGTAAAAAACGCAGACTTATAGAAGATCTTGATGTTTTCACGGGGTTTGTTACTTGGTGATTTCAACCTGAACTTTTGCTAGTTACTTAGTTTTTTCTTCTTCATTTTTTGTTCTTTTATCCCCTTTCTTTTTATATCACTTTGCTCCCGTCTCTCCATTTAATTCTCTTGATTCTCTTCATCTATCTTCAATTTCTTTAAATATTTTCATCACGGATTACGACCTTTTCTGTTAGGTGATGTCACAAGGTATGATTACCTCGCAAGAGCAACATCTTATAACTCAGAGATTCAACATTCAACACAGTGGGAGAATGTGTATCACTCAAAATGACACGTTTAGAGTTCGCAATGGAAATGAATGGTCAAGGTTCTCATAGTTATGTCGATTCCATGGAACAACAGCTGGATGGATAGTTGAGGTGACGACAGTCCACGACAGGGGTTCCTCGATTCCCCGCGTACCCCGCTAGCCGTTTCCGGATAGCTGCCGAAGCGCTGCCTGTTCATTTTCGGGGAAGCAAAGCGCGTCAGAACGCATGTAAACAAACCTGTAAACCCATCAACGATCAAGACGGCCAGACTGGACAAAGTTGGGCTCTCAAAGCTCTCCATCTTGAAATACTCGGATAGTGGAAGGGATGCTCGGAGCTTGGTTCGGAGATCGGGTGCGTACAGCCCCTGCAATCCTCCCCTGGCACTAAGAACCCCTGGCCGAACGCGTCGAAGCCCCCACCTGACGCGCCTGGCCGTGTCCCACTCCGGCCGCGGGCGCTGGGGGGGAGCTTCACTTAGACCTCTCCATGCGCACAATTTCAATTCCCCCTCCTTCCACCTTTTCTCTCTCCTCCTAATCTTCGAGATGGCCGACGAACCCGCCCTCCCACGCCTCCTTCCCTCCATCACCTGGAACGCGCAAACCGAGCGCTTCAGCAATAATCCCAAGAAGCGCAGATACCACTTGAGGAACCCCTCGACAGGGCCCGCTTCCTACTCCAACTCCAGCGATCCTGCCGTCTTCTCCAGCGATGACGACCCCGGTCTGGATAACTACGTCGAGGGTCGACGGAAGAAGCGCTATGTCGGAGCCTGGTACGAGCAGCAACCCGTTGCGTCATCGGACTCCGCGACTGGAGAGCCGCGACCGGCGTTGAGGGGCAAGCGGAGGGCTTTCAGGCGCGACATGGATAGTGGTGTCTTCATGGGCAGCGACAGCACCGATGGAGACGAGAGCATCATGATGCCCGACATACCGACCCAGGCGAGGCTGCCCCAGCTGAACATCATGCCCCCGACTCCTCGTCGCCGCAATGATGTCTCTGCGATGGAGCAGGAGGCGCGGGAAAAGATTCGGACATTTATGGACGAAGGGGATGAGAGCATCGATCTCTCGTAAGTTGTGTCGCACTAATTTGCGATGTCAAGAACGCCTCTAACACTTGCCAGAAACATGGGCTTAAAGACACTGTCGGATGCGACAATTCGACTCTTGTCCGAGTTCATTTGCATCCCTGTCGTCGCCGAGGGAGTGCCTTTCGAGCACAAGGACCCGGATTTGAAGCTATACCTGTACCGTAACCCGTTACTTCGGGTCCCTGGCGCCATCTTCGACCTAGAGCACGTGACCGTGCTCTCGCTGCGTGGATGTAGGCTTCGAGAGCTGCCTCCAGCGATCGGCAAGATGCGCAAGCTGAGGACATTGAACCTAGCGCAGAATCTGCTCAGATGCCTTCCCGCCGAAGTGCTTGACTTGATGACCTCCTCTTCAGCCCTAGGAGAGTTGCTTCTTCAGGGCAACCAGTTCTTTCGGACAACTGACCTGCCGCGTCTGAGCGACTTGGGAGACTTTGGCGCCGACGGCTCAGTGGAAAAGGAGCTGTTCGAGAGTGGGACGCTGGCATCGAATGGGATCGCGGCGAGGTACTTCGCACGGTCTCCGGTTCAGTATATGGACACGAGGAGAGTTACCTGGTCAGAGTTCGTCCTGGACCCTGAGGCAGTTGTGGTACCGACGGAACGTCACGAAAGCGCTGAGAATTCGTCACTGGTCACGCCACCTTGCTCAGCTCCATCGCAGTCGAAAGCGGCGGGAAGAAGCACCTTAGATGCCCGAGGAAGTCGTGTCCCCAGCTTGATGGAGAAGGCGCTTCGCAGCGCCTACGGCAGCTCCGACCTCAGCGAACTGCCGGAGTACCTTCCTCCCCAGCTGGACCATCTTAGTCGGCTTTTAGAGCATGCCGCTAATGTGAAGGCGGCGGGAGGTACGGTGTGCTTCGCGTGCAAGAAGCCTTTCGTGGTGCCGACGGCGCAATGGCTGGAGTGGTGGCAGGTCTGTACGGTTGAGAAGACCCAGAGGGACGGTGAAAACTTCCTGAAGGCACGACCTTGGACCGACCTGTTGGAGGAGAACGATGGTGCTGTGCCGTTCCTACGGAGAGGGTGCTCGTGGAAATGTTGCCCCGCTGATATTGCGGAGGGAAAGTGGTCAACCCAATAGTGAGAGACGCCGCGTAAGAGCTGGCAACTCACGGGTTCTTGGCAGTGGTTTCAAACAGAACGCAGGCGCATATGGTCTCATTTAGGCTAGGAGTTGGGAGCTGAATTGTCGAATTTGCTGAATGACACGGGTATTGGCCGTGGTATCTTGTCCTTTAACTGAAGCTCGTTCCAACGCCTTTGCATATCGCACCCTTGTTGTACCACTCCACCGCCGGCAGAATCTCAGACGTGACCCATCTCGCCGTCTGTGAGTGCAAGCTGCCATGGCCGAATGGCTTGTCAGTCCTGTCTTTCCTCATCCTCTCTCCGAGGCCCAGCTGCGCCACGTTTTGCTGCAAGACCTCCACGTCACCAACCTCCGCCTCGGCATTCCGTGGGAACGAGGTACGCCCCTCGGCCAGGGCTTGGAATATGACGAGTTGGTCTTGGAGGAACTCGTCGCACGTTGAGTCGCGGATGGAGAGTTCCTTGGCGAGGTCTCTGACCACTCTTCTCGAGACGAGCGATGCGATGTCCTCTTTTTGCTTGCCCTTTCTCGGTGTGGACATGAGGATGTCGCGGCCCCAGCGCAGATTTGTGGCGGAGCGGGCTACGAGGAGGGCGTAGATACGCGCGTCGCTGCCGGAGTCCTCGACGATCTTGAAGGTGATTTCTGCGGATGGCAAGAGCTCTGAGATGTCTTTCGTAAGGGCGTCTTGGAGGTCTGCGTGCATGTGTGACGGTACAATCATCGAGACGTCGACGTATCTGACCTCGAAGTCAGACGCATCGCGAGTCGTCGTGGGGTTGAGAACCCGTAGGCTTTGACCTCGTTTGAGGGGGTGTATGGTCAAGCACATCGACCCCCTGCTCTGCGGGCCAAGACTCCAGCCACGCTTCTTCAACTGCCTGTCCACCTTGATGCCAAAGACATCCTGGAGTCTGGGCAGGAGAACTTGATCGAGGTACTCGTAGCTCAGGGACATATCCACGTTCGTGCCGCCCGTGATCTCGAGATCCACGGACGTGGGGTTCTCCGCTTCATCGGCGGTATACAGGAGGAAGGGCAGGATCGCCTGGAGAATCAGCAACGTACTTGCGGCGCCGGTGTCTGCCGCGATCTTTAACGACCTGCTCTTGTTGCTCAAGGCGGCCGACGGCGGGATCCGCGGCGCGAAGGTGAGCGTCTTGCTGCCGATCTCGAGACCTTCCACGTCGGCTTCGGTGGCCTCTGCGAGCCACCTGATGGCGGTGACGTGCTGGGCTTTGAGACCTGGGGATGCGTAAGCTGAGATGGGACTTTGGATTGCCTCTTTGAGGCTGAGTGTTGGGTAATATGTTGCGCGTACCACCGCCCTTTCCCCCTGCACGCGTGGGCCTGTTGCCACGGACTTTGGTAATGCGAATCGGTTGGGAGGTCACCGCTGCCAAGGCGACGGCGACTCGCACGACTTGTCCTCCTCCTTCGCCTGTTCGGCCGTCTATTTCGATGGGTTTGGAAGAAGGCATTTGTGCAGCTGAGGTCGTGGAAAAGCCGTGATAATCAAGGCGTCTATGTAGCTGAGGATGAGATGGTGAATGATTGGTCTTGGACCGATATAAGCCCGTGTAAGAGGTGAGACAGGCCGGCGAAACCGTTTGGCGGCTGACGGGCGAAGCAAGACCTGGAATGCCCGACAAGTATGGGGATCTGATCGTATTTAGAAGAATGCAAGGAACCATCGTCTTTGACGACTGCTTGATTTGGTTTTGGCTGAAGACTCATACGGCAGGCGAGGGCGAGGTGGTTGGTTGGTTGGCAGCCTATTTCTGCGGAGGCCCCTGCGTGGTGTTAGTCACCCCGGTGGCCTCGCCTGTCCATCCCGTCCATCCTTCTTCACATACAGGTTCTTAGTCTGTCAAGGCGAGTGACTCCAAATCGAGTAGCAAATACCACGACCAACAATTAGTTTTGGAGTTGCCTACAGGGAGTCAGGCGCAGCGGCGAGGATTCGTCGTTGCTTCGAGGATTCTAGGCTGTGCACGCACTCAGCATCCATCAGGTGCTTAGTGGTCTGCTAGTCAGGTCACCGTCGAGGGCGGGAGTCAGCGCCGGGATGGGGATTATAAGGAGACCTTCCCCTTCCCCCAAATTTCGTCATGTAAAATTGGTATTCTCGATGGAAGCCGTCGAGTGACGTTTCCAAAGGGTAGTTGCATTGTGGCAGATTTTCTTTTGTCCTAGCGTTCCTTCCATGTTCATCTACTGCAAACAGACTTTCCGGCTCATCCCGCTCTTTCCGCATTGACCCTCTTCCAATTTCAACGTCACTTCCCCTGTTTTCTTCTTTCTTGATAAAACTTCTTCCATGAATTTTACTCTCTCTATTTTATCGAAGGTGTTTTGGGGCATGACTTCGCCTCGGAGGACTCCAGCCGTTGTTCAAAGTCCCAGCAATGCCGAGACATCCCCCACACTGAGTATGCACCCACTTGCTGTTGAACCAATCAAACAGCGGCACTCTTCCATACTCAGCTGCAATTCAGGGTCTCGTCCTCGCCGCCATGCACGAAGGGTCGGTCGATCCGCTGTATCCCGCCAAAGATCGCCCGCTACACCCGGGTCTCAATCAGTTGATTCGGTCTGACGCGCCGTTCCGCCACCCGCACAGCCCCGGAAGGCCGGAGGCCCTCGGCCTCGGTCAACGTTGAGTCGGTCTCGACCTCCAACCCGGCAAGCCTCGTCGGACTTGCATGGCTCTTCTGGCGACGAGCGCCGATGCAGTGGAAGAGGCGACTCCGTGGCGGCCTCAGACTGTGGCTCTGCTGTGGAACGGCCGTTAGAGCGGCGTTGATAAGAGCCAGTGTTGCCAGCTGCCCTGGGGGTTGATTCGATAACACTTTTCGATTGCTGCATGGCACAGGTTGGTTTTCCTACCAGTCATCCTAGCGGGCTGCCTAGACACGGGAACACAACAACGCCCCCTCTCGACGAGCCATTCATTTGACGCGAAGCCTCAGTATTCGATGCCAACAACGGCTGCATGCGTGAGCCTCGAACGAAGCCTTGGACAACAACATAAATCGGGGGTATGCCGCACACATCACCTAATGCAACGTCGTCCTCAGATGCGACAAAAGAAATCTATTAAAATACTACGGTCATATCAGCAACGGAGAGAAAACAGGCGTTTCGCACGAACTCAAAACCCGCGGATCCCCGTCACATGCTCCAAGTCAATCTCCCGAGCGCCATCCCAGCTTTACCAAAGTCTTTCTGACGACGAGAGAAATGAAAACAAACCATCCTTTTTTCACATTTTTCTCTTTTTACAATGTTTTGATAAGATTCATTTGACCTGCTCTTGCGGAATGGTCATGCGTCTAGGGTGGTGATATGCCGCCGCCGTCTAAATGCAACAAGGAATGCCGACATGGACGTCGTCCAACAGGTGGGTATCCATAACACGTTATCGTAACAAACTGATGCTGACAGTGTATCCCTAGGTCGATATTAGCGGAGACTAGCAAGAAGTTTATCATAAGGCAACCCACCAGCAAGGCAAGGGAAAGCCCACATCAACAAAAAGATTCGTCGACTAATGGTACCGATTGTCACTGGAGTGATTGTAGTACGTCGTGGTTCCGTATCCCCCGTGGCTGCCCTCGTCCGAACTCAGGTCGACGTGTTGGGCATATTGTGGATTTGATGGATACGCTCGACCCACTGGAGGCCCATGTCCCTGATGATATGCCTTATCAAACTCGTCGATATAATCGGCTTGGACGATAGTGCGAGGTCGAGAGCCTGTGTACACTACACCAGGGTGGTCGCGAGCGTATTTGCCTCTCTTTCGATGTTCTTCCGCCTTCTTACGGCGGTCCTTGGCTGCATGGGCAGCAGGGCTTCAACATGTCAGTACCGACTCCAACACGGCTGTCATGGTTGGCTTACCCATTCAGAAAGCTTCCGGGCTCAGACTGCTGAGAGTCATCCTCATCAGGGTACTCGGCTGGAGGGCTTTGCCCGCTGGCCGCATAGAAGGTCGTTGGATCGGGCTGTTGGGCTTTGGACGCCTTTTTCTGCTGGCGACGCTCCCCAGACGAGGAGCCAGACCGGTTCTTGTCTCTTTTCTCGGAACCCATATCGTTCGACTTTGACTTTGACGTTGAGTTCCGTTCGGATTTCTTGTCGCTGGTTCTGTTGATTCTTTCCATGGAACTCTCAGTTGGCAAAGTATGCTTTGGTGTCGGGAGATGTTCGAGGTATTCGGGAGAATGGTCACGCTTTATCTGAAAAAGAGAAAGCAGTCAACGACCCCTGAACGAAGAGTCACAACCTGAAGGACTTACCTTAGGCAACCACCAGTCCTAGGACTAGTCTGCCATGGCAGGCTGGGCGGCGCAGTTATTACACTTCAGCACAGGCCATGAGCTGAGGTGCCTGACGTCTAACCTCGTCGTACCTACATGGTACAGTATCGCTCACAGAAGAGACGCGCGGTTGCGCGGCAAGGCCCCGCCGGGCGCAGTCAGAAGCCGTCTCAGCCAAAGCCGGTCCATCGAAGCAGCACTAAATACCTAGCACTTGCCCTAGACGAGGGGCCAGGAAGCCCGGGAGCCCAGTCACGCGTCACCGACGGCGACGAACGGAGCTCTCCGACGTGGTTCGCCATATACGACGACGGTGTGAACGGTGGTTCGCCGGCTGCCTTTCGACTAAGTGGACTCTAGGTGGCCAGTCACTTGTTGACCTGTCATCATCAGATGGTAGGGGAGCACGCCAGTGCTCTCGGCACGACTTGCGCTACAGAAAGCTCGACCTTAGTCACAGCTGGACCGGCGAGGGAAAGAGGAATAGCTCGGACCAGGACGAGGTGAGAACTGAAGATGGAAAACAAACCAAGGCGCAGTTCTTGGGGGCTGCGCCAGACGACAGCGCCACGTCAAGAACCTTTAGCCTCGAGGCTGACAGCTCACTGCCCCCAAACGACGGTGAGCGAAAGCGGCTACCGAGAGGGAGAGCTCGGTCAGAGAAACGGAGAACGGAGCAGCGATGAAAGCCTGGCGAGCAGCCTGGGCCGAAGCACTGAGAGTGGCAGAGCATTCGGAGTGGCAAAAAGCTGTACGGCGAACGAAGGATGAGTCGAGGACCCGGTCGCTTTAATGCTCGAAATCGCGCACCGGGTGGAGGCTGAGGTGCTCACTTCATCGTGTGACCAAGGATGCACGTTGCAGCGAACCGGAAGCAAGGAGTTGTCGAGCGGTGGGAGTATCATCGAAATATGCCTCGGGCAAGCAGGCTCGGGCAAGCAGGAAAGAATGGAAAACGCCAGATAACCAGCTCGACAGGGCGGGGCCATCTCACCGGCATCGAGTATTGTATGAGAAAGCGTCCACGGGCGGCGGCATGTCATACTTGTTCGGAATGCTCTGCTACCCCTCACATCCAAGAACGTTCGGGTGCAGATTACGCTCCCCGAAATCTCCCCAACCTCCTCAGGGCTTATCGCCAAGCGTATCTGGCGAGCATGTCTTACACAACAGCATGCTGGTCGGGGGACTCGAGAAACTCGAGTCCTTGTTTGGGTCACTCTACAAATTATTCGGGGAAACGAGGTATTAATTCCGCCTAACGAGCGAGCTGACGGCCAAACTTGGGAGAGTGTCTGTGTGAGTGCCGACCACCCCTAGAAAATGGAAAAAGAGCAGGCTGTCTTCGGTTGGCATTTCAGCTGATGTGGATGTAGTGTGGCACCCTGCAGTAACATTGCTTTTTCTGCGTGGATACAGCGGCCACCGCTCACTGGCATCATTCCGCCTGTTCTATTCTACATCCGAATCCTTCAATGACGGGACTTTGCAGGGAACGACTGGGGCACGCGCTGCGAACGATTCTACACGAGCCATCAACCCACAAGTTCGGGGTTTGGCTGGCGCATGTTGTGGCTGGGACGTTTTGGGCTGACAGGCTGAAGACAGGCTGACAGACCATGACGGCGCAGCTTCGACACGCACAAGGATTGAAGGCTCCCGATTTAGGCACCGAACGATTGAGCTTGGTGGTCGGGAATTCACTGTTCGAACAGTATCTACAGCGACTCGGCGAACTGAGATCACGAGCTTCGCCGAACTTCATTGGCGCCGAATTTCCACTGGCGATATTCTCCCAGAGCGTACGGAGTAGAAAGAAGAACTCGACGAAACGGTGCGAGGGGATCAAGTCCAGCCAATTGTCAGCTTCAATCAGCTGTATGCAACTACAGGGCCTTGGCTGGGCCGCACCCATGCTACGTCATGGTGTGTGACACAGCTGTTGGCTCAACGCTCAACGGCAGAAGCAAGAGGCGCCACTGCTGAATGTTTCAATCCCGACTAAGCCGTTTTGCATGTGGGAAGGGATTCACAGCGCGGCAGTGTTTGTCCTGGTCATTCGAACTGCATACTTTCCTCTTCGACTGCATCTGTGGCTACAATGTCAGAGAACAAAATCCCTTTCCACCGGGTGGCCAGCCAAACTTCAGGACAAAAGGCTGTCATCTACGGACAAGAATTGGGGCTGAAGATGCCCAGCCTGCGCCACACAGTAACCGCAGCGGTCTGACGGTTACCTATTTCCGATGACTTCATTGGGGCAGCGAACCTATGGATCATTCCTGGCTGTGTTTTGTATCTCTGGGTCATTCACCTGCTAGTAAGTGGTATTGCCTGTATCGGATTCGACGCTCAAGACTTATGCTAGGAATATTTACACATTGACAACTGGCCATTCGCTTTTACCCCTTAGGCGACGGATGTATCCTTCAGCCCGTAAACCTCTTCCGGGTTGAAGAAAATCAGAACCGCCTCACTTCCCCTGACATCGACCGAGCCTTCCACCTTCTCGATGTCAGTCTCCCCCTCCGGTTCACCCTGGGGGAACGACTGGCCAGCCCACGTAGACAACTTGCTGTCGCCGGTGTTCACATAGGGCGCAGTCATGCGCTTGGCGTACACAGTTCCGTTGGCAGCATCCGCCAGCGAGGACAGGTCGACACTGACGGTGAAGTCTGAAGCCGAATTGGCGTAGTAAGGCTTCATGTTGACGAGCGCAACCTTGGAAATCTTGTCCTCGACGTAGAATGCCCAGGCGGAGAACCGCTCCGAGTCAACGCCGGCCGGCGCCTCAAGAGCCCGGACCCGGGTCCCCTGAACAGCGAACGCCTCCGCCATAAACAGCTGGGCAAGGAATGACGGCAACGTGCGGGCGGGACCTCGCTTGGCGGTGTCGCGCGGGTAGAGCATCGAGTAGGTGCTGAAGCCCGGGGTGCCGTTCTCGCCGGGGCTGTTGCTCTGGTCGGCAGACTGCAGAACAAGCGTGGCACCCATGTGGAGGTGCGTCGCCGAGGCGTTGCGGGTGGCGTAGATGAGCTCGCTGTCGACGACCCAGAGGGCCTGAGCGAAGGTGTCGGTGACGTTGGGCTGCCCCGAGCACGAGATGGAGTTGAACTCGCCAATGTTCCAGCTCTTGCCGACGTCGAGGGCCGCGCGGGCCGAGGGGTAGATCTCCTCGTCGCAGTACCGCACGAGCTCCGTGTGATTGAGGATGTTCTCGATCGTGGCGCGGGCGGCGCGCGCCGGGTCGCACGTCGAGAAGCCGTACGAGTGGATCGAATAGACGCCGACCTGGTTCTCCGAGTCTACCCCGGCCGGGATGAGGGCGATGGGGCGGACCTCAAGGCCCGAGTCGTCGGTCGTGGCGGACGAGGCCCACCACCGTTCGCTGGAGAGGCTGATGCCGGTCTCGTTGACGGCAGCGTCGATGTCGTGGGTGTACTCCTTCCACTGATCCACGTAGGCCTGTGTGGAGAAGTTCCAGCGTGTGGACTTGTAGTTCGTCGGCTCGTTACCGAGCTCGAAGTACGCGATCTTGTCGGCTTGGTACTTTGTCGACGCGACCGCCAGGCCCTTGGCGATCTCCAAGCTCTCGTTGCCGAAGTTGAGCGTCGAGATGAACTTGGTGCCCTCGGGGAAGTTGTTCCAGCTCTCGTAGTAACCCGGGCCCACCGTTGTGCGCCAGACGCCTCCGGCGGCACTGGTGGTTCGGACCGAGTCCGGGCCCTCTGGGTCGAAAATCATACTATCCATGGTGATACCGCCGGGACGGATGATGGGGAAACCCCCATGCTCGTGGATCCGATCTAGGACACCGAAGGTGAGGTTGTTCGGGGTGCTGGCGTTGCCGAAGAACTCAACCCAGAAAGCGGGCTCGAACGAGAATGAGGCGAATGAGTTGCTGTGAGGTATCGAGGCGCCGGCCGCGGTTTTGGGGACGCTCAGGGCGGCGGCTGTCGAGGTCGAGCTACCCGCTGCCGGGTAAGCTTGGGCAGCACGAGCTGCGAGGAGGGCTGTTGCGCCCCAGAGAAGACCCATGGCGAGAACCTGATGAGTGTTTCGACGACAACTGAGATCACCAATCGTGACAATTGAAGTGACAGGTATGGTGCTACATTGTGTGCTCAATCCATCGCGGTTTTATAGCTTCGCCGGCAACTGAAGCGGGCGATGTTTCTCCGGCGCGATGAAATACCAGTATGTCATTGTTTCCGTGGCAATCTTCTGATCGTGCTCTCATTTGAAGCAAGCGCGCCTATCATGACTAGGTCGTACGAGTTGTGGACCTGGCAGAGTTCATGATCATGGCAAGCCCAGGCCTGGAATGATACCCCAGCCAAGGATCGAATCACGCGATGATTGGAGCGCGTCTCCTCGGCGGGGAGCTCATCGCGGGGAAACAGGGAACACCCCGCTCAACCCAGATCGCTCACGACGTCAAGACGCGGGGTTTGATCGGGAGACAGATCTCGCCGGAGTCCACACCCGGACAGCCAGAGCTTAATTTTCCCGTCTGGTTGTCGGAATCCGGGTCGATGGGCGGCATGTTGGCGGCTTCCCCGCCGCCGCCGCCAGCGCCGCAGTTAGTGAGATGGATGTTCCCGAGCGGGTGTCGCTGAAGCTGAAGCTGGATCAGGGATACAGGCGCAGAGAGTCTGATCCATCTCGGCCGAGTGGCGCGGGTCAGACTAGGGTACGCTGAGCGGGGCTCGTGGTCGTCGCCACTGATATCATGGCATACCGCGGGCCCGATAACCTCTCCAGAATGATAGGGGCCTCTGGATTGATGGCTAATGTCATGAAGGTGAAATTAGAGTCTCTCAGTAAGTACAAGTTCTCTCGCGTTGTATAGCAGTTGGTGGAATATTGGCACAAATTTTAGAACGCAGCGCGATATTCTGTTCCACAAGGCCGAGTCTCCCGAGACGTTCAGTGCTTTTGATAAGTTTGAGTGTTTCTTAAGACAGTCCTACCAGTGTATCCCAAGGGGGTTGAGGTGATTTATTATTCCGGCTTTTGTACGTGTCTCGGCGCATGACCTACCTGCTCTCCTGGCTTACCTATAGATGAGACCTTACCGGCGAACGCTGAATGCTTTCTCTCTCACATACCGAGTCCAAGTGCGTCCTGATGGTTTCAAAGACACCTATCGCATTGCTCCACATAGCCCACATGAGCGGTGTAGTATCGTCACTCATATCCCACGGACTCTGCGTGACCGGCTGAAGACCCTCAACAAACCTCTCCATGCGGAATCCCCACATGTCTCTTAACTTGCTCATATTAATGTCAGGATCCTGGATGAGGCGCGGCTCAGCGTCAACAGGCGCCCCGCGCGAGATAAGATCTTGAGCGAGGCGAGTAGCCCAGTTCCTCGTCTCTTCGTCTCGAGCTGTAGGCCACGTCGCCAAAGCGTGAAGCGGAGACCACCCCTCGTCCGTCACGATCTGGGCGGACGCGCCCTTCTGAAGAAGCAACTCAGCGGCGCGGTATGCACATTGCTCCCTTTTGAAGTTTGTCGGAGACAAGGCGCAGAGTAAAGGCGTCCAGCCGTTGCTGGTGACAGCGTTGACGTCTAGACCGTGCTCCAAGAGAAGTTTGACAATGTCGTCTCGCCCTCCGGCTGCAGCGTAATGCAGGAGTGTCTCCCCATGAGACGTTTGCGACCGAATGGATGCAAGTGAGTTCGGTGAGTATGAGAGACACAGCTGCAACTGCTCTGTGGTTCCGTTGTGCGCGATGGTGTGGAACAAAGATTCTCCAGCTTCACCCACCATCTCGAGTGATGCGCCGTGCTGCAGGAGAACTCGAAGCACGTCGGTTGATAGGGGAGGTCTGCTCACCAGGCGTTTGAGGGCTGTTCGGCCCTCAGAGTCTTGAGTATTGACATCTACTCCTCTCTCCAGTAGTCCCCTGAGGGCTCCAATGGAGTAACGTACTATCGACGCCATGTGAATTAGGGACTGGTTGAAGTATTGACGTCGTCTTACTTCTGGGTTTGCCCCGGCGTCGATGAGTTGGCGGACCACGTTCTGCTGATGAACGTAGTCCTCCGTTCTCGGGGGTCGTCTCGTGGGAGCCTCAGGAAGAATCATCCTCCCCTGAACAACACGTTCCAGCGCACCTTGGAGAGCGCTCGGTTCGAAGTCAATCCGAGCCAGCAACAAGGCCACGACATCATCGCACCAAGAATACGCTGCGTCTTGCAGCGTATGTTGCTTGTCTTCGTCTGTCCAGTCCGCGTATACCTCGAGGAAGTACACTACCAGATCAGCGTGGCCGTTGCGGGCAGCGACCTGAAGACAGGAGAGAGCAGATCTTTTCCCGGGGTAGAGTCGCCCGGCGGGACCGACTACCTGCCACAGCAGACGGGCGATCTCGAGTCTGCCGTGCTGCGCGGCGGCTAGCAGAGGCGTGAAGTTGGGATCGTGCACTTGTCGCATTCCCGGGTCGACGCCGGCATCGAGGATCATCCGGACCGCGGCTTCATCGTCTCGGAAAATGGCGTCGTGGAGAGCGTATCGGATGTTGCGGTCGGGGTCCACGGCGAGACTCCAGTGTTTTAGGACCTTCGCTAGGTAATCCCTATTTCCGGTGTCCAGGTAGGGCTGTACGACTTCGTAGAAGGGTGGTATTTTGAGTGTTGTCAAGTCCATTGTGTTGAGAGCAATGGCTGGAATGAAGGCGGTGTCGGGGAGGAAAAGACGCGTCAAACTGGGCTCGGTGGTTGGCGATTACTCTAGTATTTCAGTGGTCGCGCGGGTGCGGCGCTGTTATGAAGCTTACCTCAGTAGGCATGAAAGGCGAACGCCAAGGCATGGCATAGGGGGGCATATTTGTTGGTCGCCATCTTGAGATTGGCCTCACTTAGGCAGCAGCAGCTCCTTGGTATTAATTTGAGAAGTATGCATCGCCAACCGAATTTCAGAATGATTGCAATTTCTCCAAGAATAAGAGTACATGGTTATGGGCTGTCCCGCGTTTTTGAGCCCGCGTAACCCAAGCCTTCACACGTCTTCGACGCGGGCGTCATTTGATCCCCTGCACCCACAGAAAACCATCACACTACCTCTTTGTTTATCAATACAGAGCTCGGAGTAGCACCCGAACCCAGCTCCAATTCATCGATAGTCAGATCCAAGCCTCCTGGAGCGAAAACACGATTGAGAACCTGTTCCACGCAGTCAAGGTATCTGATTGCCTTGTCCTCTGGGAAAAAGCCGGAGTCAATTGTCATGATGAGATCAACCCCGACATTGCCGGGGCGAAGGCAGAAATTCATGAACATGGCGTCCACCAACGGCCGCACCGTTTCGACGCGGCTTCTGACCAACCCGAGATGTTCGGTTGCAGCTTCATCGTAATCATCGCCAGGATGCACGACGACGACAGGGACAGCGGCCAGAGACTGGCGCAGCTTCTCACTGAACTGGACCAGGTGCTGCAAACTCCCGGCCGCATCTATTCGCTTTTGCACGTGTTCCACAGTCTTCCGGAAAGTCAAGTCATGGTTGATGCTGGTTGCCAAGGGAGCTGTGGAGCTTACCGGGCCCATGAGCCTGTCGATTCCCGTGAACTCGGCATCTCGACCACCTAAAAGGAGGTTGAATAGGAAGTGTTGGTGTCCTTCGACGCGTGCTGCAGCTACCGACCAGGCTGTGAGCATCACGGTTGCATAAGAAAGTTCTGCTGGTAGAGTTGCCGGGAAGTCGATGGCGAGGGACAGAGTGTGGGTGATACCTGGAGCCTTTGTGCCGTCCAAGGTGAAGTAACTCCAAAATTTGGTGTTTTCGAGCTCATTTTCAAGAGCTGAAACAGTTTCGGTCTTCTCCAAACCGTAGACATACTCGATGAACCTGCTGTACTGCGGTCGCTCCGCCGGGGTGTCGTTGTGGTGGTAGGCCAGGTCGATCTCTTCCAACAGCAACTTGCGACACCAGCCATCGAAGACAACGTGGGCGCTTGACCAGACAAGCCAACTATCTTCAGATTTGCCCCCGTTTACAATGCTGAAACGTGAAAGCGGCTGTCCGAGACCCCAAGATACCTTTCGATCCTCGGCAACGAGTGAGGACAGGGCTCCGACGTGACGGCAGGCAAAGTCTTCTTTCAGCACAACCTGGACGAATTGTGATGAAACCGGGATAATTCGAGTCCGTAAAACGGAATTCGACTGCACAACACGTCGCAAAGCAGCCTCAAGTCTGATCAAGTCGATGTCGGTCGGAAGTTGCATGATGTGCCGGTGAGTTGTACCCCCTGGTGAAATCATTTCTCCTTCCATGTAGCGTTGCTGTTGTCTCGTGAGGGGATAAGCATCTTCGACGTCTTCTTCTCTGATGTTGTGAGCCAGTAGACTTTTGTTGAGTTGACGGACACTGCGTTCGATCTTTCCCAGTAAACCGAATTTCGAGGGGCCGGATGTTCGTGTCTCCTTCAGAGGTACGATATGTGCAGCCATGGCGGACAGTACGGGGTTCTTGAAGATGATCGGTGCGGAAAGATTATATCTAAGATCTCGAGCCGCAGACGCCAGCTTGATAGCCGCCAAGGAACTGCCGCCAAGCTCGAAGAAGTTGGAGTTCGTACCGAACTGCTCGCCGTTCAATCCCAAGAGCTTTTGCCAAAGAGTGTGCAGCAGCCTCTCCGTTTCAGAAACAGGTGGCTGGATCGTGGTTTCCCCAGAAAGGAGCAGATGAGGCCCGAGACGCTGTCGCGCAACGTATGCTTTGAGTGCGCGGCGATCCGCCTTGCCATTCGATGTAACCGGAATATTTGTCAATGCCAGAAACACGGATGGAATCATGTACTTTGGCAGAGTAGCGCTGATTTGGCGGATCATGTCTTCCTTCATGTCCGCCAGGTGCTGCTGCAGGACGTGATCGATGTCCATGTCGCCTCCGCGGTACTCTCCTTTCTGAGCCAGGTAAGCGACGAGAACGTCGGAATCCTGGCCCTCGAACCTTGCGATATCGACGATCACCTGGAGCTGCGCATTGAGCAGAGCGTCCTGGATGCGTTGACGCACCTCCTCACCCTCAAGACGCTGGCCGTGCAGTTTCAGCTGCATGTCCCCGCGGCCGATATATAAGATGCTGCCGTCCTCCATGTATCTTACGAGATCGCCCGTCTTGTACATCCTGGTGATGTGGCCGTCTCGGAAGTCTCTCAACCACGGGGGGCTGAGGATGAACTTCTCGTCGTTGGCTTCGGGACGGTTCATGTAGCCGGTGGCCAGGTGTGGACTCTCGATGACGAGCTCACCGACAGCCCCGAGGGGAGTGAGTCGATTGTGGTTGTCTGGCCTCACAACCCACAAGCTGGTTCCGGCACTGTGACCAATGTTCCTGGGGTCATTGCGGGACAGATTGCAGTTGATGGCGCACTTGACGGAACACTCGCTCGGTCCATAACCGTTCATGAGTTGTACCAGGCCGTCCCACTTGTCCACCAGAAGTTGGTCGGGGGCTTCTCCGGAGAGGAGCAGTGTCTTGAAGTCCGGCAACTCGTCCTGCTTTAACGTGTAAGCCACTGAGGGTGTGATGTTGGCGAAGTTGACTCGGGCAGTCTTCATGAAGGCGCTGATATCGCCCATAATGTCCTCTTCGGATGGCACGCAGATGCAGCCGCCGAACATGAGGGTGGTCAGGATGTCCTCGACACTGGGGTCAAAGGCATATGGTGCGAACTGCAATACGCGAGAGTCTGGACCACGCTTGAGCAAAGGCGCGCGAGCTATAGCACCAGTTGCGAAGCTCTTGTGTTGAACACCGAATATCTTCGGGGTTCCTGTGGTTCCCGATGTTGAGAGGACGTAAAGCAGGCTGTCTGGAGTCGCGACCTTGCCGTAGACGGGAGCGGCGGGTGTGAAAAAGTAGGCTGTGTCGTCGCAAACGACAATGGTCCGCCAGCGTGGTTCGGGAAAGGCTTCCTTTTGTAGAGGAGAGCAAAGAACGACTTTGATACCGGCGTCGCTGGCGATACCTTCAAGACGAGCTCGCGGATAAGCCGGTGAAAATGGCGCGAAGGCAGCGCCCGCTTTGACAACGGCTAAGATGCTCACTATCGCCCATTGTGACTTTTCGAAAAGAACGCCGACAGTGTCACCTGGCATGACGCCGGATCGCATCATCTCTCCCGCCAAGCCGTCGGAAAGCCTGTCCAAGGTCGCGTAGTCCATGGTGCCGTCGTTGGAATAGATGGCTGGCGAAGCTCGGGAGTGCCTCACTCGCTCTCGGATCAGCTCGTGAACGCAAACCTCGTAAGCCTTATGATGTCTAGCATTCCATCCAAACATGGTTGCTTTGTCTGCCTTGCTCGCGAGGTCTAGTTCGCCGACCTTGGTATCTGCAGGCACTGTGCTGAGTTCATGGAATGTCTGCTCGAATTGTTCAACAATACGTTGAACCTGAGCCGGCGAGATGACATTGCTGTCGAAGGTGGCGACTATCACGATCTGAGAGTCACCAGGCTCAAGTGTGAGAACCAGTGGGTATTCGTGAAGAGATCGCTCGACCTCCTCCAGTCTGATGCCTTGTTCCTCCACTGACTTGGTATCCGCAACTTGGACAATCAAGAGAGTACGGAACGAGGCGGCATTCTGAATGCCTTGATCTATTCCAAGAATGCGGGACAGGCCAAATTGTTCATACGGGATCATGGATGAGAACTGCTCTTGAAGACTACTCAAGAAACCAGAGACCGTCTGCGCAAGGTCAATCCTCACCCGAACCGGTAAAGTCGTGATGGTAGGCCCGACGACATCTTGCAGCTTAAGAGGCAAAGAGTTGCGTCCGTGAAGTGAGTTTCCGAATGTGACGTCGCCTGAGCCCTCGTACTCTGAAAGAAGTAGGGCCCACGATGCTCTGGCAAGAACCGTTGTAGTTGTCTTGGCCGTTGTCGGAGCTGTCATGGTGCGTCGCAAACAGGATGTGTCTGCAGCCAGATGTCCGGTCTTCGGGAAGTTGGGGAATGACGGCGTTGGTGCGTTCCTGAGCTCATTCCTCCAGAATGAAACGCATTCATCTTGATTCAGACCCTCGCAGAACTGCACGAATTCCCGGAAACTCCCCGTTGGCTTCACAGTGTTTGAGTGAGAAAAATAATGACGGCGTATGTGATCAACCACAGGTCCCAAGCTCCAACCGTCAAAAACGGCGTGGTGAAGCGTCCAGACAAAATGGAACTGGCCAGATGACGGGTCTTGGACGTGGTAATGCCTACCGAGAGGCTGACCCGGCTCGAAAGGAACCGCCTTGTCTGCAGCCAGAAAAGATGCAAGATCTTGTTTGATCTCAGTCCACTCCGCGTGGTGTCGAAAAACCACCTGAACAAGGCTGGAAGAAGAAGGAATGATTGCTGTCCTCAAGATTGGGAAGGCAGCAGTCGCAGCCTCCCATGCTTCCTTGAACCTTGCGAGGTCCACAGCACCTGAGAACTCGAAAACAAACTGGCTCGAATATAAAGAGGGTGACGCCATCGAAAGCGAAAATAATCCCGCCTGAAGGGAGGAGCAAGGAAAGACACTTGTGACTTCGTCATAACCAAAGCCGTACTCTTGCAGCAAGAACCGGAATCTCGTAAGATCACCTCGTGTAGTTGCCGTTGATACCGGGATGGCGCTCGGATCGGATTCGTGAGTATTGTCTGCGGCGGCAGCAACTTCCTGCATGGAGACGGCCATACCAGACAACGTCGGGCTCTTAAACACCTTCTCCATTGTCAAATGGAAACCTTCGTCGTTCGCCATCGAAACGAGTTTCATACATCGGAGCGAGTCTCCACCGAGTTGGAAGAAGTTGGCGTCTGGCGTGAGACTCTGAGCAGACGGAAGAAGTTGTCTCCAAATCCGGGCCAGCGTGGACTCTATGGACGAAAGGTCTTTGTCTTCTTCATTGCCGGTTCCTATCCTGAGAAAGAATTCGTTTCCGAGGCTCAGGAGCTTCCGCCGGTCAAGCTTTCCCGTGGGCCCCAGGGGAACTTCCTTCAGAGGTATCCACGCGACGGGACACATGTAGGCAGGAAGCACTTCTGAAATTCGTGCACGAAGTCCTTCGATCTCAAGGCTGATCTCTTTGGGTATGTTCTGAAGCTTGGGATGATGAAGAAAAGCCACCAAGTTGTCAGTTCCGTGCACACCGAGGACCTCCAGGAGTATGTTTGCGTCGGGGAGTCGAAGGTGTTGCTTCAACTTCGTCTCGATGTCTTCAAGCTCGATTCTTTGGCCGCGGAGTTTGACCTGGCGGTCACGTCGACCGATGAAAACGATCTCTCCGTCCTCGGCGTACCGGACGAGGTCACCAGTTCGATAACTCCGCCCCATCGAAGGTACACCGGACTCCCAATCTTTGGCCCACGGTGGAGAGTTGAAGAATAACTCTGCGTTGCTGGAGGTGTTATTGACGTATCCCCGCGCGATGCCCGGACCTTCCGCCACCAGCTCACCGATAGCACCTACCGGGGCAAGCTGAGTCGGGTCATCCAAGCGTGCTATCCAAGCACGGCTGTTGACAGGAAACCCGATCCTTACCGCATCATCATTCGCAGGACGGGCCCTCTTGGCGATACATGCGACGGTAGTCTCTGCAGGGCCATAAACGATGATCAAGTCCAGCTTCTCTGCCCAGAGCCCTACGATGTCCTGAGTAACTTTCTCTCCTCCAGAAATGAGAGTTCTCAGACATGGAACGTCCGATGGTGATAACAATCGCACAACAGTTGGCGTAAGAAGAACAGCATTGGCGTTGAAGCTGCGAATCGATTGTGCCAAGTTGTTCAGACGATCAGCATCGGAGGGAATGCAAACGCACCCACCACGCATCAACGTCATGAGAATTTCTCCAAACCCGGCGTCAAACGCGTAAGACGAGAATTGGAAGTATCGAGTTTGACTGTCGATACCGGAAAACGTTGCCAAAGCCGATAGACTGGAACATATCGACTGATGCTCAAGTTGAATTCCCTTCGGCGTGCCCGTTGTTCCTGATGTGAAGATCACAGCCGCTACATCGGATGGAGCAACTTGAACGTCATGTTCCTGGCTTTCTGCAGGAGAAGATAGGGAGGAAGCAGACACCACAATGCTGCGGGGTGCCAAAGCTGTTGCCTTTTCTTCCTGAGCAGCGGAGCTGAGGACGATGTTGGCTTTGGTTTCCTCAGATAGTGTCCGTAGTCGACTTGTGGGGTGCGAGACATCCATAAGTAGGAATGAACAGCCACTCTTCAGAACGCCAAGCATAGCCACCACGGTCCAGAGCGTCTTCTCAAAGCAGAGAGGGATACAGTCCCCATGGCGAACTCCTGCTTCAAGCAGTAGTGAGCAGACACGTGAGGACAGGTTGTCCAGCTCCAGGTATGTCAGCTGGCCGTCCCAAGACTCCACAGCTGATGATTCTGGATTCTCAACAACTCTTTGTCTGAACATGTCCTGAACGGTGGATGCTATAGTTGAAGGGACTTGTTGGTTCCATTGCCGCAGGTCTCGTCGGTCAAGATCACAGATCAAGTCGAGGTGCCGCAGTTTCTGTCCACAGGAGGCTCTAGCTAGCAACTGTCTGGCGACGTGTGCCAACTGAGTGAGAAACCTTGCGTTGGCGGGAGAGCTATCCCCGCTAATCTCGAGTTCCAGTGTAAGGGACGATGCTTGTGAATCTTTCACCGAGCAGATGATTTGACGAGGGATAGCAGAACCACTCGAATCAGAAGCTCTGTCGTTGGAGGCTTCCCAGTTATTGAAGCTGTCTGCACGCAACAAGAAGGTCTGCAATGTGGTCGGAAGTGTGGTATTTTGCTGATAAGATCTCCCAATGTTGTCGAGAAAGTCGTGCGCGCTGAGATCTGGGTCGATTGCAACATCGCCATTCCAGAGTTGCCCAGACGTACTGGTGCATATATGAAGTGAAGCAGTTGGTGTTCGCAGATAAACAGATAGGAGAAGCCCCAAGCTGCCAGAAATCAAAAGCTCTGGGGCCCATTCAGGAGTGCCAAGCTGGACTTCCTCCCGAAAGTTGGTGTCCATGTTTGAAACGATGCCCATCATGTCGGTTATTCTGTTACGTGGGAAACTGATAAAACAATGCCGTAAGTCTGTGTAGCTGTGTTATGTATTGATATAAGAGGTAAAATGTCTAGCATGAATAGTGCTTATACTCAAAGCCTTCGCCCGAGAACGTGTGAACATGTGCTTCACCAACCTTTGACCAGGATACTTTGTTATTTGAACAGAAAAATATAGCAACCTTGGTGTGATACACTGATGCCTACGAATTCGCGGATGCACTTCCGATCTTGTGCAGAGTGAAGCAGCCTCAGTCTCATCGGCTAGATGTCAGCTCGGCACGCCCTTATCGCCTAGCCGCTTCGATGCCGCGCGCCAGCCTTTAAAAGCGGGGATAGGGCTGAAATCCTTCATCTACTATCTTAGCTGTATGACCAACAGTGATGGCAGCGGAGGCAGTCAATTGCAACTGCTGAGTGACAACACTTGAAAAACAGTTGCGGCGGCTGTAGTGTCAGTACTGGATGAGGTAGAGATTGCAGGATTCCATTTACCACCGTTTCTTCAACAGTGAAGTCATAACTCAAACAGCAATCCCTTTGACATCTTGAATACCATTCCATCAAACACTCCAAACCTTCCCTCCTTTACAAACAATACGAAACGTACACGGCATACGTCGGAACCTACTCTGCTCTGAGAAGTATTTACCTACAATGTCGACCCATGTTGTTGTTCAGCCGGTCGATAGCCCTGAAGACTTCACCCAGATTTATCACTGCATAAGCGAAGCATTCGGCCGTCAAATCAAAGACTCAATATGGATTGCCATGAATTCCAACTGGAACTCTCCTGAGGGCCAGAAAGAGGGCGCTACTAAGCTCTTTCAGCGCTGGCAATCTGCGAATAAGAACAAGGACGGCCGTCCCAACACAGTTATGTTGAAGGCAACTCTACCAGATCCCCAAGATAATTTCAAGCTCAAAATTGTCGGCGCGGCCATCTGGACTCAAGCCTCTTTCGTAGAGGGTCACGGCGATCCACCGACGGATAGCCCTGCTGGACTGGCAGCTCTGTCTCCAACCGAGAGACGCTTCGCTAGCCAGATGTTCCGCTCGTTGTGGAAACGTCGTGTTTCTCTTGCCCAGGAAAAGGCGAAATCGGAATCGCCAGCCGTATTTACGCTCGATACGTGTGCCGTCGACCCAGCCTTCCAGCGAAGAGGTGTCGCAGGAAAGCTGGTGGCATGGGGCCTCGAGGAGGCAGAGCGCAGAGGCGGATTGGAGTGCATCACTGAGGCTTCACCTATGGGACGGGTTGTGTACAAAAGACTTGGATTCAGAGCGGAGGGCGCCGAAGAAGATCTCGTGTATGAGGTTGATGAGGAATTCCGGAATCGGGATAAGCCGGAGATATTGTTTATGCGTACTTGGGCTGGTAAGGTGTAGCGATATCATGAGAATCATCTAATGAACCGATTAGAAGAGTAAAGTTTCAGTTCATGTTCTTTACTTAGGGGTTGAAGGTTGAGAATTTACAGCAACCACTTTTACCCCTTCTGACGAAATCGATTTTGAATATTTCGCGAGACTCATATGGCCTGACAACACTTGGAACCGCATTGATTCAAGCAAAACTAACATCCTACATAAAAATCTCTGGGGCAATTTGCACAGAGAACAGCAACTGACTGACGAATAATCAAGCAACAAAGGAGCGACCTACCGAAATGGACATGTTTCCTCCCACGGAATTCCGGTACTCTCCATCACATACATCATTGAGAGAATGATTTCGATTCTAACCGCCTCAGAATCTGCAGAGGGATGAGTCCTTGCAAGGCAACCTCGCATTGCTCACGCACCCACCAAAAGCCGTACTGTTCTCGATCTCACGATCATCCTCAATCAGACCGGGGCGACGCCAAGGCTCCGGCGGCAACGCTAAGCTTTCCGGGCCGGCATGACCCCACCCTGGATTGCGGCAACGCTAGTCGTCCCGGCGGGCGGCAACGCTAAGCTTCTTTGGGGAGCCGTGAGCCGGACCCTGCACGGAGGACACGGGAGACCCCGTCCCGCCACGGCGCTACTGTAAGATCCTTTTGACTTCGAAGAGGCGACTTCTTTGATTTGTCGGTTACCGTCTTTCTAGAGTCTTGTTTCTTGTCATGCTCACCTCATAGGGTGTGTTTATTTGAGGTCACATAGATCTGGCTGCTGGATGGGGTGAGTGGAGTTCATTGCAGTATGTGCCGCGCGAAAAGTTCCTTGCATACCGAAGCCGCTTACTTGCCTCCCATGAGGAATTCCTCCGTGCAATGAAAAAATCGTCTGAAGGGCGCGTGTCCACATCTGCTAAGGCTGAATGGACCCTTAGAGATTTCGACAACTTGGCCTCCTTTCTGAGTGTCCATATGCTTCTCGTTTCTCTGTTTTCAACTACAGTGTTTGTACGATCTGTCCTGTTTGCCCTTGCGCTCTCATCTGAAAGTCGGTTGAGTGTTTTCTGACGACGCACTGGCACTGAGAAACTGCCTATCCCACGACCATGTCGGAGAAGAAGGAGCCAGATTCTCCGCCGGTCGAGTCTGTGAACTCAAGCGAGGAAGAGCTCCCAACTGTGAGAGGTCAGGTTCCGCGGAAAGTATGGCTCGTCCAAGGCCTTTACTTTCTGGAGAGAGCGGCATTCTACGGACTCAGCCAACCCCTCCGTAAGTCTTCTTTTGTTTAGCTTTCGTGTAAGGCATCTGCCTAATGACACGATGCAGAGAATTACCTTCAGCTTGAACCTGATGATCCCCTTCGCCCAGGAGCTCTTGGTCTAGGGCAGTCCAGAGCAGTGTTGATAGTGTATGTCTGGTTCATCTACAGCTACAGCACACCTCTTATTGGCGGACTGCTGGCAGATTGCTGGCTTGGCCGCCGCAAGACGATCCAGGTTGGGTTCTTGTAAGTTGACAAGCAGCGTGGATTTCCCTACAGGCAGATACTAACGGACCAGGATTTACGTGCTGGGACTCACTATAATCACAGCAACAGCTTTCACGCATCGAATCTACGGCGTGGGTGGCCTTCCTGGTTTCATAATAGGGATGTTTCTCGTTGGTGCTGGCACGGGAACTGTGAAACCTAATATCACGGTATTCTTGAGTAAGCACAAAGACTGTAGCAGTATGGCCACATATTCACAGGTGCTGACAATTAACAGTTGACCAATTCCCCGAAGAAGAGCCCAAGACCGTGACTCTGAAGAATGGGAAGTCGGCAACGGTCAGCCGTGAACTCACAATACGGTTTATATGGAACGTCAACTACTGGTATGGTTTCACTTCAAATTTCATAAGGCCGTGATTTGCTGATAAATAATCGACAGGATGATCAACGTTGGAGGCTTGTGCGGCATCATCACCACGAATGTTGAGAGGTATGCCTACGCCGGCTTTGGCTTCGCCTTTCTCGTTTGCCTCTGCCTGATTGTTGCATCTGCATCCATCTTTCAAGCTGGATACACCAAGTTCGGTAAGCAATCTGTTGCCTCTCAATTGGCAATCATTAAGTATGTGTCGCTGACGAATTGCAGAAACGATGCCCCCGTCAGGAAACGCCATTGCGAATCTCTTCAGCGCATTGCGTCGCCGGCGAAACCCAGTCCATCATGGGCCAGACCAGGCCGAAATCTCAGCATCCTCGTCGGCTCAAGAAGATGGCCCTGCAACTCCAAGCAAGGATGAGGCTGTGATTGCTGATGCAAAGACCGCCCTCCGAGCCTGCTTAGTCTTGTATGATATCCCTCGCATGAAACTAACACCGGTTACAATCACTAACAACGAATAGCCTCCCATTCCCAGCCCTGATGCTCTCCATCAACCTCATGGACAGTACCCTCATTGCACAAGCAGGCACAATGCAGACCCACGGTCTCCCGAACGATATTATGTACAACTTGAACCCCATCTCCGTCATGGTCTTCTTGCCTCTGTTTCAAAGCTTCATCTACCCCGCACTGGCAAAAATGAAGATCAACTTCTCCGCCGAGCACCGCATCGGCGTGGGCCTCTTCTGTGCTTCGCTCGCAATTGGATACGCCACAGGGATTCAGCACCTCATTTACTCGACTGGGCCATGCTTCAACCATCCACTAAAGTGTCTAGGTGGGAATATTCCGAACGATATCTCTGTTGGGGTTCAGACACCGACTTACGTATTCCTCGGCTGGGGAGAAATCCTCGCGATTGTTTCGGGTACTGAGCTTGCCTATTCGCGGGCACCAGCGAGTATGAAGTCGATCGTCCAGGCCCTTTTCAACTTCTTCAGTGCTTTGGGCTCGGTTTTCGGCGTTGGCGTATCGTTTGCCGCCTACGACCCAAACATGGTCTACGTTTATGGATCAATCACTGGGTTTCTGCTGTTTGTATCCTTGGCGTTCGAAGCTACCTATCTGTTGAAAGGCAAAACGTCGAAGTGAATGAGGCAATAGTCAGGGCTCTGACTCGTATTCGATAAATAAATGTAATCAAGGTTCTTTCTGACCATCGCGGTTGTAAATTGAGTACACATGAAGCAAGGAAAGGGGACATGAAGTTCTAGAACCGTTGGAAACCCAAGATTGGGGAACATTTCAAATACAGTGTATACTTAGAAGCTACGTTCAATTCAGGACAAATATAGAAGCAATCAGACTATATTCCCATAAGTCGCATTCAATGTAATTCATTTTGACAGCTCTTATCTGCTAGCATGCGATTGAACTGCTTCTAGCTTGGTCGCTATATTTCAACTGCAAGGCTTCGCAAGACTTGAAATTGCAGATATTACTGGAACTGAGAATGTGCAAATGCCACACGAGCTCCCTCAACGTCACCTTGATTTTAGGCGTTCGAATGTAGAAAGATTTATGTTCGTTCGGGCAACTTTGGAACTTTCGATGGAAGCTATCTGCCAGGTATCCATGTGACTTGTCATCTACGTAGATGCTGGCCGCTTATCCAGAACCCATTTGATCCCATCAACCACAATTTCCGGCTCAGTCATCTGCACAAAGTGCCCACTCTCAGTTGCGAACACAAGCTCGCTCTGTGTAGAAACCTTCAAGAATTCTCTCATGAGACCCTCATTCTTCCCATCGACCGAGTCGATCAACTCTCTCACATACTTCCTCTGCTCCTCGGTACCGTTACCTTTCGCAACGCCAGCATTATACAGCCCACTCCAGTCCCTGCTTCGCAAGCCGCCGATCACATAGACTGGCTTATCACCAAGTAGTGGTTGCTTCTTGCTTAGTTCCTTCTTCCTAAGCGTCTCGAAACTAGGAATGTAGTTCTCGAATTCCTCTTTCTGTTCGATAAGCTTGAACTTATCCGTCGTCTCCGCCGCTCTGAAAGCATCCCACTCCTCCCTCGTCAACTTGTGATTCGCCTCTACACCCCAAGCAGAGTATGGCTCGACACCTGCGGCAACAGCCCAGAGTGTTGGGTCGTTCACGTCCACAACCAGGGGCTGTGTTTCGTGATTGGCGTCCACAAGCACCAGGCCGGCGATCTGGTCGGTGCCCTTGAGCGCAATGTACTCATGGGTGAGCACGCCGGCCCAGGAGTGGCCGACGAGGATCAGAGGGTTTGGGATCGGGGCCTTATCGATCAGAAGTGAGAGCTCCAGGACAACATTCTCGGCCGAGGGGTTCAGTGGTGAGGAGTCGGAGTTATTATAGCCGGAGCGGTCGTATGTGTAGCTTCGCACCGAGGTAGCCAGCTGCCGTACCACAGCTTGCCAGTTGAGAGCATCGCTCGCCACACCGGAGATGAACAGTACGACGGGCTCGGTGGTGCTCCTAGGCTCTGGGCCATGATTGTACAAAGCCAAAGAGTGAGTGCCGATGTTGACGAGACGGCCATTTGAAGGCAAGGTTGAGGAGGCCATTGTGGGTTGGTGGTTTGGTGGAAGGTTTAGCTGCGATGTTGAGGTTTCGTTACGTCTGATGAATGAGTTGTGATATGATGTTCGCCAACTTTCACATGCTGAATAAGTTTGCAATATATCGCGATATGGAGAGGATGTAGAACAGAGGGGTCAAGTGAGACGATGGAGGGGTAAAGTCACGGAGGGGCAAACAGCTTCTCGCGAGACTTTGGGAATTTCAAAAGCCTGATCGGTTGGCGCTCCGTCTGAGTGCATCTTTAGCGTTGCCGCCTGGCCCACATGCCCCTTGCTTGTCCCTGCGGCTGATGGTCTTGCAGGTCATACATGTACCCTTACCTGGGCCCGCCACTCAATGTAACGTGAGTCTGACATTCGTGATTTTGTGCTGAGTTTGCGTTGTCTGCCGTGATTTCTTGTTAGGCGAATAGTTGTTGTCAGCTAGAATGTGGACTTGCTTGAGAAGATTGGATGTACTGAAAGCTGTACTTGGATTGTATCATGAATTCACCTTCGATGGAAGCCTTTGTTCCATGAGCACTTGAACGGGAGTTGATGAGACTCTGAAGATGAAATTTTGCTCTATGGAAAATGCTAAAATACAGACGTGAAATTTCAACACCAGACCCTAGACATCTCTATCTGCACCAGTGCTACTCTTCACCCATCTCAGGCCCTCACCACTTTCATACCCACTCTTCGTACATCCCGAGTCCTCGTCATGATCTTTCTATCCTTCGGCTTCCCGTCATTGTTTCCCAAGAAACCCTGACCGCGAAGGTACTCAATGTTCTGACGCGCAGCCGCAAGCACCTCCCGCATCTCCCACTCGTAGCTCTCATGATCTGTGACTTCAATCTTTGTACCGAGAGCGCCCAGGAACTGCTGCACTGGCCATAATGGGTGCTGTTCCTGTTCTTGTGCCATATCCTGCCTAGCAAGCTCAGTCCACTCGCTCCACGAGACCGGCCGTAGCTGAAGCTGTAGTTGATCTTCGACGGCGGCCCAAAAGTCGTTGACCCAGACTCCTCTCTTAATGTGGACGAAATGCTCGCGAGTTTTACCAGTTGCATGCCAAAGAATGGACTCCGTGACGTGGCGAACATCCGACACCGACAGCCAAGATGCCTCCGAGTCGACTGGGCGAGCTCCAAGCCTGACCGCGCCCATCACGACCCTCCACAAGAAGTCGTCCGCATTCGCAACACCTTGATACACATCCCCAATGATCTGCCCCGGTTTGACGACCGCAAATGTCGTATCCGGTTTGCGGAATTGAGTGGCCGCAGCGCTGACCAGTCTCTCCGACACGTATTTTGTCTGGTCGTATCCGTTGGCCATCTTTGCCTCTTCCTCCGTCCAGGTTCGGCTATCCGTGATGAGACCACCCGAGACGTACACAAAGCTCTTCAGGAACGGAGATGCCATTGCTGCCTGTAGAAGCTGCACCGTAGAGCCGACGTTGACATCTTTCAGCCCGTCGTAGTTCGTGGTCCAATGCACTCTGGCACCGTTGTGGATGATGGCGTTGATGGTACCATGTACGCTAGGACGACCGCACAAAGCGCTCCATTGCGAATCGTTCAATCCGAGCCTTTCGGCTGAGAGATCTCCGTCCCAGACCTCAATTGCAGAAGTGAACGATTCCTTCCACCACCCAGCGATCTTGGCCGTCTTCATCACCCTGTCCAAACCCCTTTGTTCGTCTAGGCCGCGGACAAGTAGCACGACTCTATTGAATGCGCGCCTCGTGAGTGTTGATTGAAGAATCTGGGTTCCAAGAAATCCGGTGGACCCAGTGAGAAATACTGTTGATCCAACAGCAGCGCGGTCAACTTCAATTTTGCTAACGAGCAAGTCTATTTCTCGTTCTAGATCAGTCGGGGTGGGTTGCACCAGCTCCTCAACCGACTGGCCGCGAGAGAGATTGTCGATGAAAGCGGCAAGTTCACGCAAGCTATTTTGCTGCTGGACCAAACGAGGTACGCCAATGTTGATGTCGAATCGCTTGCGTATCGTCATAGCCAGCGACATGGTCTTGATGGAATCACCCCCAACCTCGGCGAACGTATGGTTGGCAGCGATGAGATCAGGCTTGATGTCGAGTACCCGAGCCCAGATATCCCGTAAGGTTTCTTCGGTGGCAGTGAAGGCAGACTCGAATACTGACACGTCTGATGGAGAAGGCGCCGGTGGGCTGTAGGCTCTGCCTAGCTCGCGAACTCCCTTTCGATCTGTTTTCCCTGTCGCTGTCATGGGGAGCTTTGCGAAGGGGATAGGAACGTACGCGCCGGGAACCATGTACGAGGGAAGCAATTTCGACAGCTCCTTGCGAAGGTTTGCTATCATCGGGCCAGTTGTCTCTTTCAACGCAGCTTCATCGACGTCTTCGTCGGGCATGACCAAGAACACCGCTAGAGTCTGTGTCTGAGTAGCGTCTGGGATGATCACGTCGACCACAACCTGCGGCACTGCCTTGGTTGGAAGAATTTGACGAACGTGGTATTCGACTTCTCCTAACTCCATTCGCTGGCCGTTGATCTTGACTTGGGTATCGTTCCGCCCAACGAATCCGAGAGAGCCGTCTGGGGTGTAGTAAACGAGATCACCTGTTCTGTAAAGTCGTCCACGGCGACCAGACACTCGTTCAGGAACTCCATCCACCAGCCATTTGGGATCGTCGATAAATGCGCCGGCTGTCTTCTCGGGATTGTTCAAATAGCCAGCACCCACGATCGGCCCCTCAAGCCACAACTCTCCAATAGTCCCGATGGCAGCCAACCTGTCAGGGGCCCGAGGCTGGACAACCCAAACCAGACAGCCGGTGCCTTTGCCAATACCGGGGTCACCAGGTGGTCTGCCATCAGGCTCAGGTTTTCGGACCCTCTCGACTGTGCTCGTGACGGTACACTCGGCAGGGCCATATGTGTTGTAGATCTCGGCACTGGAAGCCTCCCATCGAGCGACGTCGCTGGCCTTGAGCGCCTCACCGATGAACAAAACCTTCTTCAGGCTGCTCAAGGCCACAGGATCCAGCAAACGTCCAACGGTTGGTGTGAGATGGATGAAATTTGCTTGCAACCGGCTGATGGAGCCATTGATGTCGGCGGTGCGCTCGTCCTCTGAGGGAATACAAAAACATGCGCCCACGGTCAGCGTGTGCAGCACATTAGACCACGCAACGTCGAAGGCGTACGAGGTGTAATCGAAAACTCTCGACGATCTTTCGAACCCGAGCTCTGATTGGTGGTATCGGATGGCGCTGCAGAAGTTGGCATGTGTGACAGTCGCCCCTTTCGGAGCGCCTGTGCTACCAGACGTGAAGACGATATACAGAGCGGATGATGGGTCGACTGTCGGCATTTTGGGAGAGAAAATGGCTTGAAACAAGTTCTCGAAGTTGTTCAAATCACCTCCCACTTCCACGATTGGGGCATCAGTGATGTCGGCCGCAAGCTTTGCACAAGACTTCGAGCTCAAGATCAACTTGGCCGAAAGCTGACTCACAATGCTCTCTAATCGGGAGCGAGGCATTGTCGTGTCTAAAGCAACAGACGCCGCACCGGTCTTCATGACTGCGAAGATTGCGACTGGCATCCACACTGACTTCTCAAAGCACAGCGGGATGATGGCACCGGGTCCGACTCCCAGCCCCAAGCTGAGGAGATGGCCCGCCAGCAGTGTAGAAAATCGATTGAGTTGAGCATATGTGAGCTGGCCGTCCCATGCGTATATGGCTGGTGCCTCAGGAGTTTCGACGACCCTTTGAGCAAAGACGTGGTGGACACAGTCCTCAACACTTTCTGGGACGGTTGCGTTCCATTTCCACACGTCAAGCAAGTCACGCTCGCTGACTCTGCTGAGATCATTGATGTCGGTAGATCCATCAACAGAGGCGATTTGATGTAGAATGTGCTCGAGCTGCTGAAGGATCCGCGCCGCGGCGTCTTCTTGAATAACATTGGAGTCGAAGCTCAGTTGCACACTAAGCTTTGAGCCCGATGTTTGGCAGGTAAGCATCATGGCATATGTGTTTTCCGAGCCAGAACCCGTCTCTTGATCGTTCAGGTCATCTTGAAAGATCGCACTCTCCATCGTGTTTTCCTCAGTCGATGGGTGAACCAGGAGAAGTGTTTGGAAATCACAGGCGTACTTGGCTTCCTCGCTGATCTGCCGAACATGCTGCAAGCCATACTGTTCAAAGGGGATCATCTCCATTGCCTGTTCTTGCACCTGATGCAACAACTCTTCGACAGTTCCGCGGACTAGGACCCGGAGTGGGACAGTGGCGATCGTGGGGCCCGCAACGTCTTCAATTCCAGGCACGGGGGCTTGACGACCCGACACAACAGCTCCAAACGTTACGTCTGAAGAATCCACGTACCAGGAGATGAGCGTTGCCCACGCCGTACGAAGGGAAGATGAGGCGGTGACACCGCAGTTGGGCCAGCGAATGCTGTTGATGGAATGATTGATGATCTTATCTGGCTTTGGCTGGTACGTTTTGGAGGGGAGGACAGGAAATGAAGATGCTTCGATCCCAGCAAATTGTCGCTTCCAGAAGGCCGTCCCGTCTTCGTTGTGTTGGTTCATGACGTACTTTACGAAGCTTTGCATGGGAATGGAAGACAGCTCGGCTTGCTCATCATTGTACGCCTTCTCCACCTCGGCCTGTAGCTGTGGAACGGACCAGCCATCGTAAGTCGCATGGTGGTGCGTCAAAGCCAGCCATTTCTTTTTTGCAAGTTCGTCTTGTATGATCGCGAGATGTGTTAAGGGGTTGCCGAGACCAATAGAGTCCTTCTCGGTGTTGTTTTTGCTCTCATGGTACTCATTCCAGGACGAGAGGATCTGCCACTGCAATGCCTCATCGAGAACAACCTGTATCAGGCCTTGACCCGGTAGGTCGACGATGCGAGTTCGAAGCACGGAAGCTCTTTCAGACACCTTTTGCCACGCCTGCTGGAGCTTCTCGATGTCGGTCTCTGGCTTCAGCTCAGAAACCTGGTGACCGACGTATTTACCCGAGCTCCTCATAGTCATTGCCAAAAGACCCTCCTGAAGCGCCGTGCAGGGGAATGCATCTTCGACCTGTGAAGGCTTCACGTGCCAAGAGCCGACGGAGCAAAGCTCTGCTAATTGTCGACACGCCTCGTCCCTACCCATCTCGGCTTTCAGCAAGGAAAACGGCCGCACGGCTTCCGGAACTGTTGCCTCGGTTCTTGACATGAGCTTGGCCATCTCACTGAGCTGTGGATGACTGTAGATGTCCGGGACCGTCAACCACATTCCCTTGCGGCCAATATCAGTCGCTAGTCGTATGGCCGCGATGGAATCACCGCCAAGACGAAGGAAGTTGTCCTGCGCTCCGATGTCGCTTGCCGGGATATGAAGAACTGACTCCCAAAGGTCCCTTAGCTGCATCTCTGCCTCAGTCGTGGGCTCGATGTGCTGTGAAGGAATGTCACCAAAGAATGATGTAAGTTCCTTGCGGTTCAAATTGGCACCCATCTCGCGGAGTGCTCTTCGGTCTGTCTTTCCCGTCAACCCCCTGGGCAGGTCGGTCATTGGGATGTAGACACTTGGTACCATGTGAGGTGGGACTTGGTTGGGCATTTCTGCTTGGATAAGTTCGCTGATCGGACCAGCTTTCTCCATCAAGCCTTCTGGGCTTGTTGTGGGCATGAGTAGAAATGCCACCAAAATAGGGCGTTGGGTAGCCTTTGGCGTGACGACTTCGGCGACAATATCTGCCACAGCTGGGGCCGAACGCAGGACTCGACAAATATGGTGCTCAACGTCGCCTAGCTCTGTACGCTGCCCGTTGATTTTGACCTGAGTGTCTTTCCTTCCGAGGTAGATGAGTTCGCCATCAGAAGTATACCGCACCAGGTCTCCAGTTCGATAAAGACGTCCGCGGCGCCCCTCCGCCCCTGGTCCTCCCCGAAGCAACCACTTTGGATCCTCGATGAAGGCAGCGGCCGTTTTCTCGGGGTTGTTAAGATACCCAGCTCCAACTAAGGGTCCTTCGAGAAGCAACTCTCCGATCAACCCGACGGGCGTAAGCGCGTCCTTGTCTGGGTTGGCAACCCAGGTCGTCGATCCAAGCGCCCATCCAATGGTAGCCTTGGTGGTACTGCCGTCGTTGATAACTCCAGTGGTGGTGACCGTACACTCGGCTGGCCCGTATGTGATGATCGTGGTCTTGATGTTCCTGAGTTGCGGCAGCTTATCGAAGTCTACGACTTCGCCAATGAGCGCAACAGTGTCAAGTGTCGGCACTTTGTCCAGGTCTAGAATAGCGGCTACCGATGGCGTAAGATGCACAAAGGTCACCTTGTTTTTGACCATGTACTGGATGAAGTCATGCTTTCTGTCGTGTTCCGAAGGTATACAAAAGCAAGCTCCTGCGGCGAGTGTGTGGATGTAATCGGACCATGACACGTCAAAAGCGTACGAGCAGAATCCTGCGACTCTTGCTGTCGGCTTGAAATTCAAGTATTTGTTCTGATGCTTGATTGCCGATGTAAAGTTCGAATGTGTGATTGCTGCGCCCTTGGGGTTGCCCGTGGTTCCGGAAGTGAAGACAACATAGAGCAGGTCGCTGGGCTTAACGATGGGCAATGTTGTCTCGAAGCCTGCATCTTGCTTTTGGCCAAACAACTCTGATGCAGACTCTTTGCACACCACGAATGGCTCACGTTCTGTAACGGATGAGGCCAAGGGAGCCGTTGAAGGGGAACACAGAACGAGGCCAGGGCCTACTATGTCGATCATCGTCTTGATGCGTTCCTTGGTCTGCGAAGGATCGATCACAACCGACGCTGCACCAGCCTTCATGACAGCAAACTGAGAGACTGCCACCCACATTGACTTCTCCAAAATCAAGGGTAGCACATCCCCAGGGCGAACTCCCTTCTGCAAGAGACAATGAGCCAGTTGGGTCGAGAGCGTGTCCCACTCAGCGTAGGTCAACTCGCCATCCCAGGCACTGATGGCGGTCTTGGTGGGATATCGAGAAACGCTCTTGGACAACAGATCATGAACGCATCCTCCCGCCCCCTGGGGTGCCTTGGCGTTCCACGTCCAGACTTGTCGTAGGTCTTCAGAAGTCATCGCGTCCAGGTCGCAGACCTTCGTAATGGACATATCGGCCCGGCAGATCTGACGCAATATGTGACCGAAGTGATTCATAACTCGCGATGCAACTTGCTCGTCAATCACAGCCGAATCGAAAGTCATCTTGGCCAGCAGAGAGGTGTCTCTCACTTCGCAGCAGAGAGTGATAGCGTAGGCGTCCAATTCTGTTCCATCCAAGATCGGCGGCTCGCCCGCTTCAACGGCAGACTGCACCATCAGCAAAGATTGGGATTGCCAGCCCTGATCAGCATCCTCGGTGATGCGTTGAGACGTCGGAGATCCCGTCAAATCGGGTGATAACGTGTGGTGTTGCAATGCAGTCAAAGTCATGTCTCCTTCAACTCCAACACGGACAGTTATGGCTGTGAGCCCAGGACATTGCTCGATGCTCGACGATGGCAAAGCAATGTCAAAGACTGTCTCGATTGACTCTCCGTACCAAGATAGGAGGATAGCCCACGCAGATCCAGTCACTCGATCGAGATTGACATTTTGAGGCCATTCTATGTCCTCAATGTCACAATCGATTGACTTGTCGGCTCTTGAGTGAAGATCGCGCAAGGAAAACAGCTGTCTTGACACGATCTGCGGCTTCCTCTTGGCTGTTGGAAGTAGAATGTTGACATTGCAGTTTACGTCATCAGACGATGGAAGTAGTAGACCAACCATTTTGGCGTGGCTTGTAGTGTTGGCGGGTTGGCTTGAGGATTGAAAGTAGAAGTTGAAATGTTGTTAATTTGGTGTGCTTGTGCTACTGTTGAACTCGCAGAATGCGAACTTGAAAATGGAACTGTTCTTTGCATACATGTGTGTGTTGATACACCACTGAAGTTCTCAACTTCTTCTAATAGTACGTTTAGAATTGAAATCATATGGTTTCTCTATCTTCTATTACCACCATTGCATTTCTGTTTGCTAGCATATTTTCTGTTGACCTCGGTTTAGTCTTGCCGCTCGTAAACTTCAAGTTCTTCTCGGTGTATGTTCTTCACAACCTCTGCCGCCCGAGACAGGGGCAATTTTCCCATTCGACACTTGTAAAGCAATAACCCGGGGAATAAGCGCTAACTGTCTTACCGGTTGTGCCATGTTTCTAAGCAATACGGTTGCCGCGGTGGACGGCCGTCAGCTTTGCCCCAGTGCATCACTGAGTCAGACTTCATAAACGTACCAGCTTCTTCAGGGGCTCGCTTGTACGAGGCGATGCCTGTAAGTGGAGCGTACGCGCGTCTTCCAGCGGCCCGCCATCCTGCCATTGCGGGCCGCCGATTCCTTGGTGTTTTCCTTAGCTCTGCCGCCCAAGGCTCCCAAAAGTACCCTACAGTTAACCGACGCGCTAAAGATCTTGATCCAACGTCCCTGAATCCTTCAAGATCGTTCGATGTTTCGGGGTTCATGATGGCCTGGGTTGCCTGCATGGCCGCCGCTAACAGTGCCGCCTCCAGCCTTGTCGTGTAATACGATTCAGCGAGGCGTACACTTGTAGAAGGGGCCGAGCAAACAACATTATCAGAAGGAAAGGAAGCAGCAACTCTAGTAATACCAAGCTTATTCACGGAAGAGTTCATTCGGTCATCATTTGGCACTGCTCTTAAGCAAGTAGACAACGCAATACCACGGAAAACTGGCGACATTCTCTACCAAGTTCATCGAGAGCAACTATGTCGTTTGAAAAGTCGTGGCCAGAGTTCTCTCTGAGCAGTGAACAACAGTTCACCAACACCTCCGTGGTCATTGTCGGAGCCGGCATTGGAGGCATGTGTGTCGCCATCGACTTGATCAAACGCAATAACTGCCGAGATTTTGTCATTCTGGAGCAATCTTCTGGAGTGGGCGGGACATGGTGAGCAAAACCAGCTACATTCGTGCGCTATGAGTTCCTAATCAAAGCATGATAGGCATGCCAACACGTACCCCGGCTGCGCTGTGGACTTGCAATCCATCGTCTACAGCTACAGCTTCGCCCCCAACAGCAATTGGAGCCGAGACTTCCCTGGCCAGAAAGAGATTCTCTCTTACTTGACCCGAGTAGCGCAGGAATACAGGCTTTACGAGCATATCCGATTCTGCTCAACTGCTGAGTCTGCGACTTGGGATGATGAGTCGAAGAAGTGGAAAACGAGCGTGACAGTTGCCAAAGGCTCCAAGGACGCTGAGGCCACTTCCAACTACACCATTTCAAGTGACTTCTTCGTCAGCGCTGTAGGCCAACTGAGTCAACCTAAATGGCCAGACATTGAGGGTTTGGGTAGTTTCCAGGGCAAGACTATGCACAGTGCTGCATGGGACTGGACGTATGACCTGAAAGATAAGAGAATCGCCGTTGTAGGAAGTGGTATGTCATCAATTTTGGCAATCTCTTCGTCACCAAGCTAATCTTCTCTCTCCGCTTAGGTTGCAGTGCTGTCCAGATTGTACCTGAGCTTGCAAAGGTAGCGAAGAAGGTCACGGTTTTCCAAAGAACGCCTCACTGGATCCTACCTCGTGGGGACTACGAGATCTCAAACGCGAGGAAAGCGCTTTACCGTTATTTTCCCTTCTGGCAGCGGTACTGGCGCAGACGCTATGTAGACCTCAACGAGACGGAGTTCATTTCGAACAACTTCATCGATCATGAGGAAAACAAAAAGCTGAAACAGGCAGCTCTGGACATGATGCGAGAACAGCTGCCCAATCAACCAGAGTTATGGGAGAAGCTGACACCCAACTACCCGGTCGGCGGCAAGCGAGTGGTGGTCTCGGACTTCTTCTTCCCATCCCTGAATCTTCCCAATGTCGAGCTCGAAGCGAGGTCTATACACAGCATCAACGACCAAACTGTGCGAGTTACCGACGCTGCTGGCCAGGCTGAAGATGCAGACTCTCACTACGACCTCATCGTCTTTGCAACTGGCTTTCGAGCCACAGACTTTCTTCATCCAATCAAGGTCTTCGGCCGGAAAGGTCGGGCCTTGCATGAGATGTGGAAAGACGGCGCCCGGGCTTACCAGGGCACCTGTGCCGACGACATGCCGAATTTCGGAATGGTATTGGGGCCAAACACTGGCCTGCTCCATAACAGCTTTATCTTGATGATCGAGGCCCAGAGTCGATACATCAACGGCTTGATCAAGCCGGTGCTAGAGGCTCGGAGGCTCGGAGGAGCACTGAGCTTGACGCCTCGCCCGGAGAAGACCGAAGAGTACAATGCAATACTCCAACACCGACTGAAGGACTTTGCCGTGAACAACTCTCAATGCAACAATTGGTACAAGAATGATTCTGGGCTGATTACAAATCTTTGGCCGGGCATGGTGCTGGAGTTCCAGAAGCTGATGGAGCAGGTGAATTATGCGGACTACGAGTCCGAAGGGTCTTTGAAAGAAATTGTACAAAAGCGGCCTTTACACAAGGTTGGCCGCGTTGTCGAGGAGGGTGGCATTCTTGAGAAGCTTTCCTTGACACATGTTGTAGCACTTGGCACCGGTACGGTTGTCGGAGGACTCTTGATGCGCAGACTCGTTACATTGTCATAGGGCTCTATGGAAAGACCACCTAGACAACATAGGCTGGTTATATTTTACACATATATTACTTGCGCAATTCATTTTCATTAGCTTTTAATTATAGTTACGTTTGTCAACTTATATCATGAACAACTCCCATAGCCATAGGCGTCAGCAATGTTGGTCCGGGAAAGAAACAATTGATGTCAACTTACGACTCCTGTCATTGCTTCATGCGCGGCGTGCCCAAGAAAGGGACATATACATGATCAGGCAAAAAGAAAAGAAAATGCAAACCGTTGACTCAATAGTTGTGTGTCAAAGCACCCTTTTTTGAATTACATGGATGTCTACGTTTTCTTCTCTACCGTTTCCTGAGCTCCAAGTTCTATGCTCGCTCAAATAAGCAGAATGTACTGGCCACGCTTTTCCATTGTAGATGCCCAGTCATGACTGGCTGGTTCCGTTTTCCTCAACCGCCAGCATTCTTCCATGAGACCCAAGGCCTCCACACACGCCCCGTGTTTTATCTGCGGTAAGGACACAAGCTCTCGGAAAACTTTTTGTTGCTCATCAGCTGCTAAGCAACCCGAGATGCAGTACGGCCAAACCACGTGTTGCAGCAACTTCGGGTCTGGTAAACTCTGAAGAGCATCAACCGTTTTCGAAACGCTGCTCTTAATATCCGGGATTTCGGGAAAGGCACCGGAGATAACTACGTGAAGGTAGGTAATGGCGGAGAGCGCAAATATCCTGGTGATCTGGTTCTTGATGAAGTCTGGTCGCAGGTGCGTATCTACTGGCGCTCTGTTCGATATGTCGTTTTCGATGCTAGCCAGTCGGCTTAGTAGGCGCTCCTCGATATGACGACCACGCTTAATCAACTCTATGAGACTCAATCTGTGAGCGTCATCCTCCTCCTTTTTCCACTTGTCTAGAGATGAGATCTCGAAGATGAAGATCATTGCCCAGTTACTGCAACCTATCAAGTCTGCCAGGTTGAGCTCGCCTGTCTCGAGCAAGACTTTGTGGTCTGACACCAGGAATTGGCTTGATCGGGTCGATGCACAGGTGATTATGTGCATGTGGATGAAGAAACCGAGAAGAAAGCTGATCGAGGTATCACAATGTTGGATTGCCATATTCTGATTCTCTTTCCAGTGATCCTTCCTCGCTGCAGCTGACCCCATTTGTGCTTGCACAAGCGATGGAAGTAAAGCAGTTGCACCCGCGAGGTGTACTTGCCAGCTGTGGTTCCCGCCACTGCATGACTGTTTTGAGATACGATTAGCATTTGATGCAAAATGAGAACGACTGAGGGTATGTTTACTCACTTCGTAGAACAAGAGGTGAAGAATAGTGGTTAGCACTTCGATGTTATGGGCAAGGCCAAGATTTCCGCTCCACGCTGAGGATCTCGCGAAGCTTGTTTGCAATTCTTGGAGAGCCAGCTCGTGGTGTCCGGGCCTTCTTGCGACAGGATGGACGCTGCCGTGCTGTGTTGATGTCGACTGGTAATACTCGCTCAGAGCAAGAGCAGCGTGATAAGCAGAGCTCGCCCGTTTCAAGATTGAAAGCAGCCAGCCTCGCCCTTGCCGATTGGAAGGGAAGTAAAAAGGACAGTGAAGGTAGAAGACGTGATCAAAATAATACATGAATAAAATGTCCTCCACGTCCCCGTGCAGAATTGGATTGCCCAGCCCGATCGGTTGAGAAACAACATCTGTGGAGCCTGAACGCGAAGTCCTCTGTGCTGAAAGAGACCAATCCGCTTCACTGCTGTATCCAGACAATTCAGATAAACAATATTCGCCCAGTATGGGGTCGCAAAAGAGATCTATGGCGTCCATGTTCGCTTCGGATGAGGGTTTCGATCCAGAGACATCGATGGAGCCTCCACATCGGGCGTGGCTTTCTTCGGTGACAGGCGATATGCCTGTTGGTATTGTCGGAGCAGCCGAGGAGGACTGGTGAGTTTGATTGAAGAAGAGTTCCGTCGAGAAACCGGCATTAACAAGCGCCTCATTCCATGCCCCTCCCGTGAGTCCACTCGTCAATTGGTTCCCTTGCGGCGGATGAGCTGAAGGATGGCTTGTCGAGGCGACGCTTCCGGCAATCAAAGTGTCTGAATCGAGTTCGAAGTCCTGCGTTGAGCCGGGCATTTCGTTCTCTCGTATTGCGGACTTAATCTGGGCGATGATTTGCGTCTTGTAGCGAGCCTGTTCCCTCTGCAAATCCCCCCTGTCCATCCAATAAGGCCTTGGCCCGTACCCATCGCAGGCGATCTGCAGAGAAGTGCACCGGAAACACGACGGGTGATTCTCATCGCACTTCTTTTTCCGAAGTCGACAAGTCCAGCAGCCCTGGGTGCTTCTGCTGGCCAACTTGCGCGACATGTCGTCTGTTATTTTCTGGTAAGATTGGGTGATGCCAAGCGTGCGGCTCCCAGTTTTCTGCTTAGGCTCTTCTTAGCCAAGGTCGATCTTCCGCATATCTTGGCTTCACTGCGTCGTACATAGATAAGCGCTCAGCAATCAGCAACGTTGGATCCCTTGGCACTCCACCGACTTACCTTCCTTAAATATCTCGAGAACGGCAGCTTTTCCTTCACCCACCTAGCTGATATGCCAAGCTATACGCCCAGAAGTCGGGGGATCGCTGACCCGACTTACACGAGCCTCTTCGCAATAACAGACAGAGCTGAGATTCTTTCATACGTGATCAAGCCATAAAGCAGCAGGCGGCCCGCTGGCGGGTGAGGCGGCCCACGTGCTATGCAGTTATATATGGTAGGCCAACGGCGGTCGGCAGAAGACGTTTTACTCCGCCGGCGGCGGCCCGAATCTTAGTTCCCCTTCAGACCTTGCTGCAGCCTGCCCCGCCCGAAGGATCGCCTCTCCACACATTGGTCCATCTCAGCCTGATGTACGCTGTAAGCTGCACTTTGCTGGGCAAAATCTTGTTGGAGCGGCGGGAACGCTTGTCTCATACCATTGAACCACTACTCCATGTCCTGCCTGTTCAGGGTAATACGTGATACTAAGCGAGCAGCGGTGCCGCCACTCGGAATGTCTCACTGCCGATGTCGTGGGGAGCCAACTAAGACAGGGCGTTATTGCGTCTTTTTGGGGGTAGGAAACGTTAGAGGCACAGCGGCTTCGACCGAGGCCTCAAATTGTTAGCGCAGAAGTAAGCAGTTGAGGTATTATCCCGTAAGGCTCACTCATACGAGAGGCAAAAGCAAGTAAGCAGCCATGACATTCCCGTGTGTCTTGAAATTCGAGTCGTCAAAATGTTGCAGGCTTTCATTGGAACCCCCTGCCCTAGACGGTGCATGTTGCTGGAGGCTTGACTGCTCAATGCAACGGTATTACAGAATACCCATGAGCATGCCTCGGGAAATATCCAATCGGGAAGGGACGCATAAGCCGAAGTGCTCGATAGACCCTGGTAGATCATTTTCTGGGCGGAGCCCTCGAAGTTCGCTGCAGAATTGTTTTTAGTCTTTGTTATTGGTGGGTGGAGTTGTGGTGAAGTGTTGACGCCATCTTCTGTACCTTGCAGTCACCCGGGTTTGTTGGAAAAAGACCACATAATACATGTATACATGGGAACGTCGTGATATCCACCCAGGTCAGGATTCGATGTAACGTTCTCGAGCTGTTGCCTAGAAGTTTGACGTGGGTATAGTCTCAGTTTGACCTGGTATTGGGGCAGATGGCCTGAGGCGAGGCAGAATACAAACATGAAGCCAGGGGCTAAAGGGATCGGAGGATCGGAGTTTCTCTATGCTCACAAGACTACTGTTCTGATGACGAACCCTGATGGCTAACCCTGGCCTCGGCTTTTGTTCGTCCCGTCAGTTCATAACTCCGAGGGCTTTAGACGGACGTCTAGGATGCAGTGATCAAGCGACGACGAGGCATAGCCTAAGGGGAATACACCATTGCTGAAAGAACGAGAACGTCATAGAAACCT
Organism: Colletotrichum karsti; assembly: GCF_011947395.1. Taxonomy (NCBI): domain Eukaryota; kingdom Fungi; phylum Ascomycota; class Sordariomycetes; order Glomerellales; family Glomerellaceae; genus Colletotrichum; species Colletotrichum karsti. The sequence goes on from NW_024065923.1 coordinate 108,930, forward strand.
ATACCAAAGTTTAGGCGCACAGGAGCATGAATTGGCACCCTTTTATGGGTAATATTGATGTATCTCTTGCGACGAAGCTCAGTCTTCTTTGCCTACATGTCAATGACAAGTCTTTGGCTACACTAGCTCACGGCATACCCCAGTCCTTTCAAAGACAGAGGAAACAACTTCAACACTCAAGCTTCATGACAGTTATCAGAAGCTTTTCCAGTTTCCAGCAGATAATATGCGACGGCCTCACTGCTCTTATGAAAGTAGTTGTCGATCTCAGGGAAGCTAGATTAGCGAGCAGGGTGCTGTGGAAGGCCATCGTCGGAAACTGAGTACATTCACACACAAGGATAAAATCATAAGCTCATGAAATGCCTCTTTCACCAGGTAAAACATGAATAAGTAGATATAAGTCGCGCAGAAACGCTTAATACATCATCTAAGTTTCGAGGTAAAGAACCTGTCTCGCGGTATTGCGCATCGGGGTCTTTCCAGAAACTCAGAGAAAACTGCTGCGCAGGCCGATTGGAAATGCTTCGAGTTCACATGTACAGATCTCGTACGAAGGAAGGCCAAGTGAAGTTATAAATAGACCAACAAAAACGATGCTAGTTCTTTTCCAAAGCCGAGGAATATTGCCAGAGCTAGTAGCAACTACGGTAATTATGTTCGAAGCTGCATCTAAGGTTTTACTAGCACCTTACTTTTCATGCTGGGAGGTTTTAAGGGTATAGTCATGTGATAAAGATGGCACGATCTCTGGTCCGGTAGGCTGATTTGGTCCTGAACCGCTGTTGGACGTACATGCTCCCTCTAAATTGGGTCTCGGTTCAATGCCAGTGATAGATGCATTGGGAGCCCCTGAAATAGTACTGCTCTGGGCCGGAGAAGGTTTAACAGGAGATGTCTCGACAGGAACAGAAGAAGTAACAGCAGAGATAATTCAACAACAGGGGAAATAGAAATAGCCTGGGCGAATTCTGTGTTGGGGATGGGGCAATCGTTGGATGTTCTTTCTGCCTCCGACCCGGTGTTCGACTCAGATACAGGGAGATATACGTTGCCTGCCCTAGGAAGGCTTGCATCTATCTATGGGCTTATAAACTCTCATAGTGTTGAGTGCTGGGTATTGCGCTTACATTGTGTTCTATGTGGAAAGTTATTCCCCTATGTATTGCTTGATACGAGTTTTCTTTTTTTCGTAGCTGGCGATGTCCTCACTTCTTCTGCTCGCGATGTCCACACCTTTTTCTATGATAACTATAGAAATATAGGATTTCATAGAGAACTATAACGTTGTCTACGTTATACATAGTATAGTTCTACAGTAGTCGGTAAACTAGGTAAAAGGGCTTAAAAATAAAAATTCATCTACCTTCCAGCGACTGGACACACGTTGAGTTGAGCTCGGCTTGTACAGCTGTCTCATCGGCATTGTCAATATTATCAAGTATGAGTATGTAGAATCATGCGCTCTACATTTAATGATTTGCCCTGCAGTCTCCATGTCTATCTATCAAAGTAAGGGCGAGATGGTGCCGGTGCTGGCTGTTTCTCAAGTTGAATGCACAAGGTCATGAACGCCGATGTCTTTTGGCTACATCACATGAAACCATTTAGTTTTGTTTATGATTTGTCCATGTTTCTATGTTTCTCATCAAAGAGTGAGAACAAAGACTACGGACTTTCCGGCTCCGGATTCAACGGCCTCGAATAGTTGAAAACAGAGGCTTTTGAAAATCGCCTCCCCAGCCGTGCCTCGTGCACATTTGATGGCGATCCCAGTTCTTCGATGTCGTCTTCATCTAAGTCGGACGCTTCTACTAATTCCTTTGACATCCTCGTTAACCCATTTGACCCCTCGGAACTGGATGAAGAAAGAGACAGCCTATGTCTTCTAGCCGTAGCTAGACTCATTGTATCCTCCCGAGGGTCATCCCTCAAAGGCGCAGTTGACATAGGCGACATCAATAGACTTGAAGGGCATCGTGGGGCATTGAATGTTCCCACAGACACCGGCCGTGCGACTTTCGTTTGAGAGTCTCGCGGATGAATAGATCGGAGGCGGTAGTCCTGTAACGACAAAATGTTAATAAAACCCATCTGAAGTGATCGAAAGATACACACCTCGATTTCCCCCGAGTTCCTGTTTCTGGGCCATGTAAGGTAGAAAGTATGCGTCATCATCATCCCAACCCTTACAAGACCAGGCAAGATAAAGCATCCAAGCAACACAATTCCATGAATGCCCAATACCACAAGTCCCAATATAATCTTTGTCTTGTGATCCGTAACCTTAGGAAGGAACCCAATGGAGATTCCCAGGATAGCCAGCTTTGCTGTCGTCAAAAGCCCAGCTAGCCTAAACAATGGGAAACATTTCCAAGTGAACCCCATTATGAGAAGCTGAACAATCTCGCAGGCCAGGAGAATCAGCAACTGTACGAGCCCTGCTATCTGTAGCCCGCCAATTGCTGCTCCCCGAACAAACATCAGGGCGAAAGTGGCCATTGCGTGCCGGTCTTCGGATTTCGACATGTTTCCAGGAGTTTGCAGGCGTTTCGAGGAATCGAGAATCAGGTAGCCCATATTTCGTGGAGAGCTTTGTGTGACGCTCCACCAGAACGCGGCTATTAGCAGCGCAATCACGAAAGCCGTGAGGACGGTATGGTAAATCGGGAAGAAGGTTGCTCCAGTAAGTTGGTAGGTTGTCCATGCCGTTATGGGCGTCAGGAAGTAGCTGAGAAAGACACGGAGAACTGTCCATGCTGTGCCTCTAACTCCAGAGTCTGTTGTTCCACGAAAGCGAGCCGAATTGACGCTAATCCAGGACTGGGTGAATGGTAATCGGTGAGAAACCTGGAACAACAGGACCATGCCAACAAGCAAGATCAGAGAGAGCGTGATGATGTTTGCCCATGTGTGAATAGTAACGGGTGCACCTAGAACCTGCGTCATGAGTTCTAGACCAGTGGTGCCGCCGAAAGTGCCGTTGACTTCGTATATGCCGTCTTTGATGCCGTAGTAAGGTGTTGATGAAAGAATTGGTCCGTGAGGAATCATGAGTGTTGACCAGCTTGAGTTTGAGGCTACGGCGCGGAGGAAGCCAGGGTAAAACAGGGCCAAAGAAGCCGAAAAGAAGATGAACTGGATGTAGGAGAGAATTTGCGATACAAGAGTGAGGTGAGTCGGTGAAGGGGAGAACATCAATGGGCCTTGTTGGTAAGCCTCGGATGGGAGCGGTGTGATTTCATGCCAAATGGCCAGTAACAAAATCAGGAGGAACGATGAAATAGGCAGATAGAGGGCGATCCGACTGGCGATAGGCGACAGAGCCGGTGTGATGTGTGCTGTGACACAGGCGATGGGTATGGATGCGTTGTCTACCAAGTCAAGGGATATTTCCAAAGTATCCAGAAAGGCAGGCCACGCGATGTCGTAGGCCAGTCGGTGGTGAACAAGAGCTCGATTGTAATTCGGGTGACTGTACTGATGACAGACGGTTTCGGTCGTGGTGTTGTATGAAGTAGAGCCATCGAGGCTAGATACGGTCGCTTTCGCTAAGGCGTGGTCGGGGGACACGATATCGCAGGTTTTGTGGTCGAGATAGCTTCCTGTGAGGTTCAACTCGAGTCTTGGTTGGGAGATATCCAGCGATGCCCGGAGGGCTTCGATATTGAGTCGTGGTGTTGTAGCATCGTTACTGCCATGGCAGTCTCGAAACTGAACGTAGGCGGCGGATGTTGTTTGCGCAAATGCGCATACGAGATAGGTTAGAAGTACGCATCTTGGTGATGGAATCAAAAACATGTTGATGCACCTTCCATTGACGTGCCGTCGTAGGACGACTCGTTAGGTTTTCTGACCTTGGTGGGAAGGGGTAATTGACAAGTTGACGATGAGTGTCCGATAAAAAGATTGCGGTTCGTTTGTTTGTTATTCTTGTTGGTGCATGTCGATACGAAATCACACACAAGTCCAGTCCCACTTATGATCGACAGAGCTCTCGTATTCAGCTGGCTGTTGGAGCTTTTACGAGATCTTGGACCAATCAGCGACACTGAATTAAGTAACTATTCCTTGTATTGGATGCTTGAGAAAGGGACCCATGCTTTGAATTGCGGATGAAGTTCCATATAAGGTCTACTCCGGGGACAACATTTCCCATTTGACCCTGGAAAGGCCGTCAAATAGGGTTGTGGGACTGCGTCTATGTTTAGTTTGAGTTCGTGAGAGCCGATGGCCGGTAGTTAGCGGGTCCCGTATCGGTGGTCGGACCCGCCTTCCGTGCCGAATGCGGGCACACAGTGCATCCGACGTGGCGCGGAGCTCTACGTTCGCATGCAATACGCGTTGAGAAAGCCTTGTTATTGTTTCAACGGAGTTACGTGCTGATTTCACATCTTGATAATTCGCTCCTAATGCGCTGAGTACAACAGACTCTTATGTCCACCAGATATGAAGGCGACAAATTTACGATCGTCTATGAATGAACTACGAATGAATGACCGTAACTGGGCAGATTTTAATTTAGTCCGGTATTTCGACACCTTGTCCCCTGATTCTTCTTTTGACAACGTCGTCAAAACTTTCCACCTTTCTCTGGAAGCAGCCAAAACTGGCTAATAATGCTGCCGCGGAGAGTCCCATCATGATTTTGTATTGGAGGTTGAACCCACGACCGTAGCATTCGATAGTGATTGCAGTTTCTTCCGGGGTAAAAGAAGCAATAGCCGTCGCTGATCTTTGCAGCGCTTCAAGCTTGTCCGATGGAAGCACTCCACTCAGATCGACGTTCAACTGTCGATTTAAAATTGCCTGCGCCGCCGCAACACCAATAACTCCTCCAAGGACTCTTATTTGGGTGATCGCACTGATCGTAATGCCTGCCGCAGAGTTAGTTTGCATCCAATTGCTTCGCTCTCCTGCGTTCTCTCTTACCCACGTCATCGTCATTCTTGACTTCCAGTTGGGCCACAATAACTAGGCAACTGAGAGACAGGCCAAACCCCAACCCGAGGAGAACCTGGAATCCATACTGTGCTTTAGGCAACTCCCTCGAAGCCGTTGGAAGAGTAGTCATCAAACCAAGACCAACCACCTGGAGACCTAGAGAAATTGCCAAGACGTACCAGCTGACGTTATGTTTTTTGGAGAAAATCCCGCCCAAAGCAGCACCTGTGGCTGAAACAAGAAGGAGGGGCAGCATGCGGATACCCGCATCTACAGGGGACAGGCCGTTGATGAGCTGAAACCTTTGAGGAAGAAAGACGATGGTGATTAAGAACGGAAAGCCCGCCAGAAGTGCCGTACTGAATAATTAGCAAAGGGAAGCTTGATAACCTTGAAGCCGGGATCTGAAGTCAAGGAGGCAATACGCACAGAAATGAGAAGCTGATGACACGCTGCTTCCCCAGGTGCATCGGAAATAGGGGCAAGATTGAATTTCTGACCCATGGCTTCTTCGAGATGATCCATTCCCATCCAAAGAAGCCGACGAATCCGATGCCGCTCAGAATGAAGCTGGTAATAATAACGGGGCTTCCCCAAGGGTAGAAGCTGCCGCCCTCCTCAAGTGCGAAAACGACCATGATAGATCCTGTCAAGTAAAGTATCATACCAAAATAATCCATCGATCTAAAAGTCTTTTGCGAGATTGTAAGGGGCTTTGCATTTCGCGGGAAGAAAAGGAACACCATGAGGATCCCTATGCAGCCAGGGGGGAGACTGGAGAATGATTAGTACTACCAAGTTGATGGGCCGGAGTCTTTTCGCATTCGATAGCTTACTTCAGATAGAAGACCCAACGCCAAGTGCTGTGGTACGTTATCGCGCCTCCTAGATTTGGCCCTAGGAGGCTCGACATGGCAAAGATAGAGCCCATTAGCCCGGATGATATTCCGATATACTTCAATGGTGTGATCTCTGTGATGATAGAGACGGCCATGCTGTAAAGGCCAGCACCACCGATACCCTGAAATGCGCGAAAGATGATCCTGTAATGTTAGTCCGACTTCACTCGAGTGGCACGGCTTGACTTACAGCTGTTCCATGGTCTGAGAAACGCCACAGGCCAGCGAAAATATTGTGAAGATTGTCAAGGATACTAGGACGGTGCCTTTGCGACCAAAAAGATCACTGATTCTGGCAAAGATGATGAGAAAGCCTATTCTTGGTTAGACCATGCGCTGAAGAGCAAGAGAAGCCGAACCTGTGTATGTCAATAGGTATGATGTGACAACCCAATTTGACTTGTCGAAGCTCCCAAGGTCTGACGAGATGGATACTAAAGACGTGGCTATGATTGTTGTTTCTAGGCTGGAAAGAAAAAGCCCAAAGGCCAAACTATAGAATAACGGTCAGCAATTCCTGTGGTGTTCGGACATTCTGGCCCAGCGAGTTCCAACTCGTACCATCCCATGTTCAGCCAAAGACGCCACCCATACTGAAGATTCAAAGATGCCAGCTGAATTTCTCTTTTTTCTGGCCTTTCTTTTCGGAGGTTTCCATCGTGGAGTTCCGTGAACGTAGATAATATCTCTACTTGGGAACCATATCGAGAGTCCGGTAATGTTTCGACGTAGAAGTCGTCAAGATGGAGGTTATCGTTGATGCGGAGGCGATCGTCTAGCTCTCTGCGCCAGACAACGATGCTATTTGCGAGACCAGCGTCCATCTAGGCGATAATGATGAACCAAATGAGTTGAATGGATTAATCCGAAGTACACAACACAGCTCAATGCTCAGTAGAAGTTCTTTTCTGTTTTCTTGAAACACGAAAAATTCTCTTTCTTACACCTATCCCGTCTTCTGTTGACGTAAGTTATCCTACCAGTGTGCGACTTGGCGGCGACATTTCTTCGCTTCGGTTGTTTCTGTGGATTCCTTCATTCGAATAACAGGAAGACCACGATATGCCAAAATAATCACCGTGTTCTTGTGATAATCCTGGAATGCGAGTGCGGACGGTACTTCGGAATCAATTAGGCCGACTCCATTGTCGTGGTGACTCCATCACGGATCCTTCTCTCGCACTCGCACCCGCGTCGATCATCAACCCCTGTCTCCCCTCGCCAACACAGCTTGGCATCAACGTAAGCCAATCACAACTCTCCACCAGGCCAAACGCGGGCTCATACATACCGGCGTTTGCAGGAATAAAGAGATTGATTCAATTGATCGCCTCGTTGACGGAGGCGGTGTTACACTGTTCGCCAAGGCGTACACGCGTTCACCATCGCAGGAAGAATCCAACTTGCTTTTAAGGGAAGAAGAGTAAGCACAAGTGGTTCTTTCTGGGTCTCTAACTAGACTTCCTGTCAATCCGATCTAATCGTTGAAACCTACTTCTGTATTACTCCGGTCCATCTTTTCTTTCCATCAGGATTTCTTTAGTAACGAAAACTCGCTGTTCCTCTCAAATCCACAATCACCGAAATCACAGCATTCTCTCCACATCTATTCACGAAAAATCTCAGCATGTCAACCGGTCTGCCTCCTGGAGTGCCTCCGAATGTCAAGGTCTTTGGGCCGGGGGCAAACTGTACGCTAGAGATTTGCCCTGTTGAAATGAGTGTTTACGGCTACAGACCTAGTCTTGCGGCAAACATCACATTTCTTTCCCTCTACCTCGTCTCTGCTACCATACATGTCTATCTCGGATTCCGATGGAAGACGTGGTTCTTCATGGGATGTATGGTCTTCGGAGCCGTCAACGCTGTGCTAGGCTATGCGGGTCGAGTTGTCATGTATTACAACCCCTTTAACTTCGCAGCGTTCATGATCCAGATAAGTACGTTGATCCGGGCTCGTAATTCTCAAGGCTGAAGTGTTGACTAACAACACTCTGTTTTAAAGTATGCATCACTAGCGGCCCAGTCTACTATTCCGCAGCTATTTATGTCACCCTTGCCGCAGCGTAAGTCGACCCTCGCCTGTCACCATGTTCGGGAATTCTCTAGGCCGAAGGAGAATCCGCCTGCCTAAATAGCGCTATCAGTCGTGCTAACTCGGGCTGTGGTGCCAGGATTAAGTATTTCTCGCCATCCTTGTCACGGTTCGAACCGAATCTTTTCTACTGGATCTTCATTCCCGCCGATGTCGTCTGTCTTATTTTCCAGGCAGTCGGTGGGGCGTTGTCCACAGCATCGGCCGGCAGCAGTGAGATCGGCGTCAACATGGCACTAGTCGGCCTCAGCTTGCAGGTCGCGGTCATGGTTGTGTTCTGTGCTTTCTTCGCAGACTACCTGATCCGTTATTTCCGCGCAGGCTCGACGGAGAGATTCGGCACCAGATCTAAGCTATTCTTTGGCTTCATGGCGCTGGCAATCATTCTCATCTTGGTGCGATGCTCCTACCGCCTGGTTGAACTGCGGAACGGGTACCGCGGTGAACTGATTCGAGACGAGCCGATCTTTATCGGTTTGGAGGGAGTGTAAGCGCACCCTTGTTGCTAATGACTAGTGTCGCCCCCATGAGTGAAAGCTGACGAAAACTCAATAGCATGGTGATAGCTGCAGTCTTCTGCCTGATGGTGTCCCATCCGGGTTTCGTCTTCAAGACCAACGCCAAAGATGGCGATGCAGACTCGACTCCTGGACGGTATGAGATGCACCAGTGCCTCTCCAGAACTAGTTCTGGGGTCTAAGTTAATCCTCCACGATGGGCTCACGAACACGGTTTCCCTCCCCGGGAAACGATCATCACCAAAGGATTCAATTGAAGGAGGGACTTTAGCAAGTTGATGGAGAAAACAGACAAGTTATGAGTCTATTCTAGAGAATGATGTCACACAGGCTCGGCGCGTATTCTTTAAGGGCACGGAATCGAAGGTGTTTGTGGCGGTGATTTAGTATGTCTCCGGATAGAAATGGTTCAGGTTATCAGAGTAGCAGGCAATCAAGTTCATTGACGTCAATCCTTTCCTTTTGTACGAAGTTTTCTTAGTGTACTGCGTAGGCTTGGTTCTATTTCCGTTGGCGCTATGCTAGGACCAAACTCCACTCAAAAGCAACCCCAAGTGATGAGATTCCTGGCAGTCACCTCAGCCAAAGTCACCGACCGCAGTGGAGCAGTCCCGAGTGACTTTCTCTCCACTGACGGTCACATCTTGCTGAGATGACTGGATATTCTGGGCGAGCTCGGTGCCGCTTGGCAGCATTTGACAAGTCGCATCGCCCTGTGGAGTTGACCTCGCCGGTCGTAAAATGGGACCCGTTCAAGCACATGAAAATATCGTGGGGTCCGTCTGAGTGCTGAACGTGATAGGTCGGCTCGCTGCGGGAGGGTTACACTCAATTCGAACTGCAACCCTACGTTCTGCGCGAGACGTACCGAGAGCCTAAGGTAAGGCGAAATGAGTCTGTGTTACTTGATTCAAGGCTTAAGTAATCTTGGCTCTTGTCTTGCCAAGTTGGATGACCCTATCGAGCAACGATTGCCAGGCAGCAGACATTTCCGTACCAAGACATTTGGGAGCTGAGAATCAACCCGCCGTTCTGTGCCTCTGTTTCATGTTCAAGGCTGTGCAGGTGGATGTATGCCACCCCCATCTTACGATCTGACAATTGAACCCAAAGATCAATTTGATGCTTCCTTTGCTTGCTGCCTTCCAACAGTGGTTCATGAGCATTCATCAGGGGTTGATATAATACCTCGGCAGCGGTCGCCAAACGAGGTCCCCAGTAACACCGCCAACGCAACCCAAGACTTAGATCGCTTCACCCAACACGAAAGATGGAGACCGTTCTCAGAAACGCGTGCGACGCTTGTCACAAGCTGAAAACCAAGTGCCCTACAGAAGGTACCGGTGCTTGTGCAAACTGCCGCCGAAAGGGCCAAATTTGCCAGTTTAGTCCGTGAGTGCTACCCTAACAACAGACACTGTTCCACATTCACCCACCACCCATGAAACATCACGCTTCAACAAATATACTGACTCCGTTTAGAAGAAGTGAAATGGGGCGACCTCGCCTAACCCCCGAAAAAGCGGCAAGCCAAAAGCAACAGACAAACAAGCGGCCGATATCCGAACAGAAACTTTCTCCCAATAAAAGGAGGACGTCTTCCACGGCATCACTCACGAACATGCAAAGAGCATCCCCGCCACGGGGGGAAGCTCAGTCGCAACAACTCGATGTAGCGTGCAGCGATGCAATGGGACAACAGACGACTAGCAATCACGCCATGGAGCCATTGAAACTGAGCGATTACCTATGGACCTTAGAAGAAGCATGTTTGTATCCAGTTTCAGTTCAGTCGGATTTCGTTATGTATGTATTCCAGATTTAGTGACGGCTATCTTCAGACATGCTAACAAAAGCAACAGGCCTGACCCGTCTCCTCTGGATCTCTCATGGACCCAGCCAGCACCGCCGCCGTATTCAAGCCCCATGCCGATCACCAACATTCCCGACTCCGTTGAACTCATGGAATCGGTCGGTCTAGCTTTCGAGAACTCTAGCGAAACATCAAGTTCCAGCAATCCATCGCTCCAGCCCGACTTCGCATCTATCTTCGGCGGCGCGGGAACCTATGCTCCAAACGGCCTCTCAATGGGCATGCACATGGGGGTTGACGGCACCCAGGACTTGATGAACCAAGGCAAAGACAACATATTGGCGGAAGCATATTCGCAGCTAGCCAATGTGCTATTTGGTCTGCACAACTTGACTTCATACGGCGAATGCGGACCTGCGGCGGACCTTGCCACACGGCTGAGCTCCCTTGAGAAAGTATTCCCCTTAGTGTCGACCTTATGCGATATTCTCAAGAGGCCTCAGCTCAACCATCTTCTTGGCACTCAGAAGATGCTATCCTCGCCATGTCTGCTGCTGGCGAGCTCGGTTATCTCCACCGTGGTCGAGATTTACAGCGGCAGACTGAGTCCTTTTCAACCATCAGATGGAGATAGAGAGAGCATGGCGGAGCTCGGGACACAGCAACGGCTACAACTTCAGACCGACGCGATGGTGATGGACTACCATCTTACGGAGCTTCGCCCTATCGTGAAGATGGCGTGCGTTGCAATGCACGATTCACAGACCATCGACTTGATGGACACGATGCGACGGACGCTCAGGGAATTTCTGGAGGATTGGAGCACTTTGAATTTGTAATGCATTGTTAGCGTAATGATTCACTCGTTAAGTAGCAAGATGTTTTTTTGATAGATAGCGGGAGCTTCTGGGGCGGGCCTTTGAGTTGTCAAATTATTTGACAGGTAACATAGTATTATTCGATCACTAGCACCAAAATGCATTATAATCACCATCAACCCTTTCAATAATTGACCGACCAAAGATTTCCGCTGGCTAAAACATGAAGTTTTTCATTCTATGATTTCATAAAATTGAGTTGCAATTGAGGTCTCCAAGTCGTTGTGCTCAAAATCTGTAGAGCCCTATCTCATTCGTCGGGGTGGTTGGAACATCAAGTAATCGCCTGCGGCCAAGCCTCTATCAATAGAGTCTTCAAGAGGCGGTGCAAATGATTGGTGCCATAATTCAGTGTCAACGATTCATACATATTCGACAGCAACTCTCGAGTTTGAAGACAATTTCTATTCTTTCTAAATGCCGAAGGAGATTCAAGAACTAGTACAAATGAAACAAACAAAAGCCTGCGCCTAACACCTCGAAAGCGCCCTGTGAACACAATTCTCAATTGAGGAAGCCGCTTTGCGCGCAAAATTCCTGTCTCGGGGGAGCTGATGCCCCTGGTCGTGTGCGACGATCTCGACAGGGCCGGAGCACAGCCCAGCCAATAGCCGACTCTGGGGGCAGAACGGGTCGCGTGCACCCATGATGTGTACTGTAGGGATTGAGATCCTTTGCCTCTCCCGCGCCGGGTGGAAGCGCCTTAGCACGACGTCGCCGGGGTTCGCATCCCTCAGGAAACCATTGATCTGGAGGGCTTCGACTTGGTCGCCGGCCACCCAGTCGCGGACCTGAACGGCCCCCGTGTCAGGGCAGATCGTCGCGTGGTATTTGTCCTTGCGCAGGTGAGACTGCGGGTCGAAGGGCAGGCTTGCGCAGGTGAATACGGCGAGCTTGAAGAGGTCTGGGGCGTAGGGGTTCAGGGCTTGGTGGTGCAGAATGAAGGAGGCTGCGAGGGCTCCGCCCTGAGAGAAGCCAAATATGCCGTCGAAGGGGCCATCGTCTTCGATGACTTCGTAGATGAGGTCGTATGCCTGCTGCAGCTGCTCGAGGACGGGCTTGTCGTAGTAGCAGGAGAACGGGCCAGGGAAGATTGTGTCAACCTTGTCCGCAGGCTCGCAGTCGACGAGGCCGTCCACAAACACGAATTCGTGGCCGGGGTCTAGCTGTGCGACGATGGGGGCGAGTTGGGCCTCGTAGACATCCGAGTTGGTGCCCATACCGTGGAGACAGAGGAACCTCATGATTGATCGGATGGCAATGTAACGAATTTGAGTAGGAAGACGTAGTCAATTTGGTTAAAACTAGCCATTGATCTGGTTCCAAGGCCTGGCTGGTAGAACATTTTGAAGTCTAAAGTATCAATGGCATCAACGCTCGCTGCTGTGGCATCTAGGACTCGAGGCATAACATGTCCGACCGAATTGCCGGCGACTTGTCGCATCCGGATCCCCAGGCGAGATGTTGTTGATTCATTGTATCCTACGGTGATATCTAATACGATCCTCCATTTTCATCACAGCCAGCACTCCGTAAGCCCCAATCCACTAAACCTTGATGTGAGCCAATGTCTCCGATGACACTTGCACCGCCCTTCTTCAGTCAGCAGTCTTGCTCCAGCCCAGTCCAAGAAAAAGGGACTTTGGTAACAAGGCGTGACCTGGCAATCAGACCAGGGAAGTCTTGCGGGTCCCAACGGGCCGTTCCCTAAGCCCTATGGATAAGGTACCAAAGGTCCTAAATTGCGTCAGTCTCCGGCTGTGCCAACGCGGCAGATCACCGCGGGCTAGGCCTCCACCGGTACTTCTGTCAGGATCCATCGTGTGTCATGGTTTGGCAGCTCTGAGCTCTTTGATGCGATTCTCAGTGCTGTATGGTTGTCGGTGCGAGCTTTTCGTAAATGGAGAAGGTCCACTCGTCTTAGCATTGCATGAGTTGTCGACTGCGAAAAGTCAATCAGCAAAAGACTCCTAACACTCAACTGCTCATATTCAAGTGTTTACAGCTGTGAAGAAGTGCATGTTCTGTTTATTGGGCATATGGGAGAATTGGACGTGCAGAATTGTTTTACGTTATTAACAACTGCATATGACTCTACTAATACTGAAAAATATTACAAAACTTTGATTCCAGATTATAAAAACCACAATCAGTGGCAAGATTTCTGATTTCACAGGTGGCTGTGAGCTTGCTCACTCGCTCATTCGCCTTGGCAGTTAATCCAAGTAAAGTGTGCCCCAGCCCTTCCAGCTTTGCGACAGAAAAATTAGACAAAAACGGAATTACTTGTTGAACATTCCCCGAGTGCTGAGTTACGAATAAACAAACAAACACCGATAGAATCTCAGCACGAATTGCATTGTAGATGGTGAGCCACGAGCGGCGGGGACATCCAATTCAGGGATGATTTGGTATTGACTTCAGGGAAACTCCTACCAATCCTCTACATGTATCATCTGTCGTCCGACGATCTAGGCTATTCAAATCAATGACAAATAAAACGAATCCCAAAGTTCCTACGACTTCGACCTTTCCTCTCCTAATTCTACCAGGGATGGACCTTGCAGCGAACGCCCTTGGAGTCAGTCTTGGGTCGTGGAACCATAGCGTCCACCGAGCAATCCACATCCGTTTCGTCCGTCTCCCACAACTCTAGGAATCCGATATCGTCCTCAAATCTGACCTCCTTTGTCCCATACGTTCGGAACAGTACCCCGATGATGAGGTGGATCTCGGCGATGGCCAGATCACGCCCAGAGCAAGCACGAGCGCCCTTGCTGAATCCAAACTGCCACTGGGACAACCCCGGGTTCTCGATCCAGCGTTCAGGTCGGAAGAGCTCTGGGGACTCGAACAGTTTAGGGTCTCGGTTCAGAAGCAGATGGGTCATGGATATCGGGGTGTTTCTGGGGATCACGAAGTCGGTTCCCGGGACCACTAAATCCTCATCAGGGGCGATTCTCGCGGCTCGTGATACGAGTCCGTGGCCTACTCGAACCATCTCGTGCGTCACCGCCGACAGATAGGGAAGGTTTTCAAGAACGGCGATTAGGCTCTTGTCGTTGGAGGCGACAAGATTGGCGGGTAAGGCTTCGGTCAGCTCCGTCTTGAGCTTGTGGAGGACTTGGGGGTTGCGCAAGAGGTGGAAGACGCCCGAGGTGATGGTCCATGACGTGGTGACTGTTCCAGCTCCGAGAAGTGAACCTCCTTCTTGTGCCAAACGTGCGATGGACTTTTCGCTCTCGGGGAGCTTGCTGTCCAGCAGTTCGTGGAAGAAAGTTGGGTGTTCCAGTTCCGGCCACTCGCTGCGGTCTTGGCGGCAAATCTTGGTGATGAGCCTGCCGATATCCTGTACCAGGCATGATTAGGACATGTTGGAGAAGTATCATTTGAGACATACTCTTTGCATTGAAAAGTAGGAGTTGATAGCCGGACTCCACTTGAGAAGCCAAGCGCCGGGAATCATCTTCACGATGTCCTTGAGCAGGGGGAACTGCCGGGACATGAAGACCTGTTGGCATCCACTAAGGCAAGCTGTGTGGAAGCCCCCATCAAAGTCTGGCGCGTTGACTCTATCGTTGCACAGTCCGAATGCATAGTTCGTGATGATATCTATGAAGAAGTTAGATTATTGTCCAAACATAATAGTAGAATGGGCGGCGGGTGATCATACCGGTAGCGTACGCCGTCAAGGCATGGTCCAGTCTCAAGACCTCGCCGTTGGCCGAGAACTCCTTGAGTCTTCCGAGAACCGCGAATGCTCTGTCCTGGATCATCGGCTCCAGCTTCCTGACACGGTTCTTGGAAAAGAACGGCGCAATAGCTGAACGTCGCAGGCGATGGGCTTCATGCAGCTCAGACCCGAACGTGGACAGGTCGACACCGAAAGCGCCGCTAGCCCAAGCCCACTTGTTTCGACGGTGCTTCGTGCTGCTGTAAAGAGTGTTGTAGAACTCAGGGACCTGGACGTGGATTTCGAACGGGTTGATCCTGACTACCGGGCCATATCTCTCGTGCAGCTTGCCGATTTGGAAGCTGTACTGGCCACCTAGGTAGACATCGTAGTAGAACTCATACCTGCAATCGGTTGAGCACACAAAGTATTGAGCAAAGCTATTCCTCTCTGGCATTGAGACTTACCAAAAGGTTGCCGCGGCGAGCTTAGGGCCTGGAAACTTTCGTAGGGGACTAAAGAAGAGGCGATACGCGACAAGAGACAGGCCGTACAGACATGCCAGCAAGCTGACAAGCCCAAGAGTTGATGGGGAGAATAGGTGCGTAGTGATGATCATTGCCGATCAGGAGGGTGCTCACTGCTCCCTCTTTTGATGAGTTAGGATATACTGAAAAGAAAAAGGTGTTGACACTTCTGGTGCTCGAGATTGCGCTTATTGCACTTACACGATCATCACCATCGCGAAGGATGATGGACTTAAGAACTTCCACGAGTCTACGGCCAATATTCGCACTCGCATTGACTTGCGGTGAGTTTGCACGGTGATCTCACTCATGGCACGCATCCTGAATGTCAATCGCATGGTGATCGAATGTCGGGTGAAATGTCGCCGTTTAGAATGGGTCAAGATGATGAGAGATGTCACCGACGGGCTTAGCTGCCAGAGAGGATACTGGGACATATTTAGAGTTATGGGCCACTGTTTTTATCAACTACTACAAGCTCATCTGGAGCATGAAAACGTACGATCATACTCATTTCAACGGGGTAACTTCGAGTTAACCGCTTCTGGAAGCCAATGTGTCGATGGCTTCAGCGCTGACGGTTTCCTGAGCTGTAGATGCTGGGCTTGGCCCGAAGAACCCTGGGTAGAGTATCCGTGGCGAGAAGAATAATTGGGATTAAGGCATTCGAAAATCCGGTATAAGACGCATCAAATCATGGACGAGAGCAACTTCACTCATGAGATATTGGATTAGACAGTGAAGACGTAGATAGCTTGTGAGGTTGACCGGAGTGAATTTAATCATAAGCGCTGGTCGGAAGAACATCAGTACTCCTGACTCCAGCACATGCAAATGAGTCTTTCACAATGTTCGTGTAATTATACCTATTGTATATGAATTGTCAGAAAATGGTATCTCGTGATTAAATGACGAACATGAATGCCTGACACTAAGCAAACACTTGATTGAAGCGCAAAAAGAACCAAACACAGGTGTTCTAGCGGGTGCAGACGACAGGAATAGCGACCACCAATCCCACAAAACACAGCGTAGCCGCCATGCACAGCCCATACAAGTCCCAGTTCCGTGCTTTCCAGGCGGGCATTCTTACATCAGCAGGCTGCAGGTGCATATGCCGTTTCTTCCTCTTGCCCCAACCTTTTCCCTTCTCTCCCAAGCTCAAATCTTCAGCAAGTTGCTCACGCCGCCGGCCTTCCGAGTCCACCATCACCTCCTCAATCAAGTCTGCAGCAAGCGATTTACGTCGCGATGCAATGCGAGCCAGTTTCTGCAGCCTGTCCACGTTCGCCGCGATGGGTCCGTCCGATAACTTGTCCAGTACGAGGTCGCCAATGGCCGTCTCCACGTCTTCGGCGGAGAACTTATCCTTCGACAGCGGGATAGACACGCCAGCGTCTCGCAGTCGCATCTCGTTTTGAACCTGGTCGAAGTAGACGGCCAGCGTGATGAGCGGCACCCCCGCGAACAGGGCCTCATTCGCCGATGCAGGACCGCCGTGGCTCAGGAATATGGCAACGCGCCTGTCTTCCAGCAGAGCCCGCTGCGGAGCGAAATCGACGAACAAGACGGACGGGTGACTGCCCATCAGCAGCTCGGAAACAGACATATACCGGATCTCCTGAGATTGCGACAGTCGTACTGGAATCGATGAATTGCAGTCCATTTGCTTCCGAGCCATGGGTCGCATCGGCCAGATAATGCCGTCAATTGAGCCCGCTTCTAGAGCTGCGAGAGCGCCCAAGAGAAGTTTTTTTAGGCTTGCCCAAGACAACAGTACATGGGTCCCCAGGGAGATGTACAGAACACGCCGCCGTTTCTCGAGGAAGCTCGCGTACGGTTCTGCGATACTCTTTACCTCGTCGGAAAGAACAGGACCTATGGCGGCAACGTTGGGCGGCACGTCCTTGGCGATTTCCAAGCCGAACATCGAGTTGACGAGGCAGAGATAATCCGGCTTCCGTAGTGAGGGAAGAGGGCGCGAGACACCAGCCTCCAGACGCATTTTCTTCCGCCAACGCAAATATCGATAGTAGTGCAGCGCCGAGGTGTAGATTGCGATGCCGCTATGGAACCGTTGCCACAGCGAGGCGTACTCGGAGGAGAGCACCTCAATCTGTAACCCTGGAGTACCCGGGATGTATGGCGCGTGAAGCATGGCGGTTGGCATCTGTGGCCAGAGCATGGCCAGAGGGATATCGTGGTCGGAGCTGACATCGCGCGCGGCATCGACCCAATAGTCCGCCAAGATGAAATCGGGTCGGGTGTCAGCGTTTTCGGCAAGCCTTGTGAGGCTTCTGTAGACATCTGGCCAAGACGACTCGAGAAACTTTCTCGCTTCGAACTTGGTGCCCCAGTTGTCGCTTGACCAGTTCGACATCTGCAAGTACTTGGCCTCCTCCACGCTGGATGGCAAAGCCGGGCCAAGGACGTGAAAACGAGAAACGAAGGGACAGTCTTTGATCCACGTCTCGCGTCCGGCCAATGTACCGAATTCTACCGTGTAGCCACGAGAGGCAAGTATCCTCGCGATTTCCAGCACAGGTGCTAGCCGCGAAAGTCAGCATCTTCTGGGTGTCGTCGGTACAGCATTTCTACCCACCTGCATTGGTATATCCGCCAGCGGTCACAACCACCAGTACACGCCTACAAGAGCCGTCAACCAGTGGCCCAGTGGCCGCTGAGAGAAGAGTTTCTGTGGAAGACATGTTGCGAGCGAATTCTCAGGGAAGCAAAACCACAAACATGAAAGTCCTCAGTTGTGAACTCCACTTCTGTTCAGTATTTCCCTTTTTTAACATCTTGTCACTTTGCTTTCGAAGATCTTGGTCATTCTCACATTCAATCACTTTGTTATGGCGAGTCGATTCATCGTTGCCTTGTGGCTATGCCTGGAAGCTGAGCATCTCGCGGTGGCGGGTGTGGCCCCCAAGCAAACCCACGGCGACTTTCAAAGCCTTCTTGGCGGCGACTTGACCGTCAAACGCCGGGGTTGCCCACCCGTAAGCTTCTCCAAATCCAATTCTGTCGATTGCTTCAATCGCGCTGTCAGCAATCAACCCCGCTAGCAAGACTGATTGCCTCTCCAGTCAGACAATGCCGCCGTGAACCCCACGATGCCGGTCCAGTAAGCCTCCGATCTGGGGCGCGGTGTATCTGAGATTAGCATCAGAAGTTGTACACTTCCAGGCACCTATGATTCTGGCGAATGCCTTCATCTACAAAAAGATGGCATCGCAAAGACTCCAGACATCTCAGAACATCATCATCCAGCAGCTCGTCTGATTCTAGCAACCTCAATCCTCATCAAGAATCAATCATCGAGAAACCCGACTTATCACAACAACCACTTACAGCCTTCACACCACATCTCTCCAAATTCTTGCAACACTCGCCCACCTTCTTCACTCATCACTTACAAGAATCACGGTTTCTTCACTTTTGCATTCAGTCATCTGCTTCTGATATCAAATCACCCTTCTCCTACTCGTTATATCTCAGATACCCATTTCTTTACGCAATTTCAACTTCGAAATGTCTCGATCAAACATGTCCTCTTCCACTGACAACCTGTCTACTTCTGGACAGGGCACTGAGTCAGTGATGCCCATCGCTATCGTGGGTATTGCTGGCCGCTTTCCAGGGGATGCTGAGAACCCCCAGAAGCTATGGGACATGCTCTCTCAGGGCAGAAGTGCCTTGTCTGAGGTCCCCAGCGACCGATTCAACGTCGACGCCTTCTACCACCCCCATAACGAGCGTCAGGGAACCATCAACGTGCGCAAGGCTCATTTCATGAACCGCGACATCTCAGCGTTCGATGCCCCATTCTTCAACATGCCCATCGCCGAGGCCAAGGCAATGGACCCTCAGCAGCGCATGGCTCTCGAGTGCACCTATGAGGCTTTGGAAAATGGTAGGTCCTGATGCTCACACTACCCTCTCATGACATACTAACAGATCATAGCTGGAATTGCCATGGAGAAAGTCGATGGCTCCAACACTTCCTGCTTCGTAGGTTGCTTCACCAGGGACTACAGCGACATGCTCGCTTGTGACCGCGAGGACCTGCCGCTTTACCACGGCACTGGTACAGGCTCTGCGATCATGTCCAACCGCATCTCGTGGTTCTTCAACATGAAGGGCCCGAGTATCAGTCTCGATACCGCGTGCTCCTCGTCCATGGCTGCTCTGCACCTCGGATGCCAGAGTATTCGCACTGGCGAGACAACTATGGTAAGCCTAATCATTATTCCGTCACCTAACAGTTCTTAGCTTACTCGATATATAGTCTGTGGTTGGTGGCACCAATCTGATGCTGCTTCCGGATATCATGGGCGCAATGACACGCCTGCACTTCCTGAGCCCGGATGGCAAGTGTCAGTCTTTCGACCACAAGGGCAATGGCTACGCCCGTGGAGAAGGTGAGTTGATACTTAAATAGCAATCATCGTCACTTCTAACAGCTTCATAGGCGCTGGATTCTGTGTTCTGAAGCCTTTGGACTTGGCCCTTAAGGACGGAGACGTCATTCGAGGTGTCATCCGGAACACAGCTGTCAACCAGGATGGTCACACTCCCGGCATCACTCTCCCCGCTGCCGATGCTCAAGAGGCCCTCATTCGCCGCGTTTACGCCGAAGCCGGCCTTAGCCTCGCCGACACTACTTATGTGGAAGCTCACGGCACTGGCACTCCGGCTGGTGACCCTGTCGAGGCGGCTGCGTTGGCAGCTACCTTTGGTAGCGCGAGAGAGTCTGGCAACCCCGTCTACATGGGCTCTGTAAAGTCCAATGTCGGCCATCTTGAGGGAGGCTCCGGCTTGGTGCAAGTCATCAAGGCTATTCTCATGCTTGAGCAAGGCAAGATTCCGCCTTCTCTCTACTATGAGAAGCCCAACCCTCGCATCCCGATGGAGGACTGGAACCTACGCGTGCCCACTGAGCTGCTGCCATGGCCCACCCCTGGTCCTCGCCGCATCAGCATCAACTCGTTTGGCTACGGAGGCACGAATGCTCACTGCATCCTCGACGACGCCTACCACTATCTGAAAGCCAATGGTTTGACCGGTAACCACAACGTTCAAGTCTCTGATGGATCTCCTACTCTTTCTGAAGACTCGGGAGTCTCACTCATCGAGGGAGTCAACCCGCTGTCTTTGGCGAACGAGCCTTTCCAGTGGAGGTCGAACATCGACACCTTGACCAAGCCCCAGCTTCTGACATGGAGCTCCCACGACCAAGACGGAATCAGCCGCACTTCGACAGCGTACGCTTCTTACCTCTCCTCCAAGCTCGATGCCGATAAAGAGGTTCAATCTTCCGAGATCTTCCAGAAGCTTGTACGCACGCTCAGTGCCCGCCGAAGCCAGTTGCCGTGGAAGTCCTTCGCCATTGCCTCTTCTTCCAGGAATGCAGTCTCGGCTTTGGAGACGCCGATCGCTGAAGCGGTTCGCTCTGCCAACGGCAAGAAGGTTCGACTCGCCTTTGTTTTCACGGGTCAGGGAGCTCAGTGGGCTGCCATGGGCAGGGAGCTCTTCTCTACCCCTGTCTTCCGTGAAAGCCTTGAGGCCGCTGATCTCTCCATGCGAGAGATGGGAGCGTCGTGGTCATTGACTGGTAAGCATAGCTCCTACTCACCTTTGCCATTGGTCGGTCACTAATCCATATTTGCAGATGAGTTGTGGCGAGATGAGGAAACTTCGAAGATTGGTTTGGCTCACATCAGCCAGCCTGTCTGCACTGCATTGCAGGTAGCTCTCGTCGATCTCCTGAGGAGCTGGAACGTTGTTCCTGGTGCTGTCATCGGCCACTCCAGCGGAGAGATCGCTGCGGCATATGCAAAGGGCGCAATCACTCGAGAGGATGCCTGGGCTATCGCATACCACCGTGGTCGTTTGGCTGGCAACATCTCCTTGGATGGTGCTATGCTGGCTACCAGTCTGGGACCCCAAGACGCCGAGTCTTACATCGAGCAGCATGCTCCTGGCAAGGCAGTGGTCGGCTGCGTGAACAGCCCTTCCAGCACCACCCTCTCAGGAGATGCAGACGCTATTGACCAGCTGTTCTCGGCGATCAAGGCAGACGGTCACTTTGCTCGGAAACTCAAGGTCAATGTCGCTTACCACTCCCCACACATGGAGGCCGTGGCCAAGGAGTACCGCCAGTCGATTGCCCACATCACACCTCTTCCCGAGGACCCTCGCAGTGCGAAGATGTTTTCGTCTTTGCACCCGGGCAGTGTCAGCAGCGAGCAGCTTGGTCCTGACTACTGGGTTGCCAACATGGTGAGCCCGGTCAACTTCTCTGGTGGCATGATGGCTATGATGGGAGGTGGTGCCAAGGACCGCCCGAGACGTCGAACCAACAAGAAGACCGAGGTGGACAACATGATGATCGAGATTGGACCGCACGGCGCTCTCCACGGACCCTTGCACCAGATCTTCACTCATGGCTCCGACAACCCGGCTACGGTCACGGACCTGAGCTACAAGTCGGTCCTCGAGAGAGGCAAGAATGCAGCAGAGACAGCTCTGACGCTTGCCGGAAAGCTGTTCCAGCTGGGCTACCCCATCGACATTCAAGCCGTCAACGGTGACTCGGGATCTGGTGGATTCCTTGTTGATCTTCCCCCCTTCAGCTGGAACCACAGCTTGAAGTACTGGTCTGAGTCACACACAGCCAAGGCCCACCGCTTCCGCAAGCACCCCCGGAAAGATCTCTTTGGTTCCGAGACCTTAGAGGCGATCGACCGAGAGCCCAGATACCGCAACATCCTCAAGATTGCTGAGGTTCCTTGGGTGCAGGATCATAGAGTTCAGGGCTCCATCCTGTACCCGGCTGCTGGCATGATGATCATGGCGATTGAGGCGATATGCCAGAAGGCCGATGAGCATCAGCCAATCGAGGGGTACGAGCTTCGAGATGTCATCATCGGCAAGGCTCTTGTAGTACCACAGGACGAGGATGGCGTTGAGACGATGTTGACGGTGAAGCCATCTCGTCTTGGCTCCCGTACGAACGCGTCTACTTGGGAAGAGTTCCAGCTTTACTCTCGCAAGGAGTCTTGGGAGCTCAACTGTTCCGGTCTGATCCGCATTTGCTACAAGGACACCGTCAACTCGGCATTTGCGAATGAAGACCGGATTCTCGCCGACAAGTATGCGGAGCAGAACCGTCGAATCAGCGATGTTTGCTCCCGCCACCAGAACCCGCGACAGTTCTACGGAAACTTGGAATCGATCGGACTTCGCTATGGACCTGTTTTCCAGGGCCTGGTCAGCATCAAAAAGGGCAACCACCAGTCGGCGTGCGAGATCGAGATCAAGGACACCAAGAGCACGATGCCTCACAGGTTCGAGTACTCTCATGTCATTCACCCGGCTACTCTCGACAGCATCATCCAGATGGCCCTACCCTCGTGCTCTGCAATCGATGAGGACTTGTCCACTGCCATGGTTCCTACGGGTATTGGACGACTTTACGTGTCGGCCAGTATGCCCACCGAGCCTGGAGTGCAGCTGCCCGGCTTCTCTTGTGCCGAAGACGTAGCCACGGGCGGTCGGGAGGGCAAGATTGTGTTGAGCGATGAGCAGTGGAGCAAGCCTCTCGTCATCTTTGAGGGCATCAAGAGCGCTACTCTCGCCTCATCTACAACCGACTCCGCTGCCGACATGCTGAAGCTTCGCAAGCTTACTTCTGTCTTCCACTGGCAACAAGACATCTCTCTGCTTGAGCCCCAAGATATCAAGAAGCTCTGCGCTGACAGAGTCGGTGACCTGGGCCAAGTTGACCGCAGTGTCTTGCGAGAGCTGGAGATCGCATGCTTGATTTACATCAAGCGAGTGATGAAAGAGTGCCCGCAAGAGGAGGCCATGTCATTTGCCTGGAACTTCAAGCTCTACTGGGAGTACATGCAACGATGCTACCAGATGGGTCAGCGTGGAGAGCTCTGCTACCAGAGCCCAGAGGCCGACTGGCTCAACATGAGCCAGGAGGCAGAGGCTCAGCTTCTTGCGCGGGTATCGCGGTCCTCCACCGACGGCGCTGCCTTGGTCGAGCACGGAGAGCACCTGCCCCAGATCCTCAGAGGCGAGATCCCGCCCCTCCAGATCCTCATGCGGGACAACTTCCTTCACAACTTCTACAAGGACGGTCTTGGAACGGAACAGCACTACGCTCAGATGGCCTACTACGTCGAGCTGATGGCGCACAAGAACCCGAACATGAAGATCCTGGAGATCGGTGGCGGAACAGGTGGCGCCTCGCTGCCTGTCCTCCAGGCTCTCGGTGGCTCGAACGGAACCCCTCCCCGTTTCGAAAGCTACACTTTTACCGACATCAGTGTCGGATACTTCGAGAAGGCCCGCGAGAAGCTTGCACCCTGGGTGCCATTCATGAAGTTCGCGAAGTTGAACATTGAGGAGGATCCCGCGGAGCAGCAGCTTGAGGAAGGGTCTTACGACCTAATCATCGCCTCCAATGTTCTCCACGCCACAAGGTTCATTGGAAAGACCCTTGAGAACACCCGCAAGTTGCTAAAGCCCAGCGGAAAGCTGGTTCTCAGCGAGATCACGAACCCTTCCGAGAAGATGCGATTCCACATGATCGTCGGATCCCTCGAGGGATGGTGGTATGGTAAGTTGATACATCCTTTCACTTGAAACTGCTTTTACATCTGCTAACGAGTTGCTTTGCAGGAGAGGACGATGGCCGTCACTTTGGTCCTACTCTGACTGTCGATGAGTGGGATCGCGAGATGGTCAAGTCTGGTTTTACGGGTGTTGATGTGGACTTCAGCAACTTCGAAGACCAGCGAGATCTGAGTTTGTCGGTCATGGTTACCACCGCCAACCAGCCTATCAAGGCGCCTGTACCGTACGAAGCTCTTGTTGTTCTGCCCAACCACCCTGATGCAGACATTTCTGCATTCGCGGACAAGCTCAGCGAGCGGCTGGCGGACAATGACTGCAGTGTTCTGGTCAGGCAGCTGCAGGAGACGTCTGAGCTCGAGCTCAAGAACCGCTCATCTCTGGTTCTCTTGGACGCCTCCAAGGACAATGCATGCCTTCCCACGGTGTCGGTTGAGGACTGGGATGCACTCCGCCATGTCATCCTGACCTCTCGCGACACCGTCTACGTCACTCGTGGTGGCACCGTCAACAGTGAGAATCCCTCTGCAAACCTCATGTCCGGCATGGCGAGAAGCATTCGTTCCGAGAACCCGGGACTTGGTCTCACCACTCTTGACGTCGACTTCGACCTGCCGATGAACTCGGAGAAGACGATTGCTGCCGTCTACAAGGTCTTCCTCAAGGCCTGCGACTCCAAGGAAGCGGAGCGACCTGACTGGGAGGTCGCAATTCGGGACGGCATGCCTATGGTGCAGCGCATTGTTCTTGACAAGGGCATGAACGACCTCATCACCAACCTCAATGCGCCTCCTGCACCCACTGAGATGCCATTTTACCAGGAAGGACGTCCTTTGACGATGGCAGTCGGTACTCCCGGGCGCCTGGATACCCTTCACTTCCGCGATGACAAGAGCGCCACTCAGCCCCTTCTCGATAACGAAGTCGAGATCAAGGTCAGAGGTGTTGGTCTGAACTTCAAGGACATCATGGTTGCGATGGGCCAGCTCGAGCAACCCGCCCTCGGAGTTGACTGTAGCGGCATCGTTAACCGTGTTGGTAAGGAGGTCACCCGGGTTCAGCCTGGCGATTCTGTGATGACATGGAAGCTTGGCACTATGGGCAACCTGGTTCACGTTGATGAGCGCATGGTCCAGATCGTACCTGAGGGTATGGATCTCGTCACCGCTGCATCACTGCCTGTCATCTACAGCACTGCTCACCACTCCATCTCCAACGTTGCTCGACTCCAGCGCGGAGAGACTCTGCTCATTCACGGAGCGGCTGGTGGTGTCGGCCAGGCGTCTATTATCCTGGCGCAGCACATTGGTGCGAAGATCTTCGCCACTGTGTCGTCAGAGGAGAAGAAGCAACTCCTCATCGACACCTACGGCATTCCCTCCGAGCAAATCTTCAACAGTCGCGACACGCGATTCGTGCAAGGTGTGATGCGCCTCACGGGTTCCAAGGGAGTTGACGTCGTGCTCAACTCCCTTGCGGGTGAGCCCCTTCGACTCTCGTGGAGATGCATCGCTCGCTTCGGACGGTTCGTGGAGCTCGGTCAGAAAGACATCGTCAGCAACACGGGACTCGACATGGAGCCTTTCTTGCGCAATGTTTCTTTCCACTCAGTCAACTTGCTCGATCTGCTTGACTACGATGTCGACGCAGCTTCCCGCGTCTTCTCCGAAGTCATGGACCTTCTGCGCACTGGGGTAGCCAAGCCTGTCGCTCCCATCGAGTCCTTCCCCCTGTCTCGTGCTGAGGAGGCCTTCCGTCTCATGCAGATGGGCAGACACGTCGGCAAGATTGTCCTCGAGGCCCGCGACGATGACATCGTCTTGGCCACGCCCCCCACCGTTGCTCCGATCGGGTTCAGAGCCGATGCGACTTATGTCGTCGCTGGTGGTAGCGGAGGCCTGGGCAGGTGCATCGCTGAGTGGATGGTCCGGTCCGGAGCCAAGAACATCTTGATGCTTTCGCGTTCTGGTGACCGCAAGCGGACTGTTCAAGAACTTCTTTTCCGCCTCAGGAAGCAGGGTGTCCGGGCTGAGGCCATGGAGTGTGATGTCGGCAACGAGACTCAACTTCTTTCCTGCTTGAAGAGGTGCGAGTCCGAGTCCTGGCCTCAGATTCGGGGTGTTGTGCAAGGCGCTATGGTTCTCAACGATGCTGTAAGTCAAGCATTTTTCCTCAATCAGACAGATTACTAACGATGGTTTCTCTACAGATCTACCAAGGCATGACTAGGGATCAGTTCCTTGGTGCTACGCAGTGCAAGGTCCAAGGCAGCTGGAACCTCCATGAGCACCTGCCCAAAGAAATGGACTTCTTCGTCCTCCTTTCATCCAGTGTCGGTATCGCGGGTTCCCGAGCTCAGGGCAACTACAGCGCCGGCAACAGCTACCAAGATGCCATCGCGCACTACCGTCGCGGCCACGGCCTCCCCGCCTGCTCGATCGACGTCGGCATGGTCCTCGGCGTCGGCTTCCTCGCCGAGGAGACGACGGGCGACCGCGTCCACGAGAACACCCGCAGCTGGAGCTTCATCGGCATCCGCGAGCGCGAGTTCCTCGCCATCCTCCAGGCCGCCATCACCAACGAGAGCGTCCCCGGCGTCGCCGCCCCCAAGCAGATGATCACGGGCCTCGGCACCGGCGGCATGATGGCACAGGGCTCCGAGAAGTATCCGTGGTGGTTCAACGACGCCAAGTTCGCGCACCTGGTGCAGATCGACACGCACCACGTCGTGCAGGAGAAGAACGACGACACCGGAAAGCTGCGCGACGAGCTCTCGCAGGCGACGAACCTCGACGGCGCGGCCGAGATCGTGGCGACCGCTCTCGTGCAGAAGCTCGCTCGCTCCATGATGGTTTCCGTCGAGAACATTGAGACCTCGAGGCCGGTGAGCAGTTACGGCGTGGACAGCCTGCTCGCGGTCGAGCTGCGCTCTTGGATCTACGAGGAGTTGCAGGCTGACATCTCCGTCTTTGATCTGCTGAGTAACGTGGCTATCTCTTCACTGGCTCGTAACATTGTGACGGGATCTAAGGTGGTTTCGGAATCCGTTAAGGAGGCTTAGATTGATGATTAGAATGTCTTTATTTCTTATGTATCAGCGCGGTGTACGGTTTAGATTTGGACAACGTTACATATAGATACTTTTCTTTTGTTCTTCTAGATTTCAATTACGATTTATTTCAACAAAAGAATGTGGTCATCTGATCGTTCTATAAGCTATTGTTACCCTTGTGTGATGAGGACATCATATTACTCGCTTTTATGCATCAGCTTACCCTATGGGTTTTACATATTTTCAACTCTCGTCGCTTATAGTCAAGTACAGCCTCTCACCTCATACTTATAGATAACATTTAGTGCCTACATCTTAGCTGTGGCAAGTTAGTCTCCTCATGCTTTCATACGAGTACACTTCATCGGCATTCGATATTCAATTCGCGTTTTGCAAAAAGCACCTATATTTTCCGTCAAAACCTTACAGACTACTGATGTCAGACCACTCACGGTCAGAGATTTCAACATGTTGGCTATGCGTGTTGATCCTTCAAAGTCCAACTGAAAAAGAGTATGTTCGCTTGTCAAGTCTGCGCATTCTCTGAGTTGACTTCTGTGAAGCTGACTAGGATAGCTTGATGGTGAAGCAAAAGTTTCAGGTAGTTAGCAGGGGTAGAACCTGAAAAATGCAAGCAGCAAGTCTTAATCAGACCTGTTACGGAAGCACTTTTACATGAATTCTTGTGTCACATGAGAAAGGGGCGGCTGATGGATAGTGTTTGGGTGTTTGTGGGTGATTGTCACTAGTACAAATCTTTTCCGAACTACATCTTAGGTTTTGGTATCTGGTCAAGTCCACTCCGAACTGAAAGCGTCCTCCGTGAAAAGGAAAACCTCGCTAAATATTGGCTCTCACGCCATGATGAGATACATGATTCCCATTGATCCACAAGCCCGCACCGCCAGCCTACTTGTTCAGAGTCCCATCACGAGTGACAACAGAACGACGGTAGTCGGCCCGCTGGCCAGCAGCATGCTTCAAGACCTTCGCTTTCCATTTGCTCTGGACGTCTCTGATGGCCTGGCCTCCATCGACGTGCTTGGAACCCGGTATGGCGATCCCGAGGCACGGGTTCGACAGGTCCATGGCGGGGTAGAGCCGGCCGAGATTCTCCTTCTACAGGCTCCTAGGTTTGATGCGTGCGAGTTATCTGTCGCGGTTGTCCTCCTGGGCATCTTTGTTGGAAGAAGTCACGGCAATACCCGCGGTGATGCCGTCCGCGCCTATGTAGAAGATTGGTTAGTGATTACGTCGCCCGCTACACCGCTTAGGGTGAGCATTTGGGGTGGTGAATACAAATGTCTTCGCTACAGTTTGCCTAGTTACTGCCTGCCCGCATTGGCCAACTCAGCACTGCCTGGACCCGGCGCAGTGGAAGCTTGTCTGTTATCCATCCCGGGCCCTCCGTGTGGAGCAAGGTGGCCGTTATGGGTTGCATTGTTCGCAAAGCTATAACAAAAGTTGTTATTGTTAGTCGTTCTGTAGAACTTGCTTTTCCTGTCTGATAGAACTTGCCGGACAGAGTGAATGGGTCCTGCTAGAGACTCAGCCGCGAGGAGGCCCAGTAGAACGACGGACTTGATCAGTTGCATGTTGGTGAGGTAAGTGATTGAAGTGAAGCTGAAAGAACTGCTGAGGGGTGAGTTTGGAGGATGATACAACACTTATGTAATGGTATGTGGTTATTGTCTGTGCTAGCAAGTTCGTCGAGTTCGAGCTGCTGTTGCTAGTCAAATCCTTAGATGAGGAAGACTTGAGGGCCTTTTATTCAGTATCTGTGCAAACTTCTGGTCTGTGTAGTGGAGACCATTCTGGAGTCTCGGCGTTTGTTGGACCTCAGGATGCAACGTAGAGCTTCGTCATTGATCTCGCTGGGACATGATATCATCGGAGTGGTGGACACCCGATACCACGCCAATCAACCAGCACTCGTGCCGGCCTCACATTTTTGGAACTTCTGTTTTCACGAGTCCGTTGGTCCCGATCCCCAAGTCGCGCATGAAAGAAACTTAGTGGGTTGGAATGACGATCGAGGCTTGGGGGCTCGAAGAGAAAGCCTCGTGGGGGCGGATGAACCAGTCATTCATGTTGCTGTAGCGAATGTTCCAACCAACACCCGAAGAAGTCTTCAAACGTCATGATAGCGTACGTGCGGTGAATGAACCCAGCCGTATCCAGCCTTGGCATTCGGATGAGCGCCATATTTCTGATACCATTTGGCACGGTTCTCGTCATCGAAGTGTGATCGGCCGAATCCCACGATGTTACGTGATGTTCCTCCAGCTCTCGACAGTCTCATGGGCCACGATAACGAAGGAACACCAGGTTGAAGTGCTGAGGAGTATGTAAGAGATCAACCAAGATAGATTCCTCTGCGAGTCCGATGTCTGTTGGCTGAGGCCGTGCAGTCAGACGGAGGACTCTAAATTTAGATGTCTTAGTGGGGGCCGTTCTTCAACAGCCCAGCTAACACAAACATCGTAACCTGGAAGTTAACCGCTAGGCACGAACTCACCTCGCAATGAGACTATCGCCCTGTTTTCTCCACTCATCCTAGCCCTTTCTCTTTCACACGCGGTTTTGGTCGCCGAGATACCTCTGCAGGAGAGAGTCGGTGCACGTCATCCCCAAACCCGGCCCGCCCGCTATTCCGTGCCCGGTGGCCCCACACCCCCGGTGCGGGGCCGCCGATCGCACCGAAATGTCGCCGTCGCCGGAGGATTGGTATGTCGCCGCCGTCTCAACGGCGAGAATATCGTGAGCGGCCACTTCACAGATTACCCGTGCAAGACAAAAGCGATGGTCTTATCTGATTATATTTCTGCGGACCCATCAATTCGTAAAGTTTCTCCATTACTCTAGGTAAACAACACCGAAGTAATGTATTTCGTGAATTCCATCTTCCTGTTCGGCTTGTCTGCCCTGCAATTCTTGTCAAAGCCCGTTCGAATTCGCGGTCAGCGCTATCCCTATTCAATTCATGGAGGTGCTCAGACTAATACTGAATCCTCAGCTTCGAAGTCAACTCGGTCCTGAAGAGCTCGCGATGGCGCAAAAGTCAGGGAAGGGGCATGCAAAGGTTGAGGCGAGGCCATTGCAATTGATCCAAACAGGGCTACGAAGTTTATCGGTATGATTTCCTGAACTTCGCTGGGTGTACTTCTAGCAACCTGCGCACATACTAACAAGGATCCCCAGCGAGGAGCCAACGGCATCAAAATCTGCGTCGCCGTGCTCGGCATTGTCTAGGACATTCGAAACGCTGGGGAGCATGTTTCGATTGATTGGTTCACGGTGTCATGGCCTTTCTGTTTTACGTGGAAATGAGTGTTTCTGGGCTTCATAGCGTTTCGCGGCATCTCTTCTAGCAATTCCTTCGATAGCGGCCACTTCTTTCGAAGACATCGACTGGTGAAGTTGACATCATTTTGACTTACTTTCTGTACGTGCAATAGACCGTTGTATTGCAGGCCTTGGCTTTGAATCCAGGGGCTTCCATTAAGCAACGCGATACCAAGCGAAGTGACGTTCAGGGTCCAGAGCAAAAGCAGGTACGGAGACATCTGCCATGCATCGTCAAATGAACCAACCCGTCCATCTCATTTCCGAAAACCTGTCTGCGGAGCTGGGTTGAAGACCATCAACTACATTGACAGGACAATCGCCAAGATTTCTCCAGACCTCGTCGCCGTATGTCTCGACTGAGTCCGAGTGTGAATGTCGGCAGGCAGGAGTTCAATCGAGTCCTCTCTTCATCTCTTCATCAGGCCAACCAGAGGCTGGGCTCAAGGGAAGGCAATTCGAACCGAGCCAACGGCAAACGGTGCACCGAATCACCAGGCCCCAAACCCGCCCGCTTTACACCGGACCAACAGGCAAGAGAACGCCACAAATCTCACCCCAACAGGCGCTTCTTGTGGGCGAGGTGAAGGTGCGCGCCCACACCATGCCACGTGCCAAAAGAGTGCGGTGTCCGCTCGCCCATCTGCACTGATTTACTCCAACTTCTTAGTCTAGCCACTTGTGACAGCCCTCAGTGTCAGGCGTTGGAGAAGGGGCCGGCTTCACTCATGGGCGGGCAGTCGGTGCATGTCGGTATTCATCAGCCGCAGAGTACGAGCGGTTCGAGCAACTGCAGCAGTGACCGACGCACTCCAATATCATCGCTAAAGTGCGGGTCAGGCTATCTTTCGAATGCCCAACTCGACCGTTTCTCTGCACGCGTCCATCACATTACCAAGCATGCGGCCGACTTAGTCCTGGAAATCCGAGCGTGCAAGCGGGAACTTCTGGTTGCATGACGCGTTTTCAATCGTGGTCATGAGAAGTGATGGTGACGACCGGTGTGCGACCGAGGATCAGTTGCTTCTCTCAGGGCGCGGAGCAAAGGAGCCCTTCAGGCTGGATTGGCGGTTGATCTGGTACTCAAACACGTCCCGTGACATAGTCGTGACGAATATCAGGTCATCTCGGACTCAGCGTGCACCTCAGCCCTACTCATATAGGCTGCTTGGAGCCACTTGGTCGAACGGCGAATGAAGCTGGTGCCGGGGCTGATTCGATCGTTGCTCATATTCATCTCGATGGAATGAGACCCAAACCCTCTCGCATCTCGGTTCCGGGGACACACATTTTCAGGCCTGACAATGATTTGGGTTGCATTATGCTGTTCAGACACGTTGTTCCTTTGTGGTCAACGCTTCTGAGGGTACTCCGCCAAACACTAGACGGAAAAGTATTCATACCTAGTCCGGCAAGCGCCCGTAGTTGCAGATGTGCTCGCCAACAGCCAATTTCTAGAAGTGGAAGTGACCAGCCGAGGTCAGTGAAAAGACCCTCTGACTGGCCGTGCCGGCCGTTGATTGCCCCGTCGCGGGACTCGGATCTGCAGAGGGGTAATCAGGCTGATCTATGCCCTTGCTCGTGGGGAATCCGACCCCGGCCAGGAAGTCGCGGCTCCGCGTTCCCCAACTCTGGTTGGAGGACATTCATACCAGTGGCGTTGGCATTGGACGAGCCACGTCGACTCACCTGAATGAGGAGTTATGTGAGCCAGTGGATGCGATCATGAGCTGCATTAGCTCGACAGATGGTTCTTTTGCTCCACATTCTGCTGAGTCCCAGTCCAGGTACCCTTCATGATCTGGATTCGATGGTTCAGTTGGTTGATCGCAATTTTCGAAACGGAAAACGATTGTGGTATTGTTTTCGAAAATGCAGTGCGCCATGCTTATGTTTCCTGGTGCCCAGCACCCAAAGATCCGTTGTCGCCCCTGTGGTATCATTTTCCGACGTAACCGTGGCCATGTTTCGTGACGACTTCCAGCGAACTTCCCGTCATCCTTTCCCCTTCAGCCAAAGACGAGGCCGACTCCCATATTTGCAGCAATTTGCTTCCACAGATCCGGGCACGCCTCAGCCCCAACCTTCTCCTTACCATAGGCCCGCATGTCCATTCTCCGCCACACATCCTGGACAACGGTCCAGGGCTTTTCCGTGTTGACTGTGCCCTTC
Organism: Colletotrichum karsti; assembly: GCF_011947395.1. Taxonomy (NCBI): domain Eukaryota; kingdom Fungi; phylum Ascomycota; class Sordariomycetes; order Glomerellales; family Glomerellaceae; genus Colletotrichum; species Colletotrichum karsti. The sequence continues at coordinate 141,495 of NW_024065923.1, forward strand.
TTGCTACCGAATGCGGTGAAAGCTTGTCGTACGAGACCGCGATCCCGGCTGCATATGGCATGACATGCGGAGAAGAATAGCGGCCACAGGATGGTCAACCCGGCCGCGCCGTGCGACACAGCCGCAGCACAGTGCCATAGGGCCGCCTGTGCGTGTTTTTGAACCAAGTCATGCGATGAAGGGTACTCGGATATGGTGCTGTACAGATAAACCAGTGCGCTCTGTCGGTAGGCAAGCGCAGTGCTAGTGATCCATCTAATGTTGGCAAGCTCGGCCTCGGTGGCGTGTTCTGGGCCATCAACAATGCGGTTGACGAGATCAAATCCTGGAGGGAGAACCGGATGCCACGTTTCTAGAGCGTGCTCGATCGCCTTGTAGGTCGTCTGGTACTCGGTGCGAAGGACTGCAAACTTCGAAGATTGCCCTGTTGCCATGGCGGTCTGCAGCTCACGCTTCATTGTGGCAAGCTCACTCAGGCGGTGGAGTGTTGGCCAGAGATCATCGGCCATTCCTAGAACTGGATCAATACCATCGAATGTGATCGGCGGTGGAGAGCTGCCAGGTGAATAGGTTCGGCTAGGGCTTGGTGCCGCAAAGACTGGGGTAGCGCCGTGGGTGAGCGCGTATAGCACATCGAAGTAGCGGAAAACCTATGGGAGTTAGACCTAATATCTCATCCTGGAAGTAGAAAATACCCGTTCAAAGAACTCAACGCTTGGGCTCTTTGGTGATGGTATCGCACTGATGATGTGCCAGGCCCCCTGAAGATGATTGCTGGTGATGGTGGGCAGGCTTCGCTGCATGAGCTGAGTTCGTCAGCAACGCCTATCAATGCGTTATGCCTGTTGTATCTCACCAGATCGTACTGCAAAAGGAGAACAATTGTGGCAAGCGCCTCTTCAAAGCCGTCGCCCTCTTCAATGATTGCTGACAGGCCTGCGACGGCTCGCTCGTGAAAACCTGCAGACCCTTCTGTGCTTTCCAACCCGGCATATTCGCGATGCGCACTAGCCAGAGCATAGATGGCGTTGCGAACAGCGGAGCTCCTATTTGAAAGTGGGATGATGTGTTGCTCGTAGTGATTGGAACTCCCTTCCTTGAATCCCATTGTTGGTAACATGACTTTAGAGTAATGATCCAGCAGACCTGTGCCCTCCGGACAGTCTGGTACGTTGTGGAAGGATGGAGGAAGCAAATTCATGATTGGCGAGGAGCCTGCTGACCACGACGGCTCATTCCAAGACATATCCAGGCTTGCCGAGAAGAAGGAGTCGTCCATTGAGTGGACACTACCATCCATGGTTGTCAAAGGAAGCTGCAACTCGATGTCTCCCTTTTGATAGCTTCCGATTTCCGTAACTGTCGTGAAGTCACCTGTTCCTGCCTCCGCATCCTCGTAGGCCATGTCGTATTCGTAGGGGCCGTCGAAGTCTTCGCAGATAGGCAGTATAGCGTCTATTGAAGTGGAAAAACAGTTGTCTGTAGAACCAGGCGATGAGAAAGCAAGGTCAATGGTGGGTTGGCCCACATCAGGTGGTGTCAAAATGTTCGTGTCGGGGCTTGTTTGTTGGTCTGTGGTGCCTGTCGGGCTGTTCGAGTCATCGGATTCGATGGACTCTTGGGTTTGGGCCGACTTGACGGATGCCCTCCGCTTCCGCTTCTTGATGGGCTCGTAAACGCATGTTACGCCGGCTTGAACACAACGAAGACAATGGGGGCGTTCTTCGGAGCACTTCTTTCTCTGTGATGAATGTTGGAATTGGTTTCAAGCCGAGGACGGGTGGAGAAGTCGCAACGAACCTTGTCTCGGCTACCTGACGTTAGCAAAAGCCGTCCAGCTGATGACATCCAGGTTTTAATCACTTACCAATATTTGCATCCTGTTGATGGCGGAAAACAAAAGTCAGACAGCCATTCAACAAGTTGTCTTGCGAGAAGGCTCCTACGAACCTGCTCTAGAACGAGTCTTGATCGGCCGGGGGCGGACGGGTTGGTTGACGAGCATGTTGTTGAGAGGACCACCAACCGCGGCTGATTATTGAATGTGTTTTCGTAGTGGCAAGCCCAAGCCTCAGAGTTCGTCGTCGTATTCAGATGCCAAAAGACTCCAGGATGTAGACATGGCAAACATGCGGCCGCGACGGCCAGCGGAGGTGATATTTGAACGAGCAGGTGCGGCCAGGGTTCCCCAACTACCCCAGTCCAGTGAGGGGAAGTGGGCGCTAGAGGGGTCGGCTTCAGAGCTGGCAGATTTGGAGAAGGCCAGAGTGTGTGCAGTCGAGCCACGGGGACATGCCGAGTAGACACAAGTTGCGGTACCAAGCCTTCTGGACATGGCGAGGACTCTGGGGTCCCCAGAAAATGTCGAGCTAGAGCATGCAACAACATATTAACCGGCCATTCAGCCTCGAAGTTGGTGATCATTCGACTGGTTCCCAAGAACGCGATGCAAGGTTGTGGACCCTGCTCTTCTGAGCTAGCTGCTTAGCGACCGCTGACATGCAAGGGTCGACATCGAGCCGTCGACATTGCCATTCACGAAGCGGCAGGTGGCGCCAAAATGTGCTGGTTGGTACCTAAGAAAAGAGAGAAGTGGACGAAGTCTTCGGGTTTGCCACTGATCTCGGAGGCAGTGGCCGAAATGGTGTGGTTGGCGATTTGCTGTAGTTCATCCCAATGCGTTAAGAAGATCTAGTCCAGCCAGTGGCGATGCAGTTGAGGATGTCAAGACAAGCGATCATGTCGCGTCGGACGAGAGCCGCGGATAAGTATTTGGGAGAAAGCCGCAACGTACACTATCGATGAAGCTGCAATGTGTGTCTCCAAGGACCCTTGAGGTAGTAGAAACAAGACACCAGCAGTTGGGATGACATCCAAGACGTGAAGTGGTGTGGTGAAGACGGGACGTTGGGCAGTGGCTGATGCTCAGACGAAGGAATCCAGATGGCGTTCGTTATTGGAGGAGCGGAATTCCTCCGGTGCCATTGGCCCGTTCTCCGCTTTCAGTGCACGGTCCATAGGTCTCGGTTAAACCTGCTTCCCACGTGCCAGAGCCACCTTCCTTCCCATCGTCATTTCTTCCAACGCGCCTGGGCCACAGCTAATTTCGTCTCAAAGGCATCGCGGCCAAATTCAGTTCAACATTATTTTCGTTTGCCTGTCTATCCAAGACCGTTCCGAGAAGTCCCTCGCCCACAGGTGGTCAATATCACCGGATTGCCTTATTCACTGCCGTTCCCAAACTCCTTGCTCTGTTATCCGCAATACAATTACAACCGGGCCGTCAACGTCATCCCTCCATTTGCTGCTCGGATCGCGCCTTCGCAATAGCACAGTTACCCAGTCGGGTCAGCTCCCCAACAAAGGCATCGATCATGTTGACATGGGAGACCTCATGTGGCGTCAAGCGTCGATTCCGCATCCCTTCGATCAACTTCGGCACCGACTTCAACAGCTCGATATCCTCTTCTGCCTGGGAGTTGAGCGGCTCATGCAGCAAGTTGCAGAAGATGGTTAGGATTGCCGACATTGGATAAAAGACAACCATCCTGGCGAGGTCAGCATCGTCACAATTCACGAAACTTGATCACAGCCTTCGGTAACTTACCAGAACGCCACCTCCTCGACTCCGTGGATAGCAGCTCGAAGAAAATACAACGTCGACCGACTGGCCTGTACCGACAGCGTCAGGCTTGAACTGACGCCCTCCAATCCGCCACCCTCACCACTGTTCCAACACCGACATCTGCCACTGGCTCGATGGATCATGGCCATCAGGTAGTGGTACTCGAAATGGAGGATGATCTCCTCCATACCCAACCGACCTTTTCTGACACAGACCGTCCCCCGAGGAAAGGTCAGAGTCGGTCGATATGACTGAGGCACCGACATTCGCCATTGCTCCAGCTCGTCGTCCAGTTCGCGGATGTCTCTCAGCACCTCGGCATCTCCCTTCTTGAGGGCCGCAACAGAGTACAGGGTGCGACTGATCTTTGACTTGATGATGGTCAACTGCAGCGAGTCCGGTTGCAATGCCGACGTGATAGTTGCTTCGTCAAGGAAGGACGGCGATCCTCCCATATCGCCATCACGATGACGATTCCACCAATCCATTTGCGGGAGGGTCAGGTCGCAATGCTCGTCATCAATGCTTGGTGGCTGGCCAGTACGGAGAGAGATCTCCTTGTCGAGCTTGTACGACAACCAGAACAGCCTTCGTAACTGATTCTGCTCACGCAATGCATGATCGTTCCCAACCTTGGGTGACTGATGGGGGGTTCGGCTTATGCCGGGCTCGAGGTGGCCCCCGAGCATAAACAAGACTCGACACGTGGCGGAATGGAACATTGCTCCTTGCTGGAGGTGGCCGCAAAAGAGGTGATACAGACTCTGCAAAACCAACGTCAGCGCCGCTCCAGTTCTCGGAACAGCATTCGGCTCGGAAGACTTACCAGCAAGAAGACGGTTTGCAGCGCCCGCATGTTCGTGTCCTGCAGGATCATCGCCAGCAGGCTCTGAGCTGCTCCTGCGCAGGCCTCGCCATCGATCTCGGGCGATGACTTCCAGTCTTCCTGGAAAAGAGACACAACTGCAAAGAAGGCAAAGACTTGGGCCTTGGCCGTGACGACCTCGAGACTTGGTGATCCCTCATACGGCTGGTAGGCAACGTCAATTGTCTCTTGGAACAAGACATGATCAATGACTGGGAATGATAATGCAAAATGAGACGCCGAGAATAGCGCCAGATACTCCTGAACGGTCGCCCTATCGGGCAATTCCCCTCCTGGACCAGATTGCGGGAATCCGTTCAGGAGGATGGGAACGGGGTGCTGGGTCTGCCACAGGGGCCCCAGAGCGAACAGGGTCTGGATGGAGGCGTCCTCTCCAGCTCGGGACCGAATCCATTCCTGCCCGTCAGTGGAGAAGAAGGGCACGCCATTGTAAGAGCTAATATCACCCATGTAGTAGCCTGCAAAGTGCATCTTCCCTACGGTAGCGCCGGAAGCCCTCATAGATGAGTCATAGGCTCGGACTTGGGATGCCTCCGGGGTACCGTCGGCGGCCGGGGCGTCCGGGCCGCCGACTGTTGACATTGGCGCCGACGATGACGACGGGGACATGGATTGGTCCCGACCCTCGTCCCCAGGATCCTGGGCGCCATGATTCCGCCGAGCCGCCTCGAGAGCTTGTTCGATACGGTTGAGGCGTTCGACAAGGTCCTTTTCAGATCCAGCCCTGCACATGTCGTAAATCTCTGTCTTCTGTCCTCTCATCTCGAGTCGCAATGAATCATCGAAACCGGTGTGGGTCTCGGTCTCAGGGTTCACTCACTTTGCTGTGGCCACTCGCTTCTTCACCTTGGTTGTCCGGTTGAAAGTGCAAGCCATTCCATGGTGCTTGCACCAGTTGCATTGCGGGACGGCCCCGTCACACTGAATCTTTGACAGGAGAAAACAGAATCAGCATCGTGTCTGAGACAACATACTCAAAGTCCATGATCAACAACGGGCCGGGACGATACCTTCCTCCTGTGACAGGAATCACACGCTCTCTTCCTCATGTTGAGGCTCCGATTCGCTGCGTCGGCCGCCGCCCAGCCGCGGCACGATGCTTTGCCCGGGAAATAATTGGCGGAAAAGTGAACCAACTTGGGTCTCGGGAGGGAAGCCGGTTTGCCAGATTTCGCATCTCACGCCGCAGATAATCAAGAAGTCGCCTGTTCGCGGCAGTCGTTCCCCCCTTCGGTTCATGTAAGAAAAGTCCCGCTGACTCAGCGGCGACGAAAAGTCCGTTAGTAAGCGGCCAAGTAGGAAAGTGGAGTAACTCTAATCGTGATTCGGGCATCAATTGGTTCTCAGCGGCAAACTAAAACCCAAAACAGTGGGAGGATCCACCGTCATTTTCAGAGTCTGCGCCCGTGCCCGGCGCTCCGAGACACGCCGCTCCGACTTTTTTCGGCACCAACCAACGCCATCCGATACCACGGACACCACCAAAAAAGAACGAGTTCGCCGCTTACTCAGCGGAGAAATCGCCATTTGACATAACATTTCCGACTCTGACAGATTAGCCTCACTGCGGCTCACGCCGTATCTTAAGGGATCGTCCTGGGTCTGGCCCACGGCATCCCGCATGTCGGACAGGGTCCCACCCCGAATGAGTCCGCTGCCACGAGTCCACGACGCTTCCTGCAGGGTTCGTACGGCAAGTGCCATGTTTTTGTTACGGTGGGATGAAGCACAATTATTCAGCGGACTGAAGCTGTGCTCGCCCGAAACGAAACAATCTTCGGACTACTACGCCATCGACTTCGAGAAGATTACGCTTTTTCGTCCGACACATTTTGTCATTACACACGGGATGACGGGACCACCTTGTTACCATGGCGTCCCCCCTTATCACACTCCGTTGGACCCGGTTTAGTGGTTGACCCGGTCATTCTATGATACCAAGGGGTCGCACAGAGATCTCAGGGATCGCAGGTAACCATGGATCGGGCCCTACTCCAAGCCCATGTGGCCGAGTCCATTCGGCGGGCCGGCCGGACTTTAGGACGTCGACGAAATTTGACAGAGAGTTCGCTGCATGATAGAACAAATAAGACGCTCCCACCCGGGATATTCCACACTCTGATTCTCTCAAGCGTGTGCTACTTCGAATCTCACGCCTTCGTGATACTCCTGGTGCCACGATGAACTTCACAACAGAGAAACAAGAAGTCGAATCGTCGTATTCTCGCGAGGGCAACATGGAGTCCGACGGCACCCTCAACAACGGCTCCAACTACGAGCAGTCCCTCGAGCTCGCCCCCCTCCCCGAAGATGATTCTACCACCTGGGCGTTGAAGCACAAGGTCGAGGCCGTCAAGCAACGCGATGAACGATCCGGATTCCCCCCTCGAAAGCTCGGCGTTACATGGCAGAACCTCACCGTCCAAGCCGTCAGCTCCGATGCCGCCATCCACGAGAACGTGCTCTCGCAGTTCAACATCCCCAAGCTCGTCAAGGAGTCCCGCCACAAGCCCCCTCTGAAGACCATCCTCGACAATACCCACGGACACGTCGCCCCCGGAGAGATGTTATTGGTCCTCGGCAGACCCGGTTCCGGGTGCACGACACTTCTCAACATCCTCGCCAACCACCGCCGGGGATACTCCTCAGTAACCGGAGACGTTCACTACGGATCGATGCCGGCGAAGGAGGCGGAGCGGTATCGTGGACAGATCGTCATGAACACCGAGGAGGAGCTTTTCTTTCCTTCCCTTACTGTCGGCCAAACCATGGACTTCGCAACGAGGATGAAGATCCCCTTCCATCTGCCCGATGGCGTTTCCACTGCAGAGGAGTTGAGAGCCGAGAACCGTGATTTCCTCCTGGAGTCGATGGGTATCACGCACACTTTTGACACCAAGGTTGGCAACGAGTTCGTTCGTGGCGTGTCTGGTGGTGAGCGGAAGCGTGTTTCCATCATCGAGTGCATGGCCACCCGAGGTTCAGTGTTCTGCTGGGATAACAGTACGAGAGGTCTGGATGCCAGCACGTGAGTACCCATCTGGTCTCTGATGACGAGACGATACTAACAGTCATCAAGGGCCCTGGAGTACACCAAAGCAGTCCGCGCGATGACCGACGTCCTCGGTCTTGCTTCCATCGTAACCCTCTACCAAGCCGGCAACGGAATCTACAACCTCTTCGACAAGGTCCTCGTCCTCGACGGAGGCAAGGAGATGTACTACGGCCCCATGAAGGAAGCCAAGCCCTTCATGGAGAAGCTCGGCTTCATCTGCTCCGACGGCGCCAACGTCGCCGACTTCCTCACCGGCGTGACCGTCCCCACGGAGCGCGCCGTCCGCCCCGGTTTCGAAAAGACCTTCCCCCGCAACGCGGCAGCCCTCCGCGCAGAGTACGAAAAGTCCGATATCTACCCGCGTATGATCGCCGAGTACGACTTCCCGACGACGGAGGTCGCCAAGGAGAACACGAAACTCTTCCAGCAGGGCGTGGCCAACGAGAAGCACAAGCAGCTGCCCGCCAACAGCGCCCTGACGACGAGCTTCATGACGCAGGTCAAGGCCTGCGTGCAGCGGCAGTACCAGATCATCTGGGGCGACAAGGCCACCTTCATCATCACCCAGGTCTCGACCCTCGTCCAGGCCCTCATCGCCGGTTCTCTATTCTACAACGCCCCGAACAACTCGGCCGGTCTCTTCGTCAAGGGCGGCGCTCTCTTCTTCGCGCTTCTTTTCAACAGTCTGCTATCTATGTCGGAAGTCACCAACTCCTTCACCGGTCGTCCTGTCCTGATCAAGCATAAATCCTTCGCGTACTACCACCCGGCCGCGTTCTGCATCGCCCAGGTTGCTGCTGATATCCCGGTCACGTTATTCCAAGTTTCGGTATTCTCGGTTGTATTGTACTTCATGGTTGGTCTGAAGACCACTGCTGCTGCGTTCTTTACCTTCTGGGTAGTCGTGGTCGCAACCACAATGGTGAGTCTCGCCTCTTTTTGTCAAGCGAGATGTTTAGCTAACAGGTGCAGTGTATGACGGCTATGTTCCGCTCCATTGGCGCAGGATTTTCGACGTTTGATGGCGCTTCCAAGGCATCAGGTTTCATGGTCAGCGCTCTGATTATGTACTGCGGTTACATGGTAAGTCTCACTACTCTGCTCAGATCTCGATCAATGACGTCCTGACCATGGTCTCAGATTCAATACTCTCAAATGCACCCATGGTTCATTTGGATCTTCTGGATGTAAGTCTCTTTCTTTCAGGAACCCGGACCCGTTGCAGTCTGTTCCTTTCCGCAGTTGAACCCTGACTAATTCCCTGCAGTAATCCTCTCGCCTACGCGTTTGACGCGCTTATGTCCACCGAATTCTACGGCCAGCTCCTTCCTTGTGTCGGCAACAACCTCGTACCGAACGGGCCCGGATACACCGACCTCGCTCACCAGTCCTGCGCCGGTGTCGCCGGCGCCAGGCAGGGAGACACCTCCCTGACCGGCGAGCAGTACCTTTCCGCTCTTTCCTACAGCCACAGCCACGTCTGGAGAAACTTCGGTATCGTCTGGGCTTGGTGGGTTCTCTTCATTGCCATCACCATCATTTCAACGTCAATGTGGCGCTCGTCCGCAGAGGGCGGCTCTTCTCTCCTGATCCCCCGTGAGAACGCCAAGGTCACCGCCGCGCTGAGAACCGATGAGGAGGCTCAGACTACCGAGGAGGCTACTGGTGAGACCAAGAGCGACAATGAGAAGCGGGACGGCAACGCCAGTGGAGACGAGACGGATCAGAACCTCATCCGCAACACCTCAATCTTCACCTGGAAGAACCTCTCCTACACCGTCAAGACGCCCTCCGGAGATCGTGTGCTTCTCGACAACGTTCAAGGCTACGTCAAGCCCGTAAGTCAACCTCCTATTCTCTGTTGATTACACGTCACTGACCTCCCCTAGGGTATGCTCGGTGCATTGATGGGATCTTCCGGCGCTGGTAAGACCACTCTCCTCGACGTCCTCGCCCAACGCAAGACCGAGGGTACAATCCACGGCTCGATCATGGTCGACGGACGCCCCCTTCCTGTGTCCTTCCAACGATCCGCCGGATACTGCGAACAGCTCGATGTCCACGAACCCTACGCCACGGTCCGCGAAGCCCTCGAATTCTCCGCCCTGCTCCGCCAAAGCCGCGACACCCCGCGCGAGGAGAAGCTAGCCTACGTCAACACGATCATCGATCTCCTCGAGCTCCACGACCTGGCCGACACCCTCATCGGCCGCGTCGGCAACGGTCTCTCCGTTGAGCAGCGCAAGCGCGTCACCATCGGTGTTGAGCTCGTCTCTAAGCCTTCCATCCTGATCTTCCTTGACGAGCCCACCTCCGGTCTCGATGGCCAGTCCGCCTACAACACCGTCCGCTTCCTCCGCAAGCTCGCCGACGCCGGCCAGGCCGTCCTCGTCACCATTCACCAGCCCTCCGCCCAGCTCTTCGCCCAGTTCGACACCCTCCTGCTTCTCGCCCGTGGCGGCAAGACCGTCTACTTCGGCGACATCGGCGACAACGCAAAGACCATCCGCTCCTACTTCGCCCGCTACGGCGCGCCCTGCCCCGAGGACGCCAACCCCGCAGAGCACATGATCGACGTCGTCTCGGGCCACCTCTCCAAGGGCAAGGACTGGAACGAAGTCTGGCTCTCCTCTCCGGAGCACGACGCCGTCGTCAAGGACCTCGACCACATGATCTCCGACGCCGCCTCCAAGCCCCCCGGAACCGTCGACGATGGCCACGAGTTCGCCCTCCCCCTCTGGGAGCAGACCAAGATCGTCACCCATCGCATGAACGTCTCGCTGTACCGCAACGTTGACTACGTCAACAACAAGTTCGCGCTGCACATCTTCTCCGCCCTCTTCAACGGCTTCTCCTTCTGGAAGATCGGCGACTCCGTCTCCGACCTGCAGATGAGCCTCTTCACCATCTTCAACTTCATCTTCGTCGCCCCCGGTGTCCTCGCCCAACTGCAGCCTCTCTTCATCGACCGCCGCGACATCTTCGAGACACGCGAGAAGAAGTCCAAGATGTACTCGTGGATCGCCTTCGTCACTGGCCTGATCGTGTCCGAGGTCCCCTACCTCATCATCTGCGCCGTGCTCTACTACGTATGCTGGTACTACACCGTCGGCTTCCCGACCGACTCCTCCCGTGCGGGCGCCACCTTCTTCGTCATGCTCATGTACGAATTCGTGTACACGGGTATCGGCCAGTTCGTCGCCGCCTACGCCCCCAACGCCGTCTTTGCCTCTCTCGTCAACCCTCTCCTGCTCGGAGTCCTCGTCTCCTTCTGCGGTGTCCTCGTCCCCTACGACCAGCTCCAGACCTTCTGGAAGTACTGGATGTACTGGCTCAAGTAAGTCTTCCCCCTTCCCAACATCAACCACCAGACAACTAACCATCACCCCAGCCCCTTCAACTACCTCATGGGCAGCATGCTCGTCTTCGACCTCTGGGGCACCGAGGTCAACTGCGACTCCAAGGAGTTCGCCCTCTTCGACCCGCCCAACGGCACCACCTGCGCCGCCTACCTCGCCGACTACATGCGCGGCATGGGCGCCAGCAGCAACCTCGTCAACCCGGACGCCACCTCCGGCTGCAGGGTCTGCCAGTACCGCGACGGCAGCGACTACCTGCAGACCATCAACCTGAAGGAGTACTACTACGGCTGGCGGGACGCCGGCATCGTCGTCATCTTCGCCATCAGCTCGTACGCGCTCGTCTACCTGCTCATGAAGCTGAGGACCAAGACGTCCAAGAAGGCGGAGTAAAGAAGACGTGCTCGGACCAGGCTCTGTATTTCTCTATCACATCACACATGAACACAACAACGGCTTCCACATTTTAGATGGTACTACCTCCGCGGGTAGATTCTGGGGATCACATCGGGTGGGCTATGTCTCTTTGCGTATTACTGCTCTGCATCAAAGCGAATGCATTCTCTCGTGTCAGTCGAGGGGCTAGATTTCATACTGGGAAAGGATAATGGTTAGCATAATAGATATTCAAATTGTAAATTTCACGCATGAATCTAGCCGATCAAGGGGAAATTGAGACCTCCCCAATCAGAGCAATCAGTATCTTGTTTGCTCTAAGCCGCGTGTCTTGTTCTGTGTAACATAGCCCAATCGGCAAAGTGTTTCTTGTGTTGCCTGTGGTGCGCCCGATTCCCTCTGGGCTGCTTGATTCGACCAAAGCCTGAACAAGTCAGTTCTCGTGCCAGCGTTTTGCCTAATTCAATTCCGATGGCTTGCTCGACGGCAGGTAGGTCTACTCCAAACGTTGTTTTGACCGACCCATTGATCAAATTGAAAGCTACAAGTGTTGGTCTTGTATATACCACACTTATGGTAATTAAGGACCCTTGCCATGCCTTGAAATTCATGAAGGCTTTCTCTATCATCTAGCAGCCGCAAAGAGGGAAATTCCCTGATTGTCGTACCCGTGTTTTCAATGCCGTCGAGTTCCAAAGGACCCTGATCGCGATGGTACTCTGCGAATGTCTCCGAAAGGTGAGGCTCTTGTTTCCAATACTCTCGTGGTGCACGCTCAAACCAAGCCTGCCTGGCATAGTCCGAGCCAACCAAGCAAAACTTGTTTGTGATTTTCAGCTGGGGAAGGGTGATTTCATTTTGTCCTAGGTCTGTGACGAGAAGTGTGGATGTGACCTGTGTTCCCAAGGCTGTAAAATGGGTGCACATGTGGCGTCTGCCTCAGTACTGTCAGACAATTCATCTATTCGAGAATCGCGCTCCCACAACCAATCGGACATCCGACGAGAAATTAATTGCACATCTACGCCGTCTCACTACAGGTCAGTCCAGCGAATAATCGATCCCTTGGCCTTGACTCGTGAGACGATCGAATCCTGCCTGCAAGGCGTTACGCCTCAAATGCTGCCTATGATGTCAACGGGCTCCCTTGTCTTCACCTTTTGATCTGCCTCACCTCCAGGACACCTATTCCAGGCACACAGAAAGGACACATATAATGCACTCGAGCCACAGATTGCAGTCATTTCATCTGAAATGAGCAGTCTTTGCTTTCCGACGTCAAAGTGTGCACTGCCACTTCGATTAAAGTAGACGGCAATTACCATGATAAGAGAAAGACCATACGTTCGCGTGCAGCAGGACGCATATGAACTGGAGGTATGTTCACCTTCCGAGGAACCTATTCCCACATACCCCTTTCGGTGGTATCATTGCTGGAAGAAGCTGTTAGTACACCCCGTTACCTGCCTACATTGAGAGAGCTGTCAATCACTCTTGCACCAAGAGAGACTTCGACTGGCTTCGAGCGTATCAGGCTCCATGTGCGCATACATGGATATCTATGTACTTTTGCCCACTAACAAATCATAACTTCGTGTCAAGTCGATCATTCACGGTCCCTGAGCCTCTTTGGCAAAGATCGGCCTTTTACTTCTCTGTCGCGGCATTCTTTGTGTTCCTTTTCAACTTCATCTTCATCCTCTGGGCTACGATTGCGCGAGAGTCTAATGAAAACGATGGAATTGGTACTGTGTTTCAAGCCGAAACATGCTCGAGGACCAAAGTTCTAAATACTGGCATCCACGTCACCATAAACATATTCAGCACTATTCTGCTCTCTGGAAGCAACTATTGTATGCAGTGCCTTATGGCACCTACTCGATCCGATATTGACAAAGCTCATTCGAAGCAATGTTGGCTCGACATAGGTGTACCCAGTGTCCGCAACTTCTTTAGTATAACGTGGAAGAAAAGGATTCTTTGGCTTCTCCTATCCTCCTCATCTCTACCTTTACACTTGCTGTATGCGCAATCTATTTCCGCCACCTAATGCCATTTATTGCTGACGAAATCCTAGATACAATTCCGCCATCTTTACATCTACCTCGACAAATGACTATCTTGTCTTCGTGGTAAATGAAGACGTCATATCTGAGGACAGCGCCAAAGAACTGTCTTTCGCAGCTCTTCAGACGCTGAACTTGACCAAGGCTCACGACACACCAACAGACGGCCTTCTAGAACGCCTAGATGTCGAAGAGTGTCTCAACGTATACGCAACGCCATTCCAGTCCTCCCGTGGCAATGTGCTCCTTGTTGCGAAAGATTACGCTCCATCTGAAATGCCGCCTAGCTTTTCCAAGCGCGCTACCCTTAGAATAGGAGGAGAGACGATATCTCAGCCTTACGATTGGATATGTTCTAGCACGTGAGTCTATTGCCGAACATGCCCTTCGATACCAAACCTCTCGAGTAGGCACAGTAATCGAAGCAGCATGGCTAACTCGAATTGCAACAATACGCTCACCCCTTTGGAAATAAAGACTTCCAGCAGCCAATTTCGAATCCGAGAGTGCTACAGTCAGAAAACCCCGGAGCGGTGCAGACTACATTACAGCAGCCGGATTTGCTGGATCGTGACTGCGCTCAACTTGCTCAAAGGCCTTCTGATGCTTTCGATCGCATTGAGCTCTACCGAGAAGCCGATATTGACCATCGGAGATGCTGTGGCATCGTTCTTGGAGTATGAAGATCACACCACGAAAGAAATGTGTCTGCACTCGAAACACACTTTTACCAAGACCGGATGGCAGAAGGGACCGCAAAGATACAGATCGAAGCTACAGCCCAAATTTTCCGCCAGTGGTCTTGGGAGATGGATCGTATGTCTCGTGCTGTACGTCTCACATTCTCGGCCTCACTAGGCGCTGCTGACTTGGCAATTTGGAGATATTTCGTTGCTTTTGCCGCCTGCTTCTATTTATTGCTGCCCGGTACCCTGGGATTGATCGACGGCATACAGCGCCTCGGGCTTGGCGAAACGAATCCAGAGACTATTCTGACCAGCTTGATGAGTGAGGGGTCGACGTCGCTCATTGCCAGCGTTGTTCTGGTCAACATACCTCAGCTCGTCGCCTCTCTTCTATACTTCAACTACAACTCATTATACACCAGCTTCTCTCAAGCTACAGAATGGGACATGTTCAGCAACAGGACGAAAGGCCTTAGGGTTTCTACCAAGCCCCGAGGAGCCCAGCGGGAAACCTACTTCTTACAACTTCCGTACCGGTACTCGCTCCCGCTTATCACCTGTTCCGGGGTTCTTTACTGGCTCATTTCGCAGAGTTTCTTCCTTGTTGATGTTGAGAATTATGGCCCAACCACGGATGCAATCATGAACCCGGGCTCCGAGATGTCGAGCAGGTTTATATCCTGCGGGTGGTCGCCACTGGGCACAATGTTGACCATGGCCGTGCTGTTTCTCATGGTCGGATCCCTCATATTCTCAGGACAGTGGCATTTGCGATTTGGCAAGATCCCTGTGGCAGGCAGCTGCAGTTCAGCCATCTCCGCGGCTTGCCATCCTGTGCCAGATGAGCCATCTTCTTGGGAAAAGCCGTTAAGGTGGGGTGCGGTGCCTGTGTCGGCTGAGGAACCGCAGCACTGTTGCTTTTCAAGTGGTCCAGTCGAGTTTCCGACAAAGGACCAGCTGTATGTATGAGATGAGCCAAAAGCATCTGGACAAGCGGGGCCTAGAAGAGGTATCTAAGCTATTGAGGCGGATGATGGCAATCACGAACCAAATAACCCAGAGACGTGAGAAAGGGATAACAACAGAGATGGCAAGACAGATATCCTCGCGGACTCAAAAAGACCGTAATTCTAGGAACCGGCCTCATTTTTGACCTCTGACAGCACGAAATTGATGATGGCATCAGCTTTGTGCATATATAATACCCAGAAAGACCGCTTAGTAGAACTTTGAAACGGCGACTCGTTCATATACGGGATGGCTAGCCTGCAATGTTTTCGAGAAAGTTGTGAATCACATATCGGCAGCACAAGATATCAGAAGTTTAACAATCATGGCATCACACGTGCCATGAACAACATATATATAGTTATGAGAAAGGGAAGACTGAGAATGACAAACACAGAAGACTCAGACGGTCCTCCTGCCGCATCTGGTGGGTTTGTCATCTTCTTCTTCTTTTCACGTCGTGACATTCTCTTAGGCAATACTTGACAGAGGCTCTGCTAAAACAGCCAAAACACCTCAGGGCTACACAATCATCATTAGCAGTGACGCAAAAATACACCAAAGACGCCAGCGAGAGACGGCAATAGAAATACACTCTGCTGTGATACACTGGATACCAATGTGCGATTTCGATAATGCATGTCTCATCCTCCGAGGCCAGTAGGCCTGAAGAACAACTCTCACGTTCTTTTGACAACCACGATTTTGTGTGAGGAGGAATATTCAAGGTCGAAGTGGAAACAACTTTCTTTTATGTCAATGCGAAAATGAAACGCGGTGTAGGGCACTACTGTCATCCACATCATAAGACGTTTCGACTTCTAAAAACGGCCTTTGACCTAAAAAGAAATCTACACTTGGATGAAGGAACAGCAGTACCGACTTAGAGTTATGAATCTTTCACGTGGTGATATTGTGAGGGGTGTTGGTAGCAGGCTTGGACCTCTGCGTCGTGCAGCTAAAAAGTTTGAACATGCCGTTTAGTTATTCGTCGCCGCTGCTGCATCAGGGCGGAGTGTTGCAACTATTCACATACACGCGTGGTTGTATCCGTTACTGCGATTAAACGATTGAGTAAACTCATGTATTAGCGCACGAAGGCGCTTGGGTGATTACAAATAAGAAACTCAGATAGGTATCAAGATCGCGAGACTGAACATGAGCAAGAGATGCTTCCGCACAAGATCTCGTATTTACACATACACCCTTTCCCCCTTTAAAACTCGAATAATCGAGCAATCGCAGACGCGATGACCATTTAGAAGACCTTGTGAAGAGTTTGTCTCCACTTAGGCCACTGGGCAACCTTGGCACGGTAGGCGTGGATCTCATCCCAGTCATGCTCACGGCGGCCGGTGTCGAGGTCGATCTGGGAAAGCTTGAGGAAGCCCTGGCGCTTCCAGAGGTAACCGCAAGCCCAGAAAAAGAGGACGACGGGGAGAGCCAAGTAGGCCTTGAAGAAGTCCTCAGCGGAGGCCAAGCCACCAGAGGGGGGAGCGATGGCGACGAAGAATTGGGCAATGAGGGAGATGAAGATGAGGAAGAGACCGAGCCAAGAGCCGGCAGTTCCACCGATGGCACGGAAGGGAAGCTCATCAAGGGTGTGGCCCTGAGCCTTCCAGGCGGCGCGGAAGCGGATGTGGGCAGCGCAGATGGAGCCCCAGGTGAAGAGGGCAGCCAAACCGGAAAGAGATAGAAGCCAGTCGAAAACGACACCACCAGATGAGGCCAGACGAACGTAGGCAAGACCTCCGAAGGCAAGGTTGAGAACAACGGCAGGGAGGGGGCGGCCAGAGCGGTCGATGTAGGCGAAGATCTTGGGGGCGTATCCCTGCTGGGCAAGTGCCGTCAAGGTACGCGAGCCACCGTAAACGCAGGAGACACCGATAGAGACGACAGATACAAGAATAACGACATTCATAAAGCTGTCGTATCCCTTCAGACCAGCGTCAAGAGGAGCCAAGACGAAGGGGGAGACACCGTCGGCGTAGGGGTTCTCGGAGTTCAGAAGACGGTCATCGGTGGAGCTGACAAGAAGACCGACAAAGGTAAGACCGAGGATGTAGAAACTATGCTTCTGTTAGTTACGGTCGTGACGAAGGCATGTCAGCTAAAACCTACACAGTAATACGCCAGAAAACCTGCTTGATAGCACCAGGGAGAGCCTTTGCCGGGTTGGTGGACTCGGCAGCGGCCAGACCGACCAGCTCGGTGCCAGAGAAGGCAAAGGCGGCAGTGACAAAGACGGAGCAGAAGCCACGGAAACCGTTCTGGAAAGCGCCAGGGTCGCTCCAGAGGCGGTTGCCCCAGTATTCGTCGTACTTGCCTCCCTCAGGGCCGCCGCCGCAGATGAGGACGATAGCAACGACCATGAAAACGACGGTGGCAACGAGCTTAAAGGCGGAAGCAAAGAATTCTTCCTCGGCGAAGCCCAGAGTTCCGAAAACGTTGACGATAATGATGAAGATCCAGAAAACTGTAATCCATACTGCTGTACTGATTTCTTTATTCCAATATTGTACCGTGAATGAGCAGACCGTTAGTTCGAGTGGTAATACAATGACCCATTGGAAGACCTGCGTCGTGTTAGTCATCTGCTTCGTGTAGATGAGAGATTGGTGAAACGTACGTAATTCCAGCCCATGGCAAAACCCCAGGAAGGATCCAGGAAGCGGATAGAGTACGTGTAGAAACCACCAGAGACCGGGTACATAACGGCGAGCTCGCCGAGAGCGTAGACGACGTTGAAGATCATGACACCAGCGATGAGGAAGCAGATGAGGACAGAGCCCGGGCCACCCTTGGTGAGAGCGCTACCGGAACCGACGAAGAAACCAGCACCGATGGAGCCACCGATGGCGATCATTTGCAAATGGCGAGGCTTCATGGAGCGATCGAGCTCGCTGCCACCAGTACCCCAATCACCTGGAGATATAAAGTTAGCATGCGACGGTTGCTGATGCGGGGTCTCAGGCGAGAGGTTCTGCGAGACTAGGCAGTTGAGGGGAACTCACGTCTCTGGAAACTCTTGAGGTTGAGACCATTGCGGGTCATGAAGTCATCCTCACGGAAGGTCTCAGGAACATGACCATCGCCAGGAGTGTGGTGGGCAGGGCCCTTCTCGGAGTCGTAGGGCGGGGTGACGCCCACGTCAGTCTCGTGCTTGGACATGGTGATGCTGTCGCCAATGGCTCGAGGTAGGAGCTAAAGACTGATTGAAGAATTAAAACAAATGCGCGGAGGCGCTTGTCGTGACTGGAGCCCTAGTCGACGACGGGAAGCAGGGTGTTACTCTGCAAGGTGCTACAGGAGTATGAGGGGAAGGGACAAGAGAGGGGAGACAGATGCGATGGACATGCGACGCGGGATGCCGTTTAATAAGATTCGAGACAGGCAGCAGATGGAAGAAGAACCACCATCAGCAAATGTAAGGTAAGGTAAGGTGTAGGTGTAGGTGCAGGGAAGACACCCACTTGATGCCAGGCCATGCCAGGCCAGGCCGAAGAGAGAAAAGTGAGGCCGGGGTGCGTACAGAGTACAGGGCAGGAGAACGGCAGGCAGGGACGTGGAGGGTAAGGTCGAGAAGCAGGCAAGAGCAGGTGCACCTGACGGGCTCGGGCGAGAAGGTTGAAGGGACGAGGGAAGGACCAACCAACGTCCTCACCGGAGCGATCCAACGGATGGGAAGCTGCAACAACGACCGGGGTGGTCCCGGTGTGTGAACCCCCCCCCTTCCCCTTCCCTTCGTGCCTTCCCTCCTTCCGTCACCTACACCCTACACCCTTGTGCTTGCCTTCTCGGATACATCAAGGGCACCTTACCAATGTCCTCCTAGCCAGATTTTGTTTTTTTTCTTTCTTGTTTCCAGGATGCGTTCCTCCCGGGGAAATCACCCAGCTGCGCCGCCAAGTTGCAGAAAGAAGAAGGAGACGATGGCTGGCCAGACGAATCATGAAGATTGGGTACTGTAAGTTGTCTTGGCGTGCGATTGGACCGGTCGGTCAACCGTGACAGAAGGACACTTCCTAGACGAAGGATCAGGGAGGGACGGGGGGCAAAGGCACTTGACTTTGATCGTACATGTAGGATGGATGCTCGGGAACGATAGAATATGTGTGGAAGGCGAAGAAGGCAACAGAATCAGCACCAGCACTCCTTCAAGGGAACATCGTCACCCCAAAGACTCGGAAGGGTGCTGTGTCACTTGACATGATTTGACTGGTAGGGCTGGTGGAGGCGGTGGTGGCAAGCAAACAGGACGCCAGAGAAAAGACGATCAGGCTGGAAGAAGGCATCCATCTTGGTGAATCCCGAATCAGAGCAAGAACGCGTTCATGGTTCGCGGTCGCGGGCGTACTCTCCCATCCGAGGCATCACGGCGGCTTGGCAAGACCAGCGAGCTTCCTCAGAGCAGAAGGTGGAGAGGAGAAGACAGCAGTCGGTATTTTTGCCAAGTGATTAGGACAAAGTGGTGGTCCTCATTGGTAAGTCTTGGCTTGTTGATTGCTGGTGATTGGGCCATCAACGGAGGTAAAGTGCGATATTTGAATGAGCCGAAGGTACGGAGTAGAGATACTGGGTGAACCGTGCTCCTGCCCGTGCTCGTGGACTCGTGGACTGTGGACATTTTCTGTTTGTAGCGGCGCGGGGGTGGGACAGTGGACCTGAGAGATGTTTTGATGGGGGCAGCTCGAAGGCAGGGGTGACATATCAGACGAGATTGACTGCGATCCGTGACACTGGGAAATTCCCGTCCGTCTGCGATAGGGATAGAGAGATGGCTGCAGATATCTTTAGCCTTTTTCTTGGGAGATGAGAAGGCAAGACGAAACCAGCAGTCCCCCGCCAGATTCAGAAAGAGCTATGGTGTCTTGATGTCGAAGTGAGGAAGGTGAAAACTGAAGATGGCACTTGCACTTGCTGCAGTTGGGGGTAGAAGGAAGGAGCTTCTCGAGAGGGGCATCCAATAAACGAAGTGGAAGGGATGAACTGTGACCCACTACGTACACCTCGACCTGCCTTCCTCATCCTTACGAAATATCGATGCCTGCATGCCTGCCTCTTAGGTTCCCGTCCTCACGTCAAAAAACCATTGACTAAGCTACCAGTCGACCTTTCGTTACTTCTCCCTCACGAATCGGACTGCACCATATCGTTAGCTTCCTCCTCATCTGACATAACAGAATGTCTTTCAATATGTACATTCGTACGCAACCTCCAATGCGAAGCGTCGTCTCCCGGCGCTACCGAGCTGCAGCCAAGCTCTTCTGGAACAGGGCTGTGTGGCTTGGTCTTCTTGGCCTCCTCGCACATTTTCAAGCCATCTCTTCGCCAGCTGCCTTTTCGGGAAGGCACAAGACGGGGCTTATTGCTTGAATCTCCCACCCGGCCTTTTATCCCTCCATTCATCGCAGAAATCCCCAATCTCATCTCAATAACCTCTCGTCAGACAGATGCAACCCGCCAGCAGCCAAGCCTCGAGCCACCATTCCTCGCGCCTAACCTTCCTGCCTACGTTCCTGGCGTCCCGATCGTTGGCCTCTCTCCTGCCTTTTCCACCCTTCACCGACGACCAGACACTCGGCTTCACCTTTCACCACCTGTCCGCCTCTGCCGCAACCCGACTTCTCATTCCCGTCTGATTGACTTTCGGCGCCTTCTTTTAGGCAGGTTACAAGCGGGGGCCGCGGGGAGGAACCGGCCACTAACGATGCCAAAGAATCCTTCTAGAATGCCGCTAGACCGTCAAACCACACCATTATCACAACGACACCAACCGACCACTCACCTCTCACCCTGACGCACCCTGGTTTGCTCGTCACTCAGCTCGTCACCCATTCGCTTCCTCGAGTCGACCTTGCGCAATTCCGTGCCGCACCCAGTCCGATGCAGCGCGCCACAGTTCATCATTCAAGCTCCAACGGCCGCTGTCAGTGGAGGGCCGCCCACGCCCGCTTTCCCGTTGCTCATCATCCTATCCTCAGGGGGTGCGTCACTGAGCCTTGCAATTGGCCCGCGATGCCCTCGACATTCCCTCGTCCGGCGGGAAATATGGGGAACAAAGTCTCGGCAAAGATAACAGTCTTACGCAGACGATCCCATATGTCATTCGCATCTGCCAACCAAAGAGCCATCCCTCCTCGCGATACCAATCGCGATAGCACTGCGACACCCGAGTCGGCCACGCCGTCGAGTGTTATCAGGCTTTTTCCAGTTGTGTCGTTGATGCCTTGAATCGTGCAAATATCTGCATCCACATTCCCCAAGACCGAAAGCGTTATGCGCTCGTGGTGTCATTCGAGCACGCCAGCCAGCGAGCCGCGCCTAATACAATTTGGTGTTTCGTGGCTTCGGGTATCTGCCTCAATGTGTCACGTAAGACCTGGCCCCAACCGACGCTGGCCCTCCCGTCACGCCGCAGGTGCTTATCTGGCGTGTTTGAGGAATGAAGCGCCGCCAACACAATCGGTGCTCTGCTTCACTGCTCGTGGCGGCCATCCACTCTGAACGGCTTCTCAGACAATCAGTGTCGTTTACGGCTAGCCACGGGCTATCGGTCGGCCATACTGCGAAGGAGGCGTTTTCAGTTGACGCGAGCCAAGACATGTTCGATAGCGCCAATCGACCTTCAACTTGAGGGCACTTTGGCAGCCGTTGGCACCGTCGAGCGCTGTTCTTGGCTCTGATTCATCACGACCGCTGACGCCAAGAGCCTCCAACAACACAGCCTAGCTGCGTTTTACAAAGGCAAAATTCGCTAACGTCCGGCGCATGTCAATCGCCCTGCCATCCGAAAGTTTCGCAACCATCCCGGCGCGTTGCGGCTCCTTCGATGCGGACGCAAAACAGCATCAAACACGAACATCGGTCATCTTCAACTTCCAAGACATGTCGTTGAAATGCTCAAAATCCCAAGACTTTGGCATCTCAGGGCCAAAAGCTTGACCGTAAGCAGAGATGTAAGATCGGCTTGGTAAAGCAAGTCAATTGGATGCCCCAGCATGGCCGAGAGTCACAGTACCTTGGCCTACCGTCTTGATGGGAACCGCCTAGCAGACAAGCGATTGGCGACCCAACCGAGACCGTCCTTCAGCACACCCCTGTCTGTCGTTGACCTTCTGTAGCTGGCCACTGGCCCGAGACGCGAACCAGGGGTGCGGGGGAAATTTTCTTTACTAATAGTGTGCCCAGAACGCCGCGCCTAACGAAAGGGCAGCAACAGCACGCCACGAACACGACTCTTGTTTCTGGGGAAAGCGGAACTTTTGAACACGAGATCAACTTGCTGGTCCGCAAATTCAATTAACCTCGGTTTATGTTACGTTATTGACAACTTGTCCCCGGATTTTCCCCTCATCATCCACAAAACCCAACTTTGTTCAGACGGCAGCGGGTCGCTGGCCCATAACGCACTGCATGAGAAACGCCGCTTGGCAGGCTTGTCAACTGGAATTCCGGTGGAGCTTTCGACCACAACCGTGTTTCACTGAGCTGACTCTATGAACGCATGTCACTCGCACGATTACGATGAGGATTCGTTAGGTTACACCGCAATCAGCCTCAATAGAAACACCTTAGCGGCCCTTTTGTCTGGCTATCAATGAGATCTGCCCTGCCGAGGCTCGTGTCTCAGTCAATCCACTGGCCGTGTAAGTCACATGAGGAGGTTGTCTTTGCAAAGTCTGTCTTTCGTGGCGGCGCAATTGCCAGAGGGAATTATTCTCGTATCAGTGCCATTCAATTGGAAAATTGTTTGTCATTGCCACAGGGCCAAGAAACCAACAGCCCTTAATAGCCTCAAACGTTAAGCAATGTGCCTTGGGCTTGGCGACTGCTGATGTGCCAAAGAGTCTACCTTAAAATTGAAACTTGGAATCTGCAGATCTGGTAGCTCAGAAGGGGGGAGGTAATCGCGAGCTACGAGAACTCTGACTTGTAAGATTTCTCATTGAGAGGAATATCATGTTCAAATGATGGCTGCGAGTATTCTACGACTGTTTCGACGATTGCGACACGCAACTGAAGTCCAAAGATATGAAAAGATGATTGGTAAGTCTTCAAGTTGAGAGCGTGAGACGATGAGACCTCCAAACTCCGTACGACATGAACAGCAAAACCTATAAATAGCAGCGTTCCCTTTGCGGACGAACAGCAGAATCTACAGCGCATCAGGCTATGTTCAACGTACCCGACGACATAGTCCGTGCCGTTGACGTCGGAACATTAATTCCAAACACCCCTGTAGAAGGCCACTGTGACACGATGCTTTTAAAGCCATTACTACTTATATACCGTCGCTCAGCCGCGTCTTCGTTCTTCGACTGTCCCGGGGTATGCGAGATATGTATAAACCCCATAACGCGGGTGGAGAGGGGAAATATCGGCGTTGCGAGACTTGAATCTGATGGTGCCGCGGCGCATATCCTGAGCCTGTTTCTCTTCGAATCGATGCTCACTCAGATGGAGACGATGAAGTATCCTGTCTGGGCGATGAATTTCGGTGGAGGTCGGACTTTATAGGGAGAATGGACGATGTGCAAGATCTCATTCGACATGCCTAATCAACGAGCACGCCATAACTGAGGCGTCCAAAGGCCACATGGCGTGGTTGTTTATTAGGCATGTGGAATGAGGTATCGAGATGAAGGAACTGTGGCGTTTGGATCATCTAATTGATGCGAGAGGGATCGCTTTCGAGGACGGTGGGGTACGACGTAGGTATTAAGTATCATGAGTGTCTGAGGCTGTTCTTCTGTCGACAACAGTGCCTTGGCCGTCCGTCTCGATTGATCAAACTCGAGGCTTGACGAGAAGGTTGCTTGGTTTCGGGGACACAAGTTCTGGAAATACCTCTAGACTTTTTGCAACTTCACATCAAACGTTAGTAGACTGTGTATGCTTTCCGCTGGTGTCTCTCAGCCCCGTCGTCTGTTGAGTATTGCTCGTATCCTTCGAAACTTTCCACTGACCTTTCGGCTGACATAGGTTTGCTCTGTGACTGTCGAGGTATTATGGGTGAAATGAGCGCTCTCCATTGTAATCCGGAAGAATTCGAAACACATGTGTTTCGCTGTGGAAAGACTTCTGGTTGATGCGCGTGGGGTACTTTTATAGACCGATCAATCTTTCAGCGAGAACGACGATGGGCAATTTTACGAAGACGAGGAGATCCCCGAATCAGAGTATATATTAACGCAATGTCTCGGGGTGAGTGTTCCTGCAGCAAAAACGCATGCATGTGGCTTTTGAATTTTGCCCTGTTCACGGTCCTGACTCTAGGGTTGGGAAAGAGGTCTGAGAGGTGTTAGGACGCATAAAGCAAGTTCTACTGTGGATCTTTCTGGGTTCTGCGGGCTGAACACCGGTTTCCTGTTGACGTCTCTCCGCTCTGTTAGCCGTTGAGTATTCTTCATATTAGACTTCCATCTCTTACGAACATATCAACGAACGGAAGGTTTCTCAGTGCATACAGCATTTGGATGTACGATACCGCATCCCATGACTACATGTATGCGATCATCATCAAGCAATCTAGTGAGCTTGGTAAGACGAGAATCTATCGTGGGTGGAGCAGCTGACAAGCGATCTGTGTGCCGTAATTATATTCAGAGAACAAACGCCTCTTCAGAAGAAAGCATTCTTACCGGTTCCGGGAGTCTTGACGAGCGTGTGGCTGGGAGTTGATGCGGAGGTCTCTGAGGGTATATATTGTTCGTGTTCCCTTAGGACAGTACTGTTTCTGCACAAATGCTGTCCGAAGGTTATCATCTTGAGCATTCGAGGTCTTCATGCTTGTTCGGCTTGGAGGAAGGTCTTCTAGACATATTAGTGTGTAGTCTATGCTATGTGCATAGCTTTTGAGGAATGAGAGTCTGTTTTCTCTTTTATGTCTTCCAGTACTATAGTCCGTTGAGTATTCTTGGTATCAACCTCATGCTTTGCAATAGGTCTTGAATGATCTATTTATGTCTTGCGAGATAGGTATGTCGATATGGTCTACCATATTTCTTGGTCCATCCATGAAACGTCAACACAATGCAGTTCGAGGGTGATGGAGACCCATTACAATCTGTGCGCTGGATAAGAAGTAGCTGATAAATCGTCGCAGAGCCCGAGTAATCCCGCAGCGTACCACTGGAAGAGACTCCGAAAACGGTCTGATTACACGGGATCAAGAATTTGTTCATCTAGCAGCCTTGAGAATCTCACTGACCTTATCTTACATTCAGAACTCCTCGTAATACACGCCGTCGACATCATGTTTGAGAAGCACACACAAGACAACAGGTATCCGACGAGGACATGTAGACGTAAAGGTCAAATCGTCTCAATAGACTGAAAGAAACAGCGGTCACACTCGAAAACTTCAAATTCTGTACGCTAAAATACCATAAAAGATTCATGCCCCAAAGAGGAGACAACATAGTTCAACGCAGTCCTTCCCTACAAACATAATCACTAACTTTGTTCGGTTTTCACCCCAAAGCTAATGTTACTCTATCAGATATCAGTGAACAAGTCCCCAAAGCAGCAAACAGAGACTCTCACCTAAGGAGTCCACCCCCAAACGTTCTTGATATCACCGCAAACATTAAGCGGGGCTTCGTTCTGCTCAAAGACAAGATCGCAGACTTGGTTCTTGGGAGGCGTCGTCCAGCAGGCGTAGTTGCCGCTGAAGTCGATGCAGATCGTAGCGGCGTATGCGTCGCCACCACCGCCGCCCTGGTGAACTTGGCAGTCTATTTACGACTGTTAGAAACCTGAATGTTGCATAGCAGACTCCGTGAGAGTATTTTTCTCACCCTGGTTGATAGTAGTGACGACTGGGAGGTCTCGCGTCCTAGACTCCCACTTCCACTTGGAGGCGTCGTTCGCGTCACGGCTGAAGACGAAACCGTTGCTTGCGTCGCGTCCTCGAGGCTCCTGGGCTTGACCGCAGAAATCGGCGACTACTGCGGGGATGCCGACAGCGAGGACAGAGAGGAGAGTGGAGAACTGCATCTGTGTGGAAGGTTAGCTGGTGGTCTGGTAGAGATTGGGGGTGGTGTTACCTTGGTGTCAAGTGAGTGTTTGATAATGAAAGTAGGAAGAAAGAATGTTGAGAACGATGGTGGTTTGGAGACGAAGCTATTTGGTTGATGATGAGATGGGATGTTACGATCATCAGTGTCGCGCAGCAGCATACTTATAGATCTCTGAACACACGGTTGAGCTGGAGGCATCATGAGATGATGTTAGAACAACAAGTCACGATTACTCAGATCCAAGAAGCTTTGAACCTCAATCTAAGTCGTGATGCCGATCGCACGCTTGCGGGCTCCATGCAATCTATCATCGGAATCCGAGACCGAGAAAGTTGTTTACTAAACTATCCCGTTGGATGTGAAAGATGAACAGACATGATTCTGCAATACCTCGTCTTCGGATCCGGCGGTCTGCCCTACTCCATATTCTTTGATGATGTCGTCAAACCTAAGTAGATTGAGTGGCTCGACCTCACGGAATAGCGCGACCTCACGGAATAGCGCGCCGTGTCACAAGTGGCCCTACGGAACCAAGCGCTCGGCACCCGAGTCATAGGGCATCACACCGGGACATGATCTTCAGACCCCGTAGTTCGCATGCAATAACCATAAATAGGATGACAGCTCAAGCCAAGAGTTGGGACGATCGCGCAGAACCGCGCATTATTATTCCGATCTCCGCCAAGCAGCTTGGGTAATCTATTCGAGTCCACGTTCTACACTACGACGCAGACTCCAGCTCGCAGCCTATGACCCGTTTAAAAACAGTGCTCGCCAAGTCCTTCGCCTCTTGTTCCGAAACCAGGCCGGCAGCGCCCTTCTCCCACGTTATGTCCGTGATGTCCGCGGCCGCTCCCCCATCGGACGACGTGGAATTGCCGTCCGAGACCGAAAGCTTGGCCTTGATCTCGAACTGCTCGTGCCCCGTCCAGCTCCGGTACACGTGGACCACGAAGTTGCCCTTGTCGTCGGGGCCGTCCGCGCACGACATCCAGCGGTCCTCCATTCCCTTGGGCGCGTAGCCGTTGAGGAGCTTGACGGTGTCGCTGGGTGATAGACTCAGGTGCCACTGTGCGTTTGCGGGATTGCTGATGGGTTTGACGTCCCAGGTCGAGTTATTGGCCCGCTGGCTGGGCGTTGAGGGATGCGATGAACTGTCCATGACTCTGTAAGGTTTGGGTTGGTGGATGATCAGATGACGGGGAGTCTCGGTGAAAGTGCGAGAGATGGAGAGAAGTTGAAGTGATTTTTGGTTAGATCGTTTTGGTTTACTGACAAATTCCGTGGACCTCGATACGATCAATGGTTATATAAAGTTGTGTGTACCTGCGAGTTGCTGGCAGTCAGCCTGGGAAGTGTTATATCTGAAACCGAGAGGCCAACATTAGCTCAAGTCTACCTAACCTGAGACCCTGGTTTTCCGCAAAGAGACAACTCCATGTCCGCATGGAGCTGTCGCGGCTCGTTCGGGAGGGAAAAATAAACTCGAGCAGGTATTGGGATCTTCTGATCTGCAACTCTAATTGATGACTGTGGGGTTTATGCCTGCGGCTGTGCCGAGTCCCGCCGGAGCTGTCCATCTTCAGACGCCCGCGAGACAACATCTCTACCGACAACTGCATTTAGTTAGCTCAAGTGCAATGGAAACGACATGTAAGTACCTTGAGGGCTAAATGAATCGATGTTGAGAAAGTATGGCCGACAGCTTTCTCTTGGCTATGGTGGTCATTTGACGGGATCATCATGCATGCAAATTAATTGCACTTCAGAAACCTTTTCAAGGCTGACATAGTCGTACGGGGTCTATTTCCGACGCCCAGCCGCGGAACCCGTGGATTAGTCAAGTCTCTAATGTCTTGAGTCGATATCACGACTGCTAGCCAATTCAACTCAGGCCGTGATGGCGAGAAGGATATAAGTCTGGAGGACTTGTCCTTCTTCTCGTATCGTGACATTACTATCTCTCATGGTCTTATAGCTTCACATTCTTTTATAAAAAGTTACTGGACAACAGTCACACGTTCTTTACAACTTCACTTGATCGCATCCTAACAAGCTTCAAAATGGCTGGACATCACCCTCTTGTCTTTGGGTTCTTCCTCTTCTCTCTGTGGTCACTGCTTTGCAACGCCGTTGACCTCTACCGTGCCGACTCCCGTCCATACACCACCATTCAAGCCTCCAAGGGCTTCTTGCCCAAGGGCCAATCTACCTTTGGAGTAGCAACTCCGGACACTAGCCTGTGGAACCACGTCAACGGAGCCAGCAACGGCTTCAGCAAGGACGAAGACGGCTACGTCTCCACCACTTCGGACCCGGCCCTGGCCGAGCGCTGGGTCACCCAGTTCCTCAACGGCAACGGCTACATCTACCGCATCCACTCAGCCCCCAACATGATCGACTGCCCGGGCACCCTCGGAAAGTACAACCCGTACCCCGAGGAAGCCGAGTTCGCAGCTCTCGGCGGCATCAAGGACAACCAAATCATCGGATGGACTCCCGTCAGGAACGGCGTCAAGGGCAAGGAGGAGCTGAACCCGTTCTACTCCAAGGCTATCTACGGAAACATGGGCACTGGTGGTATCCAGCCGAAGCTTGCTGCTTTCCCTGCTGGTCACCCTGCCTGGAAGGAGGCTCCCTGGGCCGAGTTCAGCAGCTGCTCGAAGAGGCGCGCGAGGGATCTCTTCCGCAGGCAGTCTTGCGGTGGACTCAAGTCTAACCAGGAGTACGCTGCGGAGTACCTTGAGTACGTTCAGGCCGTTTGCCCTGACTGCCAGTAGATTTCTGGCCCGATGTTGGTTTTGGATCACCGCGGCGATGGTAGTTCTTGTGCCGTTTGAAGCTAAGAGAGACTCATGTTCCACGCAGTCTTTCCACGCTCTCCCCGTCATGCGACATAGTTTCGGAGGACTACAGTTTAGAAGATTGACTAAAGGTAGCTTAAGCGCTTTTCATACACCAACTGAGATGCATCCTCCAAAATCATTGTCACGTAATTCTTCCACACGGGGTTGCCGCCAATTCAGGCTTCCGTGCTTTGACATGCTGACTGTCTTGCCGTGTCGTCAAGACCTAACGCTAATATTGCTCAGTATAGTTCGTTGAAATCTCCCGTCTTTACTTTTGAACTATATCGGTCGGATCAGATTGTTGCATCACGTTGTATACATAATTTTGAATTGCACATGTGATAGATTTAGGCAATTTCATGTTGTCGTGTGCCATGCCACATGTCGAAATAAAATGCTGACATCCAAATTTCTTGGCGGTATTGGTTTGCCCGGCTATGATGCCTTCAGGATTTGGCGCCCGTGACGAGACAGAATGGAATCCTCATCAGTCTTGGCAACGCCATCCATCCCATTGACAAGTGCTCAACGCCTCCGGATCCTCTCAACTTCTACGCACCTCAACCTCATCGAACCCGTTAATTGATAGGCCATTGCTGGACTGGAATCACGACTACTTCGTATGGAGGCGTGTCCTCCGACCCTCCCATATGTTCAGTATTTGTCGCTCCATACAACGAAGTAACTCTTCTGATCTTTAGCTTGAACCAATGCGTCACACCCAACAAAAAAAAAGCATGCAATTATCTCCGAACTTTTGACTTATGAGGCTGGTTATTGTTGATTATGGGTTCCATTGTACACCATCTGAGAATAACTCTTTGCCCCTTGTCGCGTGACGATGAAGCAAAGCTTCGGAGTTCAGCCTCACTACTCTCAATAATCTGACCATCACTTGCTGCCCAGCAACTAGTCGTGGCATGCGCAAACATCATGGACCTGACAGCCGCCATTCCGTCATTTGAGGCTCGAGTGAGAGACACCAACCAAAGTCGTCGTCATCGCTATATGATCAGATACCCAAAGGCGTGAATGCACCTCCGCCGGTCAAGAGTTGGTTCAACTGCAGTCAGGATCAATCAATTTTGCCATCCGTTCTCGACCTCGCACGTTTCGACGCACGACACAGAGGTCATCCGAGCCTTTGGGACTGTCTGCCACAGAGCCCTGCAGCCCGCACGGTGGGCATGCAATCCCGTTCCGTTTCCGAGACAACCGCTTGGCCGGAACCGATCTCTTTCATTTGGATTGTCTGCGGATGCCCCGGCTTCCCGGCAGCAAAGAAACGCGACTGGTTGAATGTTGTCAGAGCGTCTTCTGCGCGCTACTTGAACGAGTGCCGACGTGGCGCGGGTTGGTGTGAAGGGGATCATCCCGGTTAGTCATGTTAGCGCGGATCTCTCTCCCCCAACCACCGAGATTACCTTCTGAAGCCGACCTGGGGCCGCTTGAGATTGGGTTACATTCTTTTACCTTACTTGAGCAAACTAATTCTGTCGATGCTACTTATCAGCCCTAGGACTGGCCCCTGTAGATCTTCTGTTTTTGAGGCATTGGTTGAGAATTAAGCGTTTCTGGCATGAGACTTCGACAAGTTGTTTCTACTATTTCATTTACGAAATCCGATGTTTTGCTCTGCCACAATCGTATTGGTCGAAAGCTCGGACTCGGAGCACACCCGAGCCGCCGCACAGCCCGTGGTGGGAGCGGCAAACCCCTGGGGCTGATATGCCAGAGAGAGAACAGAAGGTTGATGACTCGGTTCGGACGCGGAGTAAACATGTCATTCTGTGGCACTTCTCGTGCAGTGCTGACAGTTTCTTGGTGTCTGATTTCTACATAGACGACCGCCTTCTTCACCCATTCTAGCGCCCTACGGACGTCCGCTTCGATGTTTCAGGGTCACCGGTCGTCGTTGTCGTTCTCGGTTTGGCGACGACACATGCAATTCCATTCTTGGAGCACCGGGATTGGTAGTTGAGATGATGCTTTTGCACCATTGATAGCTGCATTCTGCATCGTTTTCCTATTTCCGACGGAGTTGACTACTCGACCCGAACTTTTGAACTTTGAGCTTTCTTTGAGTCAGACGAAGGATTTTGGTCAGATATGGTTCTCGAGTGGTCAGTTCACGATTCCAGATTTAGTTGGCCGCGTGTGTGTAAGCGCACGAACGAACTATAACCCTTAGCACATTCGTATCAAAAACGCTCCCGCTACACCCGCTCTAGTCCCAAACGGCGCCTTGCCGTTCAGGTGAGCCCCCTTTGTGTAGTCTTTTGATCATGTAAGATCAGCATGGTTCGATCCGATGACGGTTGTTGACATTAACGGCTATGCCAGGCACCGTATTTGACCTCCACCTCACAGCTCATCTTATCCAGATACCTGGAAGGAGGAAAAAGCGTGTGATGGACAGCCCAGGTCTCGGGAACTTTCGAATTTCTGCCACCCGTATTTGTAAACATTGTCAAATGTTCGTATCTGGCTTTCTCAGCCCGCAGACAGAACTTACCGACCAGTTGGTGGTGATCGTCCGGACTCTCAGGCACAACACACGTACACGGCACTACTGGGTACTTGAGCTACAGGGACTACGCATGTGGCTGGCGCCATTCTTAGACCGTGGGTGAGAAGCTAGCACGGAAGCAAGAGTCTTCCGCACTAGGTCCGATGTCGATCAGGCCAAGTTTGTTGCTCTCGAATTGGTTAACGTCCAAACGTGGTTCCCGAAGCCGACTTGCTGGGATGACGATCGACTGGAGAGGCCATGATGCCGGGATGCCGCAGGCGAGCTTGTCTACCGTCGTATCTGTATTCGAGTTATGATGAACCCGAGCCCTCTTATCACAGATATATAGCTCAAACATGCTCAGCTTCTCTCTTGGCTTTCGAATCTCATCATCATTCACTCGCTCAAGCTTTTGACTACATTCTTTACTTGTATTCTTTTCTGACCGGCCCCGGTTAGTTGCCAAAATGGTAGCCATCAAAGACGTTCTCAAAGGTGGCCTAAACTGGCTGTTTACAATCCAAGCGGCCCTGGACCAACACAAGACCAACGGGTACAGTTTCCATATGCAGATTTTCCATCAGAACTTCCACTGACAGTTTCTTTAGTAACTGCGTCCTTGGAACTTTGCAAGCCCCCAAGCTTCCAAACTTCTTGAACAACAATCCCCTTCCGAATGGATTTCCCTGGGGCCCGCTCACTGTCGATGGTACCAACCCGTACAAGCAGTGGCCCAACACCGGTGTCGTCCGGACGCTCGACTTCACCATTAGCCGTGGAGTCATTGCACCTGACGGTTATGAGCGCAAGGTTCTCTTGGTGAACGGCGCTTACCCCGGCCCGACCATTGAGGCCAACTGGGGAGACTGGATTCAGGTCACAGTCCACAACAACATCGAAGACAACCCTGAGGGAACCTCTTTGCACTGGCACGGATTCAGACAACAGAACACCCAATGGGAGGATGGTGTCCCGTCTATCAGCCAGTGCCCCATCGCTCCCGGTAAAAGCCACACCTACAAGTTCCAGGTACGTTCATGCAGATCCAGAAAGTGTTCATGGAGCTACTTCCACCGGCTTCCACCGAAGCTTCAACTGGGTTTCTTCATTGAATACTGACATTCTATATCAGGCTACTCTGTACGGCACCACGTGGTACCACTCCCACTACTCCAGCCAGTATGCGGGTGGCGTGCTTGGGCCTATGGTTATCTACGGACCGGGAAAGAACAACTACGACATTGACGTTGGTCCGGTCATTCTTTCTGGTATGTCTTCCACTGGCAACAAGCACTGCATTGCCCTAATAGTCGGCACGCAGATTGGTATCACAAGCAATACTTTGACATCATCGAGGACATTCTTACGCCCAACGCTAGTGGTTTGGTCTTCTCTGACAACAACCTTATCAACGGCAAGAACAACTTCAACTGCTCTACTGTGGCTGCTGGAGACAAGACCAAGTGCACCAACAACGCCGGTATCTCAAAGTTCAAGTTCCAAACCGGCAAGACCCACCGTCTTCGCCTTATCAACTCCGGTGCCGAGGGAACCCAGCGCTTCTCCATTGACGGACACACCATGACCGTCATCGCCAATGACTTTGTCCCAGTCGAGGCCTATGACACCAAGGTTGTCACTCTTGGCATCGGCCAGCGAACTGACGTCCTTGTCAAGGCCAACGCTGGTAACTCCAAGAGCGCTTTCTGGATCCGCAGCAACCTCACCAGCTGCAGTCTTGCCAACCAGCCTCTTGCCCTTGCCGCCCTCTACTACGACCAAGCTGACCAGAACAAGGCACCCACGAGCAACGCCTGGAATGTTCCCGACCCCGGCACCTGCACCAACGACGACCTTGCCTTGACCAAGCCCGTCATGAAGCTTACGCCGCCTACCCCTGCCGTTACCCAGACCATGGAGATTCAGGTCACCCGTAACGCCTCTGGAATCGTGCAGTGGAAGCTGGCTGGAGAGGACTTCAGAGGGGACTTTAATAACCCTACTCTTGTCCAGGCAAACAAGGGAAATTTGACGTTTGATGCCGACTGGAACGTTCAGAACTATGCGAACAGCGGCAGCGTTCGCATCGTCGTCAGCAACAACAGCCCTGCTGCGTAAGTGACCACGTTTTCCTCCTCCAAGGCTTCAACTGACCATCATCTAGCCATCCCATGCATCTTCACGGTTTCAACATGTACATTCTCCACGAGGGCGATGGGCTGACCTGGGACGGAACCATCACGAACCCCCAGAACCCTCAGCGTCGTGACGTCCAGCAAGTCCGCGCCAATGGCCACATGGTCATGCAGTTCGACGCCGTCGAGAACCCCGGTGTCTGGCCTTTCCACTGCCACATTGCCTGGCACGCATCCGCTGGTCTCTTCTCTCAGCTCCTCGTCCAGCCTGACAAGATCAAGCAGATCCAGATCCCCTCCAAGATCAACCAGGTTTGCCAGGACTGGACTGCCTGGACCAACCGCAACGTCCCCGATGTCATTGACAGCGGTCAGTAATTACATACTTGTACCTTCTTGTCCATATGTATCGTTCTGTTCTGTACTTTAACTTTGCACTTTTTCAAGTCTTTGGCGGCATGGCATTTTGCATGAGGCGGGGCATTTGTGTTTATTTCTAGCAGGTAGAATTCACATCAGATTATACCTCAACCAACCGAGTTCATTCCAATGGCTGGTATAATTCTATCTGCCATTTATTGCACAAAGTCTAGTGTGTCACATAACTTGAGTGGCACTTGAAACTGAGTAACGGTTTACTGAAAAGAGAGTGTCATTATCCTGTTTCGGACTCATACGGCGAAATCTCAAATCAAGCAGTGAAGCTCATTTACTTCCGCACCCAAACTTCACTATGCCTTGACGTCCGATGGTACACTTATGTTACATTGATATTTCCATATTCTCCAGCTTGATTCGAAAAGAGCACTGGGCTATTCGTTCTCATTCGTCAGAAAGGTGAAAGTTGCGGACTTTCACTTCTCCTGTGATGCTCTCACGGCTTCCATCACCTCAGCCACCGCATTCCTGAACAGAAGCATTGCGTAAACCTCATGAAACGAATGCACAAAGCCTGGAGCAGCCTCCTTGTTTTGAGTAGGATTGCAAGAGAAGCTTTCGTAAGCAATCCTTACGGAACTCGGTCGAGTACTGTCGCGCAAGACGCTGAATCTGTGCGCTCCCGAGAACCAGCCTTCGTTATTTCCGTAAACAAAGTCGATGCTGCTAGTTTCACGGCTCTTATCGTCGAATTCGATATCACGCTTTTGAAGCTGGATGTCGCTGACTTGGAAAGCACCAAAGAGTAGTGAACCGAGGGCTGGAAGTCTTTGACGCGAGATGTCCGAGGCTGTCCACAGTCTATCGTCGCTGGTCTTTGGACCAAGACCTGGAAACGAGCTTGATCAGAACATTCTTCCTTTACATTGTTGAAGTAGCTCACTCTCGAATGTTACGAAATCTCTTCTGAGACTTGCCAGTACAATTCGTTCTGGAGCAATCACCTTGCCACCAAAGAAGCCATGCACAAATGCTGACAGTAGCAGCTCGTCCGTAAAGCTCTTTGCAGTCAACGGCAGCTGCAAGTCAATGTGTCTCTGATCGCCCCTTGACGTGTGATTCCTTGGATTGACCAGACTCATGGTTGGCGATTGGCGAAATGGTTGTGATATTCGATCTTCACTGAAAATTTGACGTCTTTCTACTACTTGAATCTGGCTGTAGACTTCCCATACATACTTGGCGGCTAGGAAGCTCGGGACAGCTATCGCAACGCCAAAGATGTACTTGCTGCGTAATAGTTGTGAGCTCAACCCCATTGCTAAAAAGAATTGATTGAAATATTGTTAACAAAAAAACAAATATAATGGGACTTTCTGGCAGATGTCCTATTTTCTTATATGATCAATGAGTCAAACTCTCTGGCATCAGCATCTGCAGTCACGCGACAGCTCAACGCGT
This sequence comes from Colletotrichum karsti, assembly GCF_011947395.1. Lineage (NCBI taxonomy): Eukaryota > Fungi > Ascomycota > Sordariomycetes > Glomerellales > Glomerellaceae > Colletotrichum > Colletotrichum karsti. The sequence goes on from NW_024065923.1 coordinate 176,935, forward strand.
GTTCTCCCGTTCAGTCCGACTTCGCCCGCAGCCCTGTGTACTTTGGCTTTGACACTATGGTTATTGCGAACGTCTCCGCGGCGCTGACTGCGGCGTATTTCCTGATAATCCATATTGATTCTGATACTGATGAAATGGAATCGCTATCACGTGTCTATTTATGGATTTCAACTTCCGGGGTTCAAGCGTCATGATTCTAAGACTCCGGCAGGCAGTCCGGCACCTCACGGGTAAGTACTTTTCCGCCGATCGGTGGTCCCCGGACCTGGACCCCGCCCCCACTAAAGAAATATCCGCAGCAACTCGGCCGCCACTCGCCGCCAATCTCTTCTCCAACAGAACGCCGATGCACCCTGGGTGAGGGTGTGATATCGCCGTCGGTCTCAGTCCCGCGTTCAACGTTTTTCCGACAAAATCGGCCGAAGTGGTCAACGTCCTGTGTTAGCGACATGCTATGCACACGGGACTTTGAAGGTGCTGAACGTCCAACGATGTGGCGAAACGCCTCCGTGGACTTTACCTGACTTGTCTGAATCCGAATAGCTTTTTCTTTCCTTGCAGAATAGTCTGAAAAGTTATGTCAACTGCACCTCTCTCCGTTCCAATATCTGGAATGCCAGCCCGCCCAGCCCCCATCAACACCTCAGACCCTGCGGAGTCGAGTCTGGATACCACAACCATCGAGTCTATGTCGTCGACACCATGGCAGGGGTTCATGCCGCGGGTCCAGACCTACCACCGAGATGCATCCATTGCACTCGTTGGAATCCGCGGCACAGGCAGGTCAACTTTGGCGGTAATGGCCTCCAGCGCGTTGGGATTCCGACTTCTGGACGCAGACCAGCACTTTTTTCAGGTCACGGGTCTTTCTCGCTCGGCCTACAAGACCCAGAACGGCGCCGCGGAGTATCGACGCGAGGAGCTGAAGCTGATGCGATCGATGCTCTTTGAGAACCCAACCAGAGCAGTCATCGCCTGCGGACCGGGAGCTGTGGAGGGCACAGGACAGGCTTGGCTTTCTGAATATGCCCAGACGCACCCGGTGATATACATATTACGAGACGCCGACGAGATCAAGAGACATCTCCGAGTTTGGGATGCCGACGCCATCAAGCGCCTCATTCATCTTAGCGGACCAACGCATCGGTCTGTATCCAACTTCGAATTCTACAACATCTCCGACAGCTATGGCCAAACCGCGGAGCAGACTTCAATGTCAGGCCAACAATCCCCGAGATCACTGGCACTAAAGCGCGTCGAACACGACTTCCTCGACCTCATCTTCACCATCACCGACCGCGACCGTCAAGGCCAGAGTTTCTACCCACCTGGTCACAGCGACGCATCTCTTATGCCGGAATTCAGGCCTTTCACATACTCTCTGACATTACCCATACTTTCTGTGGATGCTGCAGGACCCAGACTTGGCGGCATCAACACGACGGCTGATGTGGCAGAGCTTGTTATTTCGCTCCAGGAGATGCGAACAAGATCACTCAATTTCGACGACCCGTTGGCCAATTTCATCAGTCGACAGTACTATGCTGTCAAGAGATACACTCGCCTTCCGATCATCCTCAATTTTCAACTGGACGATGCGTCAAGTAATCCGGATATCACCTATTATCTCCGTCTTGTGAATCACGGCCTGCGTCTCGCACCCGAGTATTTGTGTGTAGACTTGAGTTGTGAGGAGGCCGTCTTGCGAGACATCATGTCTTCTAAGGGAACGAGTAAGGTTATGGGACACTTCACAGATGTCTCCGTATCGGAGGGAGGTTGGGACAATCCGGCGCTCAAACAAAAGATACACCTTGCTGAACGTCTGGGATGCGACATTGTCCGGGTATGCCGGATAGCGACTTCGACGACGGACAACTTCGCGGCCAAATGCTTCGCCCAAGGAAAGCCCGGAGAGTTTAAAATACCGGTCATTGCATACAACACTGGCCGTCTGGGCCGGATGTCCTGTTATCTAAACCAGACCTTCACGCCAGTCACCGACCCTCTTCTAAGATCCATCACGCCATCATCAACCACGGAGGTTCTTTTGACAATACAAGAGGCACAAAAGGCTCTTTACTCGTCTTTTCTCCTCGATCCGATGTACTTCGGTATCTACGGCACCAATGTCCTGCAGAGTCTGTCGCCAGCTATGCACAACGCCGCTTTCGCGTCTTGTGGCATGCCTCACGAATACAAGACATTTCAACATCCGACAGTTAACGACTTGAGGCATTTGATAGCTGACGAGAACTTCGGAGGCGCCAGTATCACGGCCCCCTTCAAAAAGGAAGTCTTCGCCCTGGTTGACTTCACCAGCCCGGAAGCACAAGCTATCGGTGCAGTCAACACTTTGATACCGCTTCGCTCTGCAACTATCCACTCGTTACTCGACAGGAACAGGTCCGGACCGGTGGCCGCCCTGTACGGTGATAACACGGACTGGATAGGCATTCACACGTGCATACGCCAGAACCTATCACCCATCAATGGCGTCAAAAGACGAACAACGGCGCTCGTTTTGGGAGCAGGCGGCATGGCGCGCGCTGCGGTGTACGCTCTGCTTCGGCTGGGAGTCCGCAGCATTTTCATATATAATCGCACAAGTCATAATGCACAGGAGATGATTAGGCATTTTGAAGGATATCATTCCAAAAGCAGGAGAGGAAGCCCGTCTCAACCGGGTTCCGGAGAGAGTCTCGTTGGCTCACCTGATATGGATGTTCCGTCGTTGAAAGCTCTCCAGTCAAAGACAGATCGTTGGCCTGAGGACGTTGATCGACCTACCATAGTCGTTTCCTGCATCTCCACTCCCGAGGAGAACGGTCAGTCATCTGTTGACCGTACCCTACCCTCAGAGTGGCTCTCTAGTCCGACTGGAGGCGTCGCTATTGAGGTCAGTTTCTCCCTAGAAGACGCGCAACTCGTCATCACTAACGATGGACACAGCTATCATACATGCCCCTAGAATCACCATTCCTAAAGCAAGTCAAGGAGATGAGTGAGCATGGATGGATTGCCGTTGACGGTCTCAAGGTGCTCCCCGAACAGGGAATAAGGCAATTTGAGATATTCACTGGTAGAAAGGCACCGGGAAAGGTGATGAGAGACCAGATTTTGAAAGCGTATAAAATAAGGGGCGGCAGCGGAGCGGAATGAAGGTCCCGAGATGGGCAAAGACTCCCAATGTTACTGTGTATACCCTAGCCATGAGATGCGGCAAGAATGGAGTGGTGCATTGGAACGGAGCATAGGTTTACGTTGCATTACCTTGGTGCGCGGTGCGTGGTACTCAAATGCGTCATGCGACCGCTGATATGCGTTGGCGATCCTTCTTCTACGGTAGGCAGATACCGTCAGAAAGATCTCCTTGATAACGAACGCCTTGCGGGAATTTGATTGGTTTTTCTTGATATACTCTACCAATCATAATTCACACATCGAACCTTTGAAAGGACTCAATTCCTTATCAAGGTTAAATGAAGAACAATGATTACATTCGCGCCGGCGGCAGAGCTCTCTTCCGTTGCTAGATAGGACTCCGCTATTGGGTTGTCCAGCTTCTCTTTCTGTCGAGGCGGAATCTGCATTCAACCTACCTCAGCCACGATTCATGTTGAATATCAAATCAGATATCATTCTCAAATTACTTATGTGACTTGATTCGGCGGTTTGCAGTCATATCCAGCGCACGAAACCTTACAACCTGTGCCCAGTCGACTCAACTATGGAATCGCATCAACGTAACCCAGTTAAGCCGAAGAGCTTCTTCATTTTTGGGCACAACATATCTCACACCTTGTCACCAACATTACACAACACCGGATTTAAGGACCTCGGCCTTCCTCATAACTATCAAATCCATCAGACAGTCAACGTGGACGAGACTGTTGAAGATGTAATCAAAAAGGACGATTTTGGTGGAGCTTCGGTCACATTTCCACACAAGCTCCAGATCGGGAAGCTTCTGGACCGTGTTAGTCCGTTCGCTGATAAGATCGGAGCTGTCAATACCGTCATCGTTGAGGACGATCCGGCATCCGGGAAGCGCCTTCTGGTCGGAGACAATACCGACTGGCACGGGATCAAAAGATGCATTGAGAAGAGCGGCATTGAAGACCTGAGATCGTCTGCGGCTCTGATTCTTGGGGCTGGTGGTGCTGCTCGTGCAGCCTGCTTTGCAGTCCAAGAGATCGGGATTTCCGAAGTCATTGTTGTGAACAGAACCGCCTCGAAAGCGCGCGACATGGCGGCGAAGTTCCCGAGGATCTCGACGGTTCATGTCTTCGAGAGCCTGGAGGCTGCTGTCTTGAGAGTACAGGAGGGCGCAACGAAATTACCAGTTCGAGTAGTGATAGCCTGCGTTCCGGCGGACGATCTGACCGCAGAGAAAGTTCCTGCAGCGCTGTTCTCGGGGGCCAAGTCTGGGGTTTTGGTGGAGATGGCGTATCGGCCACAAGTAACTGGCATGATGTTCGTGGCATCTCTTCATGATGGTTGGAGGGTTTTCAAAGGCGTCGACGTACTCGAGGAGCAAGCTTACGCACAGTTTGAGCTGTGGACTGGAAGAAAAGCCCCGGTTGAGGTGATGAGGGCTGCGATGCAGGCGAAGATCAAGGAGAACGAGCGCGCCAAGTCTTCCATGTAGATCAATAGAAATATCGTGTAGTCTCAAGGCGGTCTCAGCCATGCTTTCAATAGATGCTTCGGACCTCCAGCAATAAAAGCTTAAGAGACAAAACCACATGATGCGTCTGAAGTTCTTTTGAAGTTGTCTCGGCTCTGCTCAAGCAAGATTAACATGTCACAATTTGAGAGCGAATGTTACTTTATAGGCCAGGAAATGCGAAAGATTGTGATTTTAAAAATGTCTAAACTTCAATGTCTCTGCCCTCGAGCCAATCCTTTGCCTGCCAGTACAGAAGATCATGCTTCTCTAGATTCTTTGTTCCAACATGACGGCGGTGACCTGGCATATCCAGCAAAACCTTGACACCCATTGTGAGCTCTTGAAAATAGGAAAGATACTTGTAGCCAGGCGGGTATGTTGCCAACTTCTCCTCGTTGATTTCGGGAAATTTAGCTGGGTTTGTCGGTATCACCTTGTCCTTTTCATACCAATGCCTGACCAAGCGCGCACCCCAGCGATCATCCACCTTCTCGAAGAAGAAGCAAAACCGGCAATCAGCCTCGACATCAAATTCTGCACCATCAAATTCGAATCGTTGTGTAATAGTCGCTTTCAGCTTTGTGACAGCCCGGCGGCCGTCTGGGTCGATATCGGTGGTGCAGCCGTGGCATCGGTGCATGATGAAGGCCCCTTTATCCATGCCAGCTTTCGAGGCTGCGATGAAGTCGGTGAAAGGAACTCGGCCAGACCACGTCGTGTAGACATAAGCGCCAGGGTGAAAAATGGACTCGAAGTTTTCCCATTCGCAGGCATCTCTGAGATCCCACAATGGTAAGCCATTATTGTATCTACGTGCGGGGTCAATTTTCATGCTGGGAACGGTTACCTGTACGAAGGCCATCCCTCTGCAAGTTCTCGCAGCTTAAGCCGCTCTATTACCAGATGATCTGGTCCATTATTTCGAATGGCTGTCCCAGGGCGCGAGCCTGCTGGGAGGCTGTGAAGGTCCACCATACTGGCTTGTGGCTGTTCTGTTTCGGGATTGATGTGTGCGTAAAGAAAGACAGAGTTGATGGCAAGTTCATGAAGAACAACACAATAATATCAATAGAGGTTATTGGATGCCCGGCTTAAAGCTAATCTTCTGAATACCGATATTCATGTCAGCCCGCGAGGCGTCATACACTATTGCTATTGACGAACATCGGATGAAGCATTTGCCGGTCTTTCAGCGCGGGGCATTGGCGCCATGTTCCCCGCGTTCCAAGCTCTGGGGAGAGGAGTCGGGGTAAGAACCAATATAGCTTGTCTTCGGTAAATGATTTCGGAAGTCTCATTGATAGCAGGCATCTCCAAGTGACATACAAACGATTTGACCTATGCCCGGGAACACTTTCTGTACCGAAACCCACTTGAAGCAATGGCCGCACTGACGACTGAGCGACGTAAAGCGGCAAAGATCTTAGCCGCCAATTCCTTTTACGGTTATCTAGGTATTATTCGCATCTTTCATAATCATTCTCAATGACGTGAAAACATGACGAGGGGCAATCACTAAGGACAGTAGCAACATGATAACAAGACAAATTACACCATCAGAGACAACATCATAGTCTTCTTGATGGCTATTTAATTCACGACAGAAATTAAGCTCTTAGAATGGGTTCTGGGCCTACCTCGGTATTAGATTTGACCCCTTAATTCAATCAACCCCGACTCGGTTTCGGTGGAGTCAAGTTATTCGTCAATAGCAACTTTAGCTACAAGCTTGACAAACTACGAACAGCTTGCCTCGCATGCTTCATACCTTCAAGCAAATGATTCCTCTCCTGCCAACAGACAAAGTGGCAATTTTATTGTACAGCCCTACATGTTAAGATCGATATGCCACGATGAGCCCTCCTCGCCGGCATCGGACTTCTGTCGCCGATGAAGACCAGGAGCATCCGCCTAGCGCACGGCGAGCTAAACGAGCTAGACACGACCCCGATGAATCTGAGGATGGTGTTTCTCTTGGAAAGACTCGTATGAGGGTTACGCGTGCTTGCAATGAGTGTCGGAAACGAAAGGACCGTTGCGACGGAGGGCGACCGGCGTGTCAACCATGTCTGGATGCAGGACGTACTTGCAGCTACAACCCACCCAAGAAACGCGGTCTACGGACAGGCTACGTCCGCGCACTCGAAGTGCTTCTTGGAATGATATTCAACGCGGTCAACCATTCCGATAGCTGGGTGTCTGCTTTGCTCGACGGCCAAACTTGGCAGCCCCAGTTCCAACTTACCGACTCAGGACCAGATCTTCCGGAGCATGCGGACGCCTGCGAAGTTCTGGTTGAGTCTTGGAGGAAAACGGATGTTCTCAAACAAGTGGAACGTTTGCTCTCTGTCGAACCTTCCGAAAACGACGACGATGCCGATTCCAACGAGACTTTCGATTCCAGGATCAAACAAGCCATCATGCTTATCGACAAGGTTCGAAAGGAGCAGGGCAGCAGGAGAAACCATGAACCTCAGACCGTGAGCCTTCAAGATACAAATCAACCCCTAAATTCCATCACAGCCACGGAACCGGCTTACAAAGGTTCGCAACCAGAGGCCGATGCAATCATCAGCCATGAGCTCGCACCGACAACCCAAGCCTTTAGTTCCCCCGAAGACACAATCATGCAACTCGAAACTCTTCACAGTCCTCATTATACCCAATTCGAGCTTCCCGAAAACAGGTCAGCTTTGCTGGAAACATACTTCACGGACACGCACTCTTGGCTTCCCATGTTCCAAAAACACGAGATTTTGCGCTTGGCGTATTTGCTCGATAACGAGAAACAAACAACAAGCACATCGCACACTATGTCTCATGGAGATCGTTGTTCGTTGATGGCAGTGTTGGCATACTCAGCAACCATGGCCGAGAACAGGGAAGATCGGGGATGCGCCACCGCACTTCGCACCCAGGTCACAAAGCTTTTCATGGAGGATCTGAAAGTATACGAGGTTGGACATGCCAGGGCCTTTCTCATTCTGGCACTCCTGAATCTCTCCTGTGGTAATAAAGCAGCAGCCTGGCTTGCGGTTGGAAAAGCAACATATGCTATGACTTCGCTAGTTCCAGTTCAAGAGATACTGGAAGGTCAATCGCAGATTGATGAAGGTCTGAGGCGAACTGTCACTTGCTGTTTTGTCCTCGACACCTTGGTCGCCAGTTGGTTGGGTGCGCGGCCCTACTTCAAACGCTCAGATATCACAAAAGTCGGTCTGCTCCCAACCGATTCTTGTGAGGAATGGGAGCCGTGGCAAATGCGAAAAGTGCAAGGACGTGTCTTTCTCCCACAACGTACGCCAGGACATATCATCAGCACTTTCAACCGTTTTACTCAGCTAGTTACATTCCTCAACGACATGCTGAGGTTTCGCAACAGCGAGGGGTCGAACGAGCGCATACAAGAACTCGAAAGAGCGTTAGGGAACTGGAATCAGCAAAACGCCTTTGAAACTGAACTATCTCCCCAGAAGTTTAACTTACAACTCGCATATGCCGGCATATCTGAAGCTCTGAGAGCTGAGAAATTGCGCCTCACAGGAACTCAGCCCAACATCGACAACGACAGCGGCTTTTCTCGCATGCACGAGCAAGGGAGGCTTCTAGACCAACGCATGCTTTCCATGGGGATTTCTTCCATACCACCGACCTCAACGATCTATCTAGCGTGCTTTAAAAGATCATTGGACATCCAAATTCGACTGCAGGTTCACACGATGTCCAAGGCGGATATGCAAGCTCTGCAAACATCTGTTTTCGAGCTCGACCAGAATCATCTTCAGGCACGAAAACCCATAAATGAAGTTCGAGAAAATAATACGCTATCTCGGCTGGATAACAAAAATCTCCAGGACCATTCACAAGCAACTGGTCAACCAAATAGGCCATATATCCCGCTAGGCTTTCCCACACCAGGGAGTTGTGGTATTTCCACGCAGTCCTTGGATAGAGATTCGGCAAATTACAACGGTTCCGGCCCTGGCAATTCCCAGACGTCAAACTATAACAAAGACGCACCTCAACAAGGTCTCTTTTTCCAACCATCACAGAAACTCGTGAACAAGCCTTCGTCGTTTGGTTCCAACTTTCAAGTTGACCCCGCCTTAGAGGTAGCATCAACAGAGATGGATGAGGACGAGCTCTTCCAGAGCCTTGCCAATCTCGACTCTGCGGACTGGTATTTACCTCTTCCACTTTCAACTTATCTGCGTCTGATGAATTTTGTAGGTCGGCGAATCCCCCTGAATTCATGGAACATCTTGGCGTTTTGGGGGACGTTACTTCAGACTTGCAGTCGTTCTTCGACAAGGACCTCGGCTGAAAAGTTCTTGATCCCACTGGAATCGCTTATTTGGAGCTGAACAATCTGGCAAATTCGTCATTGCTATCTCAGAGGCCGGTAACTCCTTTCTCGGTTCCGCGAAATACGTCAGAGAGTGCCGGGATAAGCTTCTGCCGCCCTATGATATCAGGTAGGTTAACTTTACCCGCTTGTATGGTGGACCATAATGTTGCCTCCTTACTGACCTCAACAACAAAGAACGAAGTTAAAGAACATTCAGAAACAGATTCTCAATCTTCTTTTCGCTCGAATTAGAATTATTCACCACCCACCACACCAACCAGTCCCCATGTCCGAATTCCGTCCTGCTTTACTCTCAGCCTCCCTAGGCCGCGCCTGGGTCCACGACTTTGAGAAGAAGGTCGCCCAAGCCGCCAAGCATGGTTTTGAGGGCATTGAGGTATTCTACGAGGATATCGAGTACTTGGCTAAGAGTCTTCACAACGTGGACGAGCCGACCACAGACCATATTCTCGCCGCGACGAGACATATCCGCAAGATTCTCGATGACGTGGATCTGACCGTCATAGGCTTGCAACCATTCTTGTTCTACGAGGGCCTTCTTGACCGTGAACAACACGCTCGACTCATTGAGAAGATCAAGGTGTGGTTCAGTCTTGCCAAGATACTGGGGACGAACACAATCCAGATCCCAGCCAATTTTCTTCCTGCCGAAAAGCTCACTGGCGACATGGATGTCATTGTTGGCGACCTCATCGAGCTCGCCGATCTCGGGTTGAAAGAAAACCCGCCCATCCGTTTCGCCTACGAAAGTCTTTGCTGGAGCACCCACATCGACACATGGGAGAAATCATGGGAGGTGGCCTGCAAGGTCAACAGGCCCAATTTTGGACTCTGCCTCGATACGTTCAACATCGCTGGCCGGGTATGGGGGGACCCTGCTTTGCCGACGGGCAAAACGCCTAATGCAGATGCAGACCTCAAAGAGTCCATGGAGAGACTGGTGCGAGAAGTTGACTTGGCCAAGGTTTTTTACATTCAAGTTGTGGATGCCGAACGCATGGACACACCTCTGGTGAAGGGCCACCCATTCCACGTTGACGGAAATCCGCCACGGATGAACTGGTCCCGGAATGCCAGGGCATATCTTTATGAGACGGACCGAGGAGCTTACTTGCCTGTTGAGGATATTGCCCGGGTCTTGATCGAGAAGCTCGGGTACAAAGGATGGGTCTCCATGGAACTGTTCTCGAGAACGATGTCGGAGGAGGGCGAAGGAGTCCCCGCAGAGCATGCACGAAGAGGCATCGAAGCATGGAAGAAGCTCGTTCATCGTCTTAAGCTGAATGAGTAGTTCTTCAAGTACTGAAATGTCGATTTACTTCCATTCAATCGCCTCGTCACATGTGAACGTATCTAAATGCTGTCTACTCCTATGGCAGATGATGGCCAAGAAAGGGACATAACTTGTGTCTGCGTTCAGCTTTTACTCTGATGAAATTTTGCGAAGATGTAGACCTACAACATAGCGTGGGAAAGGTCGTGCATCGGAGTCAATATTCAAAAGTTGATACCTGAACTTTTATCGGCAGCGTCCAACAATACCTTCCAAGCGCCCTCCTTATCCAAACCTTTCACTCTCTCCTCTCCGGCCCACAGTTTCCACTGCTCCTCGATCTGATAGCCGATAACATGCGTTCCCTCCACACAAGGCCACCCAAGACCTTCTGCCAACTTGATTGTTCGCGTCCGCCTAGGTTTGAAGCACATGTCCAGTAAGACGCCCTTCTCCGTTCTCGACAAGAAATCTTCCAAGGATGCGCGAACAGCTAGTTCTTCTTGAGACTTGGGCTCAAAGTCCGGGACCGTGCCAACGACATAATAGGAGGTCTCAAGATCCTTTGACTCCCCTTCTTTGACGTGGATGATCCTTGGCGAAGGCGATAAACGTTGCGAGTCGCATATGAGATCGGCAACCTCCCCATCATCCCGATTCAGAACGTAGATGACGGAAGCCTTGAAGTATGTGTGCAGTGCGAAGACAGCCGCTCGGCTTGCCCCACCTGCGCCGATGATCAAAGCCGGTTTGTTCAGGACTGGGCCCGGTTGGTCTCCCTTTTCGAGCAGGCAACCTTTGACCCCGAGCCAGTCGGTGTTTGTACCACGAAGCTTTTGAGGATTTGAGGCATCTCGATAGACGTTGTTACAAGCGCCGATGGTCTCGGCCAGGTCGTCGAGTGCATCAAGGCGGGACATGATTGTGTTTTTGTATGGCATTGTGACCACCAAGCCGGCTGTCGACTCCTTCCGGGCCAATGTGAGGAGATCGTCGATTGTCGCACATTCCGTGGCGTAGAATGTCCAAGGGAGATTAAGTGACTTTGCGATTGCATTGTGCATTGGCGGCGCGATGGAATGGCCCACGCCAATTCCAACAAGGTGGAGAGTCTTTGCCTCGGTATCGGATGGCATCATGGGCGGAATACTTTTGCGTGCAGAATTTCAAGTACACTGAGTATCAGGCGATTGGGAAGCAAATTGTAGTGACTTTTCTTAAGTAGCAAGATATCATCAACCGCCATGAACTGAAGCTAACCGGTTGAAAAGCAGCCGCATTCATGGATAGACCTAGGATTGTTTGCGACGGCAGAAAGCTTTGCCGCCAGACCAATAGCACCGCATTAGTCCTAATGTCTGCCTCAATGTCCTCGTTCAACAGTATTCTGACTTAAATCATAGCCGACAAGGGTGTACGGTTCGGTGATTAGACCCGGTGACTGTCGTCTGCCGCGGACTAGCTGTTGCAGAGGTCTCTGCCGCTACGGCGTTGCCGCCGGATATCGCGAGACTCATCGTTTCATACTACACCATCTTTTGGATGTCTATCTCGCAGCAATTTCCTCGAATAAGCTTTTAACTTGAATACATTTTTCTAACCAGCGAAATGGTCTGCAATGTCACCGGGAGTTGGGCGAAGCACAGCCCGGTCCCACATCGGAGCCGGTGATCCACTCTGACCCATAAGTCGACGGAGGCCGGTCCGAAGTAGCCTTTGGTTAATCTTGAACCTCACCTGCTGGAATGAGTCCATCCTTGCTGTCAAAAGAATTATGATTACCTTTCTTATCACTCTGATCTATCTTTATAGCCATTGTAATGTCCTCCTCGCGAGATTTACATCATACCTCGCTCCTTCTTTATGCCGAAGCTGTGAAGTCCATGCTGCGCCATCCGATGCCTACTTCCTTCTCACACCTTGTCCCTTGGGGACTCTTGCCAGCCAATACAGTCCGCACGCCGCAATGATATTGAACCCAACATAAACCCAGAGAAGTCCAAAATTCCTCCAGCGATCGTCATACTTGATCTCGAAGTGTGCAAGGAAATCATCCGTAGTTGCCATACGACAGTACCCGCACATATCCGTTGCCGCAGCGTCTACGAGATATCCACCTGCCCCCTGAACGAACGGGCCCAGAAATTCGCCGCATGTCATGTTGGACGGGACAGGCACCTGCACAATTTCCTTCGCCGTGCATACCACCTTCGAGCCATGTAGACAAGTCGAAAGAGCACCAGACACCAGATACGTCATCGGACTGACGTAGTACATCAAATCGCTCCATATCGCAGGCAAGTCAGCGCGGATAACACCGATGCCGCAGAAGGACATGCAGAGGATGGCGAAAAGACTGGCAGGTATGCTGGCGAGATCGGCCGTCTCAATAGCCACGATGGCCAGCTGCGAGAAAGTACTCGTCCAGAGGAAGAATATCCAGATGAAAAGGAAAACGGTGAAGCCTCGGATGTTGACGTCATCCGGGGTGGTGTTTCGAAAGAACCTTGCAGGGTAGTACCAGCAGAAGAAGAAGATGACTGCGGCGATGGTGTTCCAGATCATCTCAACAACGACGTTCGACAAGAGGTAGGCTAAGACTTGTGAGCATCATTCTTTGGAAGGAATTCAGGAACTCGACTTACTTGTCCAACGGTAGACTCTTGACGGCCTCTCTCGCACTTCATACAATGCTCTCTGAGGAATGAACATGGGCATGACTTGTTTGCTGAACTCGTTGACCGTCGTCAAGCACATGAAGAAGGCATAGAGCTGGTTTTGCAATCCCTGGAGGCTGTTGTCCGACTTGAATGTGAACCCGATGTAGAGCGCCTGCATTGCCATTAGTAAAGACCAAACACGTTGTGACAACCAACTTACAAGCAATACCGTGAGAGTCAGTTTTGACCAGATGTACACCGGCGACCGCCAAAAGTGCTTTGCAGTGCGCGAGAAGACCTGCACAAATTGTGTCCAGAAGGAAGCGACGAACTCGTGGTGTGAAGCCGAATCGTTTCCTGAGCCTTGCCCTGTCGATAGCTGCCGGAGTAGGCCAAGTTCGTCCTTGACGTCGTGATATTCCGGAGAGGACCGCCAGATGTCGAACCAATTCGGCCCATCGTCAGAAAGCGTTGTGACCTTGAGCATCCACTCGGCCGGGTTCCCATCCACGGGACAGGGAGGAGCCCCGTTGCGCTCCAGGTAGTCGATCATAGTTCTGGCATTCGTGCCTATGTCTGTTGCACCCACGTCAGCTCTGTGTTTTCCAAGTCATGAAGTTTGCCCACCTCCAAAGTAAACCGTCTTTCCACCCCGCTGAAGCAGAAGCAGCCTGTCGAAGCGTGAAAATAACATCGCTGACGGCTGATGGATAGTGCAGAGGACCGCCTGGCCGCTTTTCGCAAGTTTCTCGATAAGATCGCAAATAGCCCAGGAAGTCTGTGAGTCGAGTCCAGATGTAGGTTCATCGAGGAAAACAAGAAGTTGCGGACGCGCCGCAAGTTCGACACCAATCGTAAGACGCTTGCGTTGTTCGACATTTAGACCTTGTCCGGGGACGCCGATCACTGCGTCCACAAAGTCGCCCATGTCAAGCAGATCAATGACCTCGTCGATGTATTCCAACTTTTCTGAGCGGGGGATCTCTGCACTCTGCCTCAACAATGCACTGAATTGGAGAGCTTCTCGAACAGTCATCGTATCCATGTGGACGTCCTGCTGCTGGACGTACCCAACTCGGTGGGGAAAGGACTTGTCGGTAGGCTGACCGTTGACCATAGTGTCTCCAGACAGAATGCCCATAGTCACGCGCGTGGCCAGAGCATCGAGAAGCGTAGTTTTACCTGCACCAGATGCACCCTATTCAAACTGTCAGCTACCAACTCAAGAGTATACGGCATGGATCAACTTACCATGAGCGCAGTAATGACGCCGGGTTGCACCCATCCATCGATGTGATCCAGAATGCGTCTGTCTTGCCCCTTGATCTTGACATCGTAACAGATGTCTTCCCAGTGGAAGATAGGCTTTCCGCAAGCGCTAGGCCTTGGCCTCTCATTCGATGGTCGCTTCTCTACAGGAAGGGAATGCACTTTTTCAGTCACAGCGATCTCTCTTGTTTGATGCTCCTCGTCCGATCGTGCCTTCTCAGCAAGCCCAGCTGGCATCTTGCCGCGTCGAAATACCAGGACTTCACCCTCACTTTTGGGTGGCTTGGCAAATTCCGCGGCGACGATGTAGGTGATAAAGAAGAAGACAATGTAGCCGCAGAGAATCCCAACGTTCCTGAATATCCAAGTCAATCATCAGTACTAATAATGGCGACGTCTCACATACCTCCACTTGTGGCTGTTGAAATACCCGAAAGACTGCTCGATGTATCGGTCGCCATCGACCAAGTCCGATCCGAGAACAGCCCCGACAACAGCACATGTCCGGCCACTGATGGGAAGATCACCGTATACAGACCCAGAAGGGACAAGGCCGCTGCACTGAAACGTGCGGCCGTGAAACTCGTTCGCCATCAAGGCCTCGAATGCGTAGGAGAGCGGGTTGATGTATCCCATCCAGCGCGACCAGCCTTGCATATAGGAAGTCGGCACCGTGAAACCAGCGTACATCATGACTCCGATGGTGACGAGCGTGACGGGGACCATGGCCTGATGTGATGTCCTTGCCAACGAAGCCATCGTTCGATAGATGCCAGACATGGCAAGAAGGACCGCGAACGACACAAGGCAAAAGAAGAAGAACGGGCCGGGTTCTCGTTTGAGGTTGGCCATGAAGTATAAAATGGAGTTGAAGGTGAAGACGTTAGTAATCTTGTACGGCAACTCAAGTATGAAACTCGATATGGCCTCGGCGGATTGGTGGTAGAGCGCATAGCGGTTGTGCTTCTCGACGACTGGTCTTTGGGCGTATAGGGTAAGAACCTGGAAGCGAGTTAGCCTGACATTCATGTCAAGATTGGATACGGATAGTATTCGACGGAAAGATAAGACCAAGGATTTGGCAACTAACCTCCATCTCGCTGGCAAAAGCGTTGAACAAAAGAGCGAAGAAAATGAGACCACCGCGGTAGTAAAACGTGCTCGAATCGGCTTTCAGATTGAAGAACATGCTTCCGAGTACGAAGCCGACAATGATGTTGAAAACCAGTGAGGAGATTGTGAACCCCGGGTCTGCAACCAGTCGCTTCCACCCTCTCCAAAGGCAGAGTTTGACTTGGCGAGGATAGGTGATCATGTACGGCGACTTGAGTCGTTGAAACGAGCTCCTCTCTGCTTTGATGCTTTGCTGGAACTCTTCTAGTCGGACTTTGGCAGGGTGAGCCTTCTCATAAGCAGAAATGTCGCTCATGAGAGCTGAGTGCTCTCGTGAATCCTTCCATCTCGCGGCGAAATCGTCGGCTGTTCTAGGTGCTTGGTCCTCGTATCCGGGTCTGATCCGTCGTTCGCTCGGGGAGGTCATGGAAGTGAGGAAGTCGGGAGTTGTCTGTCTGTCGGGGCCTGGCAGTATTGCTAGTCAGGATCGAAGTTTCCTAAAGAATGAGGTGATTCATACACATGAACCCCATGTTCTCGAAATACTGTTTGGCTTGATCGATTTTGCCAAAATAAATTTGACGGCCTTCATACAAGACCGTGACTTTGTCAAACAACTGCATCACATTAGTTGAGCACACTCATCTGAAAAGACCCTGTGTGTTCCTCCACTTACGTCGTATGCAGACTGTGGCGCTTGGTAGATGGCCACCACGGCAGCCACATCCAACAAATCCGCCTGGGTGCGGAGGTTCTGGCAGAAGGCGATGGCGTTTCCACTGTCAAGTCCACGAGTGCTGTTATCCCAGCACTGGAATTTGGCACCTGTAAGAGCAGCTTCGACGATGCTAACTCGCTTGCGCTCGCCTCCTGACACTCCACGAACGTAGTCGTCGCCGACTTTCGTGTTGAGTGTGTGCGTAATGCCAAAAGATGCCATGAGTACGTCGCGCATAATGCGAGCGTACTGCTTGCTTATCAGCCCGGCAGGTATCGTTGCCGGCACGCGGGCTCTGGAAGCGAACTCGAGTGTATCGCCGACCGTGAGGGGTGCCAGGTGTACGTCGACTTCTGCGTTGTAGAGGACATCGCCGCGGAACCAGTCGTGCATGTACCTTGGATCGATGCCTTCCTGGAGTTAGGCGATGGCATTGTCATCTGGGTAGGAATACTAACCGCGAAAGTTCATGTATGAATCCTTTGACACATTCAAGCCCTCGGTCTGACCCGCCAAAGTCTTGAGCAGAGTTGAGCATCCTGAACCCGGCGGCCCAAGTGCAAGAAGCATCTCGCCCGGCTCCACGAGGCCCTCGAAATCCCGCAAAATGTCGATCCGAGACTGCGTTCTGCCCGTTGCAAGGCCGACAAGATCCGAGGCGATGCTGAGCGCGATGTTGCCAGCGCTCTTCTGGTATTGGGTCCCCGTGCTGTATCCGAAGACGTTGAGGTTCTTGAAGGCAACGCCAGTCAGCCTCCCAGGCGTGGAGCTGGGATCCGACTCGTAGAGGCTGATGAATGCTTTCGTCCATGCTACTGTGTCGAAATAAGCAGAATTCGGGTTCAGGGGACTGTCTTTGGGTGGGTTGAGAACATCGTCTTGGACGTGAAGGCTGTGAGGTCTTGAGGCGTTGGTGACTTGTCGAGCCAAGTCCTCGATCTGCCTGTACATGTCGTCAACGGTTGCTGTTGCAGAAGATTCGGAAGACTCCGAGTGAGAGGCCTGAAAGTAGTCAGGTTGCTCGTTCGAGACCATGTTCGCGTCTCCGGTGTGCGGCATGGTTCTGGCCACCCTACAATCGAGATGTCGCGTGGCCGTGAGAGACAAAAGACTAAAGTATTGGAAGAACTCCCTATGAATGGAACAAGATGAGTGATTTGGTTTTCGGATACGTCCGAACTGCCATCCGATATTCACAAATATCAGCCACTTATAACAATACTCGTTTAACTTAACCCTGCAGCCGTCGGTCTCCCGCGGTCAGCCGCCGTTCGGGCGAGTCCTCGGGTGAAGACCGCGACAACGACATGGCTGTTTGGATAAAGCACATGGCTGTACAGGGTTCAACTTCCCACCAAAAGCCCACTCAGGGGCTTTGCAGTTGGTCTTGTTCCTTTGACGCATGATTCTACCATTTAGGCCACGAAGCTGACGTCCTTCGGACGGCCGCGGATGGCCGAAGGAAAAGCGGCCTGATGAAATATGGGTCCCACCGAGAGAGATTGGAACCGCATTTTAACAAACCCCCTTGCCTGATCTCGCGATCTTGCAGCAGAGCGAGGTTCTCGCCAAAGTTCGCCAAACTCACAAAGGCTACCAGGAAGTCCCCGCTCAAGGGACTTCATCGGATGTCCGCCACTCCGGGATACTATCCTGTTCTTCTTGGCAGATAGATCCAAATGACGACGGTTAGAATCAAAGTCCATGGGTCCGGTGCGGATCCGTTGGAATCGGACGAACATGCGCTCCGAAAAGATTGGGATGATGCAGAGAGGCCCTCTGAAGCTGTTGCCCGTTGCAGCTGTTGACACGCCACGGAACCGGCCTCCGGTGGACGCCCCGTCTCGCCCCACTGAACTGCGGGACCCACCTTTGCCGTCCCGGCCGCCGAGGAGTCCAGTACTAGGTACTGGACGGGTTTCCCAAGCGACAGGATGCATGGACTGGACTTCACGACACTACAGCCACAATCCATGCAAAGAGACGAATTGCAGAAGTCCAAGTTACTATCTAGTTCTAAGTCATTGCATGGTTATCTCGCATTTGGCATGCTCGCAACGAGGGCCGCACGCAGTGTGTGTTCCAGTAATACCAGTCCAGGCATGGAAATGCTTCCGTGTCCGCCAGCTTGACTGGAAAACAACAGCTTCCACCCCAACAAAAACGCAAACATCCATTCGGAAAATCATAATGTCTACAGTCATCCTCCATAATCCTCATAAACCATTTAAATCGTAACCATCCATCCAAAAGCTCATCAGTCATGACCAACCCACCTCTCCGCAACTCGAGAGGTAAAGAAGACCCCAGCCGCCAAAAGCGTGAACCCCGGCGCGAACAACAGCAAGATCGCCACCACGACGATATTGGCAAAGAACTCGGTGGAGGCAAAGGGCGGGGCCCGTCCCATGAACCCGGGCCCGATCGTCCGCACCGTCACCTTCGGGCGGGGTTGCTCGGTCTTATGAGTCTCCGACGGGTGCTGCAGGCCGCTGAGCGCGTGGAGGACGTCGGTCACGAGCGGCTTGTGTTCTTCGTCCATGACGACGCCGTCCAGCCAGGCTCGTATGTTGTCGTGCGGATGCGTTGCGTAGGGGTCATAGCTCGGGAAGGGCGTCGGGTGGGAGCGCTGTTGTGGTTCCATTGTGTAGTCGAAGGTGATTGTCGTGCGGTCATCCTCGTAGAGAAAGGAACAGCCGTCTGGGAGAGATATTAGCATCCGGTCTGTCACGAAAGTCAAGGGGATGAGTCTTACCAAAATCTACAAAGTTCATATCCAGCAAACTGAGACGATCTCTAACTTGGGCTATTCAAAGCTCGCCTAGAAGCAGTGGACCAGGATGTGAGGATAATGCGAGAAGGGCGCACGAAGCAACTGCTTGCAAGAAATATCGATGTTAAGAAGGTCAGAAGATCTGCGGTTTGTTTTCTTGACACTTGCGTTGCTGGGAGGGAGACAAGCCAAGGGAGATGCGACATCACTGGAATGCCTCAATCAAACAGGTCGGGCGACCACTGTTAGCGGCGCGTTCCGCGACTTCAATACTCGGGGCCCCATTCCAAGTAGCTGGCAACAACGGCGATCGTGTCTGAGGACCAGAGGACGTTACCGAGTCTGACTCTATTCTTCGAACTCCGAGACGATCTATCCTTGGTCATGTATCATGCTTCTAGGAAACGTTCCCGCAATCGGGGGCCGACGATATTCGTTGTTATGGCGGTGGAATTAGGCGATCTCCAGCTCTTCTACCGCTAAAAAATGCATTCCATGCTGGGGATCTATGTTTCGCGGATCCCTGATGTTAGCTTTGAAGTGCGAAGAGATCTCCACGTCCAACAACATTATACCAATTATGAACTCAATTGATTTCAGATGAGACAAATCAAATCCGTGATGAAGAGAACCGTTGAACAGACAAAAGCGACTAGGTAGTTATCGATGACTCTCTCTAATTGGGTGGAAAAAGCAAGGACTTTAACCGAAGCTGACGCCGTATGACTGAGGCCATTTTACCCCCTGTCGATGCCCGTCGCTTACGCTCATGAGTCCTTATTGAATTTCAACATCAAAAAGCCGTTCGACCGCCACATCGTGACATTTTCCCTCACCTCAAAAAGCACGGAACAAATATATCTCACTAGTGACCTCATCATGGTAGACCACATACCCTCTCTTCCGTGGGAAGAACTCGCCTCCAACTTCACTTACATCCGCGCCAACCCCGCCGCCAAAGGCATCACAGACCTCTTCCCGCAGGCCCTCCCAACACTACCCGAAGACCTGAACAGCTTCATCCTCACCCTGACTCAAAAGCTCAAACACGACTCCTCTCTAGAACGAAGCAAGTACGCAGAAACATACGACGCGCCCGACGAAGAAGAAGTACTCATCGACGACGAGACCGTCCGCGAAATCACGCCCTTCTTCCGCAGACTGCACAAATACCACCCGCAACACCGCCTCAGCGACAACAGATGGCCGAACGGCATCGCCGATGACAACCCGGGCTGTCGACACCCCGCGGAGGTGCGGTGTCGATGCCTGATCCCGTACGAGGAGAGGAAGGTCAAGGCGCTGACGCGGACGCATGAGTACAACACGTGCTTCGAGTTCTGGATGGTGAACGGTATGGGGTTCCGCGGTTGGGAGATTGTGAGGACGTTGCTTGTTCATGGCAAGATGGAGCCGCTTTTGAGGCTTTGTAAGTGCCCTTTTGTTGACAGCATTGGGCAATTTCCGTCTTGGTGGGATGTGGGCTCTTGTGTCTGCGAAGTAAGTCAACCGAATCTATCCTTTCCGAGTCTTTCTTGCTAACAGACGGTACAGGGTCCTGATGGGGCGATGTCCTTGCTATACGAAAAGACCGCAATGTCTTTCATCTGTCTTCAACTCCTGCGCCACCATCCGCAAATACAGCAGAGAGACAACCCAGAAGTCGATTACCGACTGACGCGGATGTACCAGCACACAGTCAGACACGTAACCAAAGACGAAGGCATCTCCGACCTCCCCAACATCGCCCACCGCGACTTCTACGGCATCGGGGACCAGCAGTTCTTCACGACAGACCCGCAACCCCGGGACAAAGAGCGCTGGGTCCACCTCAACACGGAGCGGTTCCAGTTCGAGCCGCACTACCCCGAGGGCCTCATCACCTTTGACGAGCTTTTGAACTTTGAGGTGGAAGCCGCGTACAGACCCCACGGATCCGACGTCGCGTTCGTGCAGAACTTGTTGTATGCCAGACGGCTGCCGACCGAGCTCGTCGACGAGGTGCTGGACTTGGCTGAGTATCAACCTGGACGGAGACTCAAGGTCGCGCATGACCCGCTCCATCCGGGGAATAGTGAAGAGTTGGACAAGTATCTCGAGGAATGCTGGGCTGTTATGGTGAGGTGCGAGGTATTCGCCGCAGAGTTTGATGAGGAGATTAGTTGGATTGCTGTTTTCGCGAGGGCATTCAGGGAACTGCTTCCCAGTCTCAGACTTCACACTAAGCCGGGGATGGTTCGATCTGATGATGGCTGGGTTGAGGACGTGGCGATTTTCGTGTGAAGGAACAGAATGCGCCACGAATCAGATGTATAGGGCAAGTAAGGTGCTTAGTTGGTGGTAGTAATCGGAAATGATACCCGACGTCATTCATACTCGCTCGCACCTTGCCTCCTTCTGGGTGCCGTACTAGATAAGAGGGCTCTTTCCCAAACACACCTCAGAGTAAATCACGCCTCAGAGCAAGAGACAGGAGGGAACCAGCCTTCTTGAGAGCTGTTTCCTCCCTGCCTCTCGCCGAAAGCCATGAGACGAGTTGGTCGAACGGTTGATACTCCATGATAGGACTGCAAGGTGGTGCCCAGCAGTACCGTTTCTTGAGGTCCCCTCACGTTCGAACAACAATACATCCGTCCATGGCCTTCGAGCTTTTGCTTTTCCTCTTTTTTCTCGTCTAAATTGATTTCGTCCTCTCGACAGTTGCACGGCCTACCTGCTTGCTAACCCTTTTACCTGCTGCGATTTGTGTCTGTGTAAGGTAACGATGTTCTCGATGGCTGACTATGGTGTTTGTGAAATATGCTGGAGCAGATACACCGCAACGCAACGACAAGTAGGTAGGCCTGCCTCTGCGCTTCTGTGTTGTAGATGGAAGGTCAAGACCTCGAAACATTTCAGCACATCTCAGCGGAAGCTGTCGACGAAAGAAACACTATCGTCATCACTGCGATTCGCGACACCACCGACCCCAAAGCACTCCAGCAAAACAGGCAGCCTTCGCCCAAATACCATCATATCACTGCTCACCACAACACAGAGACGACACAATTTCGAAGTATTAAAGGCCCTTATATTTCCCTCCCGACTATGCGAGCATTACTCCAGTGTCACCATCCATCCTCCCCTTTCCCGGCACAAATAATCTACACTTCTCCGACGCTATGCCAAGTGCCTAAGAGCTCAAGGTTGCGTATCTAAAAACAGAAGAAGCCAACGTCCCATCATCTTGGCGGGGCGAGAGTGATTTCTCCCCTTCTCCTCTGCAGCAAAAAAAAAGTGAAGAAAAGAGGTTCATCATCGAATTTTGATTTTTGCCCAGGGTCGGAAAGGAAAAAAAGAAGTTTGGTCATTCCATCATCCCGTTTGCCCAATCCCGATTCCCCAACAAAAAAGAAGTATAAAAGACACCTTGGTTGCAGCACACCCCGCGCGCAGAAGGACTCGAAACAAAAACCACTGGGTAGAGCAAAATCCGCCCATTCCCGCCCCCGTGTTTGTGTTTCCTGCCCCTGTCCCTAGTTTCCTGTTGTAGAAGAAATAAGAGACAAAGGGAAGGGGGGAGAAACACCGATCGTTCTCGCAGTTCATACAGTGAAAAAGAATACCAAGAGTAGTAGATACAAAGGGAAACCAACATGATGAGCGTCAGTGGAACGAATGACCGCTGTCAATGCATAAAAACGCCATAGGTATTTAGAACGCCAGAGCCAGAACGACGCGCGTTGTCTAGAGAAGCGAAGAAAAGATGCAAAGCCATTATCGTCAGTGACGGGGAGCCGGCTCGGGCTGCCAGCCGTTGATATACGCCATCAGGCCCATACCTAAAATCACCACACCTAGCATAGATGCGTAGGGAACCCCAGCCATGAGTGCCTGGTCCTTGGCCAGCTTGCCTGGTGGTATGGTAAGCGGCGTGATGGTGTTGGCGCGTGAAAGCGTCGGCTTGTCGCTGAGATCCTCCGGAGAGGACCCGGCCTGAGTGGCGGCTGGTGTTGATTCATCAGAACCGTCCGTCTGCACAACAGACGTTGACTTTTGAGGTCCTGCGCTGCCGTTGCGTCGTCCTCGTGACCGTGAGCGGGCCCTCTCCTCTGCCGCAGCCTGCCGGACCTCCTCGTCCCTCCGGATTTGAGCAATCATCTCAGCAAGTGTTTTGCGGTCCGCGTCCCGCTCCGACTCGGCCTTGTCGCATCTTTGCCTCCAAGATTCCATTTGCTGCTTCAGATCGCTCATCTCCGACATCATGGTATCGATCTTGGATTGGAAACGGGCAGCAACCTCTTCGGCGCTTTCCGGTGCTGGCTCCCTGGGAACGGGCTCGGCGTCCGTCATCTCCACGTCTTGGTTGTCGGAAGCTTCACGCGGGGGCTCGAATGCTTCATCCAAAAGGGTTTCCGTGTCGTGCTCCTTGGGCGCGCCGTTCGCCTCCTTCGTCATGGCGCTGTCCTCAAGAATCTTGGCCATATCTTCCGCTAGCTCTCTAGCCTCGCGTTCTTTGCGAAGCATATCCTCCAAATCGCGAATCCGGGCAGTCTGCGTGTCCAAGTCCTTTTTAGCATTGTTCAACGCCTCGGTCAGTTGAATGATTTGATGTAGGTTATCGCGTCCGACAGGCGAAGTGGTACTGTTGGCTGCGGAGTGCGCCTTCGGTCGTTCGGTTGTGCCTCGCTTCAAGGATGGCACATCGGGTTTCTCGGGGAGAGGTTGCTGGGGTGGAGGAGCGGGAGGGTCTGAGAATCTCGTCTTTCCGTCGGGACGGTATGGCATACCGTTGCCGTTGGGGAGCTGTTTTTGAGGCTCAGGTACCTCCGGCTTGTCGAGGTCCTTAACGTCCTCTTTGCCGAGAAGAGCGCCGATGAACTGGCCTGTGCGGGTAAGATCTTGAGATTGCAGACGCGCGCTTCTCATCTCGTTCTGTATTTCATAGTCAGTGGCTGCGCACGAGTTGCGGTGCAGTTACTCACGTGTAGCCTTTTCACAATGTGCTCCGTGGTAATGGGCGTCAACAGAAACCCACGAGCAGCTCCACCGTTCGCCGGCATGCCAGCCATCGGCTGAGGCTGCATAATCCGTCCATTACTAGCCATCGACGCGTTGCTACCCGTCCTCCCGCGATACGGCGCCGCCTGAGGTGACGGCATCATCATATTACCGTTGGCAGGATCCAAATCCCCAAAGCTCATGTCCATAACATTGCTAGAAGGGGTCATGAATCCCGAATGTTCCACCTTGGCGGCAACCTTGTGGTGGACGACAGTCTTCTGATCCTCGCTCACGATGTCGATACCCAGTTCGAGATGGTCTCCAGTCTGCAGTTCGTGCGGTTCGGATTCGCGGTTCTCTTGCGAAAGGCGCGTACCATTGACGAATGTACCGTTTGAGGATTTGACATCTCTAATGTAGATCTTGCCCATACGGTCCGCCCAAATTTCGGCATGCTGCCTGGAGAGCACTTTGCTGTCGAAGTAGCCATTGACCGCAGTAGGGATAGTCTTTTGGTTGGTTTGGCGACCGATCCGGAGGCTCTCGGGGTAGTAAGGAACCGAGATAGTCTTGCGCTCAAAAGTGCCATTCAAAGACAGCAAGTAAAGCACGGGTTGGCCGTTGGGCATCGGATCACCCATGGGCCTGGCCCCAAGTCCCTGCTGCGGCATCATCTGCGGCTGACCAGGTGCCTGTTGCAACGACGTCGCGCCGTTGACGCCATTCATCTGGGAGCGCATGACAGGCCTGCCGAACTCGGCCTGTCCTTCTGGTTTGCCGGCAGGCCAGGGGCCCTTGGGCTGGGGTCGCTTCCTGGACGCGGTGCTCCAGGAGCTCATGTCTGAGTTTGTAGAAGCCGGGGTGCCATTTGGTTGAGAGCTATTGGTAGCAACGGTGGTCGTGGACGAGTTGGAGGATGTGGATGAGACGGAGGAGGAAGAGTTGCTTCGCTGGAGCGTTTTTCGCGGCATGAACATGCCTCTGACGTCTTCTGGATTCATCGAATTCAGACTTTGGCCGCCATTAACGTTCCATCCCGGTCGGTTGAGTTGCTGGAAGCTAGGGGGGCTCGCGACGGCAGTCATGAGGGGTACGGTCGTCGAGGGAAGGGTCGTAGGACAAAGCAAGTCGAGTTAAGTTGCAGGCGATGGTGATGGAAGGGTATCGATGGGAGTGGTGTCAGTTGGTCTAGGGACGCCGGGAGATTGATCCGTCACCATTCGCACAGCAGCCCTCTGGGTATCACAAAAGTCGCTGGTCGCTCGGCAGAAAAGTCGTCAAGTGAAATAAAAGGTCTCGATAGGGCAGGACAGGAGGTGTCAAGGGATGAGGCTGCGCTGGCAAGAAAAATAAGTCAGCGATGATGTCGCGGCAAGGATAGGGGTGGTCGCAGCCAATTGGGGCGACGCAGGCGGCCGACAACGGGGTCGACAAGATCGGAGGGCCACAGAAAACGGGCCGGCAAGTGCAGAGGAGACTCGAGACGTACCTGCAATTGAAAGATGAGGCGGGCGAAGGGGGCGTGTTCGGCACCTTGATCGACGATAAGCAGACGTTCTCCGTAGGGGAGCACAGGTGAAGTTGAATCTAGGATTTGGGAAAGAACAGAGGTCTCGCCCCCGTCTCGCTAAGCGCTTAGCGTGTGTACTGGGGGGACTCGTGAACGGACCAAACAGCGCTCGGAAACACGCGCCGGAGCCGACATGGGAGTGGAATGCTCAGTAAAGCACTCCTCTGATTTCAGCACCGCACGGCCCCCGCGCGACCGTTGATGTTCATGCAACCTGTGGGTTCTGCAGCAATAAAAAAAAAGTCGAAGGAGAGGCGGAGGGAACGGATGTTTGCTTGTTTGCTAATCTGATGGACCGGGCATTTACGGCTGGTCATTCCCTCCAGAACAGTCACTCTTTCCTTGTGTTGGGCTGACCTCATTCCCTAGCCGTAAAAGGGGACCCACTGCGCGCTTGCAGTGGGCGCTGGCGGAACAAACTCGGCCCACGTGACCCTCTTTCATCACAGAAGGCGCTGATGTCATTCGCTACGACGGGGGCATTTGGCACCGTGCTACCGCACTCACAGTGACAGTGACCACCCGACCTGAGTGGCCAGCTGGAAGAATTTCTGGTTCGCAGTGGCCTGTGCGTCTGGTGACCGTGACATCGATGTCGATATCCACCCTCCAATAAGAGCGCGTCCCACCTCATCGTATTTGCCGAAGAACTACCGTACCCCGGATAGGATTCGTCCAAAGCTTGGGTGGGCGCCGGGAGGCTGCAGGGCATTTGCAGTAGCCGCAGCAAATTGGAAGAGCTTCTCCAGCCCACCATTGCCCGCAATCCTGACCATCACCAAAACGTACCACTTCGAGGTTGAGCAAGCAAGAAAGCTCGACTTTCGCGACCTTTTTTCCTACTTCTTCTACTCTGACCGAACCCGAACCTCAATCGAAATGCCTCCCGTCCCTTCGCAGCACGCCGGCGCCATGGGCCCGTCTGTCGCCGACAAGCGTATGATCTCTTGCCCTGCCGACCTTTTGGAGCTGGAGCTGACCTTTCGCAGTTAAGATGGGTGCCATGATGGGTGGCAGTATGTTCCCGACTTGTTCACTAACAACAATGGACATACGACTGACGTTGTTATAGCTGTCGGAGCTGTCATGGGCTTCGTTTTCGGTATGCGGCCTCTTGCGCCTCTGTCGCATTCTCTGGACTAACCACATGCGACTCCACAGGCTCTGTCAACATCATGCGCTACGGCGCAGGCCCCAACGGCATCATGAGAACTCTGGGACAGTACATGGCTGGTTCCGGAGCTACCTTTGGGTAAAGGGAACCTCATCTTGCGTTGCTCGACGGTGCTGACTTTGTCTAGATTCTTCATGTCCATCGGCAGTGTTATTCGATCCGATTCCTCCCCTATCGCCGAAGCCGCCTACCGCAACATGCAGCGAAGACCTGTGCTCGTCTACGGCCCCGGTTCCGACTTCGCGAAGCGCCAGCAATAAGCCGAGACGTATCGAATCGAACGACTGTATATCATCATGTAGGAGCGTAGCAGGGGAGAGGATATGATGCTTGAACACCGGCATCAACCAAATATTTGTATAATAGGTGTTCTGGGCATATCACGACTACACGAGAAAAGTTGCATCTCTTCAAACCCAACTCCGCAAGTGTCTGGAAGTAAAATTCGGTCGAAGTCCCGCTGCACACCTGGAATTAGCTAGCTCAAGCCAAAGGGCTATGGGCTTAAGCCTCTACGCTTCCGAAACGGTCCTGCAGGAGCCGTTATTCACCCCCTGGAAGACGATGGTTTGACGTTTGAATCCGGTGACGAGCGTTGAGCGTTGCCGGTTTGTCGGAAGACAACCCGCTCGCACATGCGCCAGAGATTAGGCGGGACTGTGGATATTCTTACAACCTGATATCACTGTCAGCACCTGCCAGCGCCCTTTGATTAGCCGCAACATCAGTCCAGGCCGCGATGGCAATTGATTTACTTGCAAGTTACATGTTTCGAGATCCTGGCGATCTCGTCGGCATGCACTCACCGCACTGCCAACTATCCAGAATTTCGAGAAAACCCCATTCTGAACGATCAGGCCTCGCTAGACTTTTCGATCATTTCTTTTCTTACCTACGTCCGAAAGTATACTCGACCCCTGGTTTAGCACTTCTCGTCTAGCCTGGTCTCGATAGCAGCATCGATTATCATGTCTCAGGCCAATTTTGCTTTGGACCTTGCGCTGCGCTACATCAGAACTCTGCGTATTCGCCCCCAACAAACATGACCGACTGGAAAAAGAAGCTTGTTGGTGGATAGCAAGTAGTCAATGACTGACGTTCTGTCCAGAATCTCAGCTCTTGCAGCGCTTGACGAATTTCGCTCACATCCGGCCATTTTCGTCATTGTACATAAAGGCCGATGTCACCCCTCCTATGCGATAGCAACTATGCAACTCAGGCTTTCCTTCATATCTCTTCGTACATCATTCAATCATGATTTGGACTCATTACTTTCAGGCAGTGGCTCTAAGCGGCGTCTTTGTAGCCAAAACCATGGCAGAAACTTTCGATTACATGTGAGAAAGAAACTGTTCTGGCCCTTTATCATGATTGCATCCTAACAATGACCCAGCGTCGTGGGCGGTGGCACCGCGGGTCTCACCGTCGCCAATCGACTCACCGAGGACCCCAGCGTGACGGTCCTGGTTCTCGAGGCTGGCGGCGATCATTCAGACGACCTGAATGTTCTTGCGCCGGGTCTCTTCCCTGTCATGTACGGTGATCCCGAGTACGACTGGGACTACAAGACCGTCCCTCAGGTAAACCTCTCCCGCAGCCAATCGGTCTCATCAATTGATAGCTCTAGTCTGCTGCCAACAATACGGTTGTGGCTCACGTCCGAGGTAAACAGCTGGGAGGCTCCAGCGCCATGAACTTCATGGTCTGGACGCATCCGTCTCGCCAGGACATCGACAATTGGGGCGAGCTGGGCAACAAAGACTGGTCGTGGGATGCGCTCACGCCATACTTCCGCAAGTCCGAGTCTTTCGTGGCTCCATCGAAACAGCAGACCGCCGACCTCCGCCTTGAATACGTTGACCCAGGCGCTCACGGCAAAACTGGACCCATTGGCACCGAGTTCCCAGCGCTGTATAGCTCTCTTACCCAGGCCTGGCCTCGAACCCTCGAGAATCTTGGACTGGGTGTCGAGGGTGACCCCCGAGATGGACTTGCTTTGGGTGGCTACATCCATACCCTCAACATCGCCGGAGCTACGAGGCGCTACGCTGCGAACGCGTATCTGGGTCCAATCCGTCAGCGCCCGAATCTCAAGGTCGTTACCAGAGCATTCGTAAGAAAGGTGCTGCTGAGGAGGAACCGACATGGGGTCTCGGCAACTGGTGTGCGATGGACCAAAGATAATGCAACGCACGAAGCAATCGCCGCGAGAGAGGTCATTCTCTCTGCGGGGTCCATCGCCTCGCCCCAGTTGCTCGAGTTATCTGGCATAGGCAACAAAGTCCTGCTGCGGAAACACGGCATAGAGAGTCTCGTCGACAACCCCAACGTGGGCGAAAACCTCCAAGACCACGTTTACGTACCTCTCGGGTAGGCTTTTGAAAACAAACTTGCATCAAGAAGACGGATTGCTCACATCTTCTAGATTCGCAACCCAGCCTGGCATCGAGACCGTCGAGGACTTCAACAATGCATCATACTTCCAAGAACAGCTCGACCTATACCTCCAAAACAAAACAGGCCGACTCTCATCGACCAGCGCTAGTGCATCTCTGCTATCGCTCAAGCAGGTCGTCTCTACCTTGGACCTCAACGCCCCGGCTTTGAAGACTCATGGTTCGGGCCTTCCCGAACAGTACCGCATCATCCTACGCGACCTAAAGTCAGAGGCCGTTTGTCAGCAACTCGCCTTCGAAGGTGGCATGTCGCCGCAATTTCAAGCCGACACAACCAAGCTCTTCTCCGCGGGCTCGCCCGGGAACTTCCTCACTCTCCTCGGCGTCCTTGAGCATCCCTTGTCGAGGGGAAGTATTCACATCCAGTCTGCCGACCCGACCGTGCATCCGAAGATCGACCCCCGCTATCTGACGAATCCGATCGACGTCCAACTTCTGAAGGCCATCGCCCTTCAACTGCAGGTTGTTGCACGAACCAAGCCGCTTAGCGATCTGCTTCAGAAGGATGGAACCGCTTTTCAACCTGGGTATTACGAACTCACTCCGGAGAATGTCGAGGAGTGGGTGCGAGGTGGGCTACAGAGCGAGTATCACCCGTGCGGTACTTGTGCGATGATGCCGAAGGACAAGGAAGGAGTTGTCGATGAGAAGTTCAGAGTCTACGGTGTGAGGAACTTGCGGGTTGTTGACGCCAGTGTCTTTCCATTGATCCCGAGAGCCAATATTCAGTCTCTTGTTTATGCAGTGGCGGAGAGAGCAGCAGATATTATTAAGGGAGGTAGTAAGTAGTAACTAATCCAGGTATTATGTGAGTCTCTATGTAGGCAGCTCGGGAGAAAAGCCACCGACTAGAGAACCAAGGTAAAGACAGCAAGTCCCGCCGCAACTATCACTCCAGCAGGCCCAAGCATCACACCACCGCTTACCGGCGCCGAGGTTGGAGTCGGGCTCGCAGTACCATTGCCTCCGCTCGTAGCATTTGCCTTCAACTTCGCAACACCAAACTGCAACTGTTCAGGGTTCGTTCCGTTCCAAACGGTGTAGTACCCCTTCAACAACGGACCACCCAGAACCCAAATAGACGCAAGCTCGCTGATGGGCGCAACAGGGTTCAGAAACAGCGTCTGGCAGATACCCTCGTGGCCGGGGTACTCTCCCAGGTTGAACGCCCCCTTAGGCACAGTCAAGTTCAACGCCTGGGATCCGGACCCGATAGTGAACGTCAACTCCGGCTCGAGCTTCTCAACCACGTCGCATGGAGCACCCCAGACACCCAACTCGTCGATCTGCGTGATATCGCTGCTGATGGCGGCGTAGATGTCCTTGGCGGTCTGGTAATCCGGAGTCTGCAGGAACGCAGTACCGGTATCGAGCAGAGACACGCCGGCAGGGAAGGCCGCGCCGTCGTTGGACGAGTCGGTGACCGTCTTGCCGTTGACGTAGAACTCGGGCGAGTCGATGAACCACTCCTTCCCGAGGGCGACGACGGTCATGTTGAAGTCGACGTTGGCGATCTCGCCCTCGTAGCGGTCCTTGTTCACGCCTCCGAGAGTAAGCTCACCCGGCGCGCTGCCCTCGCCCGAGTTGAGGAAGATGGAGAACAGGGGTTCCGGCACATCGCCGTTCTGAACGAGGGACCAGAACCAGGTCGAGAAGGAGGCGTTGGTGGCCTCGGAGAAGTGGGAGAAGCCGGGGGGTCCGAGGCCGAAGATGCCGTCGATGGGCATCTCGTTGAAGGCCTCGGCGTAGGTCTCGCAGAGGAGGAAGGTCTGGTTGGCGACGGTGTGGCCGGCGATGGTCACGCTGTCGGTCACGACGTTGCCGTTGGCGGGCTGGGCGACGGCGTAGGGGACGGACTTGCCGCCGGTGCCGAAGGCCGTGGTGACGTTGTAGCCCGGGAGGGAGGAGAAGGTGGACGAAGTGGAGGAGTTGAAGAGGGCGAGGTGGGAGGCGCAGGTTGTGCAGTTCGTGGCGGGGATGATGAGGTCTGTTGAGCCGGTGTCGAAGGTCACTGTGCTAGGCGTGTGTTAGTTGATGATGTTATGAAGGACTGGGGGAGGGATGCTTACAATTTTTGAGGAGGGGTTCCGACTTCGACTTCGCCGTACCACTGGAGGTCGAAGTTCTCGAACCAGTTTGTCAGCTGGACAGAGCCGGATGAAGATCGCTTCGACATGGCCCTTGGTTTGGAAGGAGTTGCGCGACGGTTGTGCAGTTTGATGCTCAATGGGTCGGCGGCTACTGAATGGCTCAGCGCCATGAGGGCCACAGCGCCCGAGACGGTATTGAATCTCATTCTTGTGCTGGCAAATGTGATCTCAAGATGATAGGAAAATATAAAACAAGAGTGAACGAGGTAAACCAGATGGATGCTGCTGAAGATGATGAGATGAGTACATTCTTTTCTTCCCTGATCAACGGGTCAACTCTAGTTTATATACATTTTGAATAGCAGACGCTGTTCCGACTTTCCGTAACCCTCGTCACTCACACAACGGTGAACATAAGCTCAAAACCCTACTTCTAGCATAGTGATGTTCGCGATGTGGGCAGCGATTCTCCGAATACCAGCTAGCAGGGGGTCAACATACCTTACAACGTCTGCAAATGGGGCTGAAGCAGGCATGCATCATCGAACCGCCTCATTGGGCTTCCCCAGATCTCAAAAAATACCATCAATTGCGGCGGCCGATCCCAGTAACCATCATCTTCACACTAGACTAGAATCTCTCGCCGTGCCTCTGACGAGTTAGTTTGATACCCACAATTAGCACCCCCGGTCGCCTTCTGCCTACACGAGTGCTGCATATTTTCCATCCAGACTCGAGGTGAAAGTCGGTGGTGTTGTAATATCGACCAAAGTCCCAACGCTAAGATACCGCGCTAAGAGAGCGGCCGCTGCCGCAAGCTGCCCTTGGCTGGATTCATGCTGCTGGGGTGGGCGAAGCTGACGGAGGATGCGCTTTGCGTGGGTGCCTGCGCAGGGCTGAGTGGGTTTCTAGTGCCTAGACCGCGCGTCTGGTACGAGCGGCTGCATACCCGTGGATGAGCCTCTGAAAGCTTGGTTCCTAACAGCGAAGTTTCAAGCAGTGAAGAGAGTTAGGAAAGGCAAATGAGTGAGCTCGAGAGGGTGGGCATCCAGCCCTATTTCGAAGAATTCTGCGGCCAGGGTTCGACGCCTCAGAGTGTGCCTGGCTGCACGAGTCCACCTGCCAAACGCGATGGTACAGCACCCGTAAGCCAAAATCTCCGACGATTTAGAAGACTCACACCTTCATTTGTTGTGCGATGAAGTCTCACAGCCCGATGGGTTGACAAATGTCATCGCGGCCACACCGGGACCAGAATTAGAAGCAGTCGCTTGGAAATCGATTGACTGAAGACAACACCAGAGCGGCACATGCTTGCACAGTTGAGGCTATCATCGTAAGGGGTAATGGTCCCCGAGAAAGAAGTAGTCAGTCAGAGGTAAGAACAGCGCCTACAGACACGGCCGGGTCGGTGCGGCTAAAAAGGATGATTCTCCGGATTTGGTACCGGAACCGGGAACAGTGGGGCCGCGGTCGGCACCGGATCCACACCGAAGCGGATACCAGCAATCGCGGGGCCCCGGACTCTCTGACTGCTCCGCCATGCGGCGCTGCGCCGACCCTAAGCCCCCAGAAAGGAAAGCTTGATCCGAGATTCAGTCCTCCACGATCACTGTTTTCCTTGCAAATACTCCTCGCCACCTGTATCATTGCCTTTGTTGACTCTATTATTGCCTTCGCTACCTCCATTGTTATCCTCGCCGCTGGTAGTTTTATCATTGCGCTTACTATCCTTTGTCGTTGCTATTGTTCAAGTACTCGACCAGAAATACTAACCGTGAATGACGTGACTGGTATCGCCCACTATCAGCTTTCGTCCGATTGGGTTACGGATGTTCATCCCAACCCCGGCTTTGGGCTGATTATCAACACTGCACGGTAAAGAAATCGGATTACCAATTCTCATCATCTTCACAGCGAGAATCGACCCACTTCAATGTCTCAGAGGCTTAATATCATGGGGGTTCTCGTTACGGGTGAGCCCAAATAGCGGCGGACAGGGAGGTGTCGAGTCGCTGTGGTCGAATCACGACAGCGAACCCCGCGATGGCGACACACCCCACGCCAACGTAGAGCGAATCAACACCGCGTCGCAGCACATCATTCAACGTCGGACCCGTTGCAAACCCACTATCAGCCTCGACAACCACTCTCCCGCTATCTCTGATGTCGTACCCAGGTCTCCTAAGCTCTTGCGCGATGGCCAGGTTATCGGAACCCGACACCGGCTACATAAATTTCGGTATGGACCCCTTAAAGTTGCTTGGTAGAGCATGAATTCTTCAGGATACACCATCCGGTTGTCCTGATCCAGTTCTCAATCGCGACAACTCTTCCGGCCATTCTTTCACGTTAACGCGCTGGGTCCTTCAGAAGTGACGCCCCTGCTCGACATGCCGTCCGAGCACGAGGGCGAGTCCCCCAAGGGGCTGGCGGTGGACGAGTCCTTTTCAGACCGCACCTCGGCGACGGCGACGGCGACACACGACAAGGAGAAGGCGCCATGGTGGTCTTACATCTGGGACTACGAGCCTGGTCGGTCTCACGAAGAACGCATGTTCATCCAGAAACTCGACGTCTTCCTCGTCACCATGCTGAGCTTCGGTTATTTCATCAAGAATCTCGACCAGACCAACATCAGCAACGCCTTTGTGAGCGGGATGAAAGAGGACCTCGCCATGAATGGCAACGAAATTAACCTGATCGATACGGCATGGACAGTGGGCTACGTCGTCGGTCAGATTCCCTCGCAGATCGTGCTGACGAAGGTGCGCCCGTCTATCTGGGTCCCGTCATGCGAGCTGCTGTGGACCGTCTTGACGTTTTGTCTGGCGGCGGCGAAGACTTCAAACCATGTGATTGCCATCCGCTTCTTCGTTGGTCTCGCCGAGAGTATCTTCTACCCAGCAGCCCACACCATCTTGGGCTCATGGTACAAGCCCTCCGAACTAGGCAAGCGGGCCTGCATATTCCACGCGTCTTCGGCGGCAGCGTCAATGTTCTCGGGCTATCTACAAGCCGGAGTATACAAGGGCTTAAACGGGGTCCACGGTCTCGCTGGCTGGAAGTGGCTTTTCGTGAGTGTTTCTGATAACTACTTCGACATGTGACTGGAGCTGACGATTGATTAGATCATGGATGGCATCATTAGTCTACCCATCTGCCTTGCCGGTTACTTCCTCATTCCGGATCTCCCTGAAAACACCAGGGCATTCTACCTGAATGAGAAAGTTTGTGCCACCTCCTTCTCAGCTCATCGGCGACAATTTCTAACCCGAAATCAGGAACGCGAAATGGCACGGAATAGAATGAATGCCGTTGGCCGAGCACCCCGAACGAAGCTGGGCCGCTCAGCTTTCAAGCGTATTTTTGGTGAGAACAGCGCGACTCGCGAAGCTTTCAGCCCACTAATACGTATCAGGGCGATGGCACGTGTACTATCTGACGATCTTGTACATCATCTTCATCAATCTGGGCCCCTCAAGCAGTGTCAACCCCTTTTCGCTATGGCTCAAGTCCCGAGGTGAATCAGTGGAGAAGATTGTAAGTCAACCCACCCATTCTTGTCAATTCGCCACAATGTATCTTGATGCTGATCTCTTTCCAGAACATCATTCCTACAGCCGCTTCCGCAATACAGCTGGTGCTCACAGTCTCCTTCGCCATCATCTCGGACGCCATCCGCCACCGCGCGAGTATCATGTCCATCTCCACCTTCCTCGGCGGTTTTGCCGCACTCCTCTTGGCCATCTGGAACATCCCAGTCGGGCTCAAGTGGTTCGCCTTCCTACTGCAGCGTGCCTCGGTACCTTACGGGCCGCTGAGTATGAGTTGGGCCAACGAGATCTGCGGATCCGACGCCGAAGAGCGCGCCATCGTCATCGGCATCATGAACTCTCTCGGCTATGCCTTTAACGCCTGGGTTCCGCTGTTGACGTACCCGCAGGTAGATGCGCCCAAGTTCAGGAAGGGTTTCATTTTCTCAACTTGTGCTTTCGTTGGACAGGCTATAATCACTGGTACAGTGGCGTACTTGTTCAAGAAAGAAAAGAATAAGACGAAAACTGAGAGGGACGAGGAAGGATCAAATGCTGCTGTAGTCCCACCCGTCGAGTAAATTAGCACCACTCTTACGTATACTTTTTTGATACCCAAATGATGTTATCAAGCCGACACAGACGTGCAGCCCGTTTTATTAATAGCAGAGAAGATCGCCGTTCAAATGCAGTCGAATGAGGGGTGAAGAGATCTCTGTGTCCCTTGCTCAAATTATGACGCGGGCGGTGACAGCTTCGATCGGGTACATCAGGATGCATGGCATTCGTCTGAAGACCGTGTTACATCCCGATTGGTGATTGTCACCTTCCGGATAGATCTGCGAGGAGCCGCACAAGCTTTGATGTCTTGCGTCTGTATCGCATCCCCGTCCTGCTGTCTGGGTTGTTGGTGGCTCCTGGGCCTCAACAAGCTACAAATGACCACCGCTTGCGTTCCCCCCTAGAGACACAAAGTACAGTTCAACTACATCATATTGTTAGTGATTCATCTCAAATAGCTAGGTGAAGTCATAACTCATATTCCTGTAGCCGTGGTATGCGGACACTTAATTATTTTCCCGCATTGATGAATAACATGTTCTGCATTATAGAGAATAAGATGCTCTGCTCCCTCTCCCCGCCTCAAAATAAGCATACGCACTAAAAGTTAGCAGTATCCTAGCTGTCAAGCTCTCAAAATGTTCATTTTAGGACGGCCTAATTAGCTCTAAGATTTTAAGAACCATGTCATGCTTGATAAGGTGTTCTTCAGTCAAAGTTAACGATCACTAGTTCGGACTGAACACTATTTTGGGCCTGGATTTCCTCATCATAAGATCTAAAGAATGGAACAGTGTGAGGTTGATAGTACTTATGTGCCTCGTTGTAGGACTATTCAGGGGGATTCATGTAGTTAACTTGTTCTCGCTTTCAGTTACATATTTTAAGAAACAATGGAGCTTTGCTGACTATATTCCTGATCTTCCGATCCCGGCGCATGTTACACATGCGATACATCAGGCTGCGTGTCAAGCGAGTGGCATCATGTGTCCACTTCAGATTACCAACAGGATGTTGATTCGTGGAATTCGCAGCGGTTGCCTGACCCAAATATCGCTCACAGCCTGCTTGGCGTCCAGCCTGATTACTTCTGCAAATCTCTCCGCACAAGTAAACCAAATATCAGTAAACTTTGTATTATCTCGAAACGTCGATGAAAATGGCGTCTAGCAACATGCTCTGCGAGTACTGCTCGCTGATCGACTTCAGCTACCTCAGAAATCCCACAGCGGCCGAGATCAAGTCTCTCAACGCTGGCGAAAGGCCCACTGAGGATCGATTCCCTCTCAAGTTTGGCCAGCCCATCGATGGCGACCCGAGTTGGACCTTGGGGCGTACGAGCCGAATTCATACCTCAGTGGCCACCTGCGCCTTTTGCGAAGCTATCACAGAGGTCTTGTCCCAGTACGAAGATGAGCTAAGGAAATTGGCCGATGCTGGGTTGGAGGACCCCTTATGCTATGCTACATGTGATATCGCCGGGGCTTTGCAACCTCCACAAGGCACTGTATGGGAAGGGGCCCAGCCTGGGGAGAAGCATCCGGAGTTTATCATGAGACGGTTGGCAATCTGCTTCATTCCTGTCAGCCAAGGTAACATGGGTGGATTGAAGCCTGGACGTGTGGGTTTCAAGGAGAATTCGTGGAAGCGAATATTCCACTGCTTCCAGACATATGATGCCGAACGACAGCCGGCTTCCTCCAATGTGGAAAACTTCTTCGGGAAGGTCCATGATGAACCAGGAGACGTCCTCTTTGCCGGAAGAAAGAGACCAGGCATGGTGGACACAAGCCTTCCTATTCAATGGGTCAAATACTGCAGAGAAAATCATACCACATCATGTGGCTCTGCTCAAGACAGGCATCAACACAAAAGCTCCAGGTAAGCTTCTACATCAGTTGCGACAGCTCACCCAATGGTTGATGAATACTGACACCAGCGTCACTAAGTATGCCTGTGTTCCGCCTCATTGATGTTCATAAGATGGCCGTTGTGGAGAAGAAAAATGTACAACTCAAGAACTTAAACTACATGGCTTTAAGCTATGTTTGGGGTTCTAAGGAACATCAGGGAATAATGTTAGAGGAGGAGAACTACAACAACCTGCTCAAAGACGGCGCGCTTCGGGGCCAGGTCTCTCAAACAATCCAGGACGCCTGCCATTTCACAACCGCCATGGGAACTCAGTACATATGGGTTGATGCACTATGTATCATTCAGAATAGCAAGTAGGATCAAGCAGCACAGATCGGCAAAATGGCCGACGTATACGCCAGCGCCTTGCTGACCATCATTGCTGCAAGCGGAAAGGATGCCCGGGCAGGGTTGCCTGGTATTTCGACTCCCCGTGGCCGGACACAAAAGGAAGTAACGATACGACTACCTGGGTCCGATGACAAAATATCACTCTTGTCCACGTTGAATCATACGTCAAACCGATTTGAGAATTTCACCTCAGACACGAAATGGTCAACGAGAGGTTGGACGCTACAAGAACGAGCCGTCACACACAGGAGTATTACGTTCCTCGAGGAACAAATCACCTGGGCGTGTTGCGAGTCACACTGGAGCGAGGAGACTAACTCGGAGGCATCTGGTGTGGTTTCATGGTTCAACTTGTCAGGTTCCGAATCCTATCTCAATTCAGCATACAGAGACCGGTACGCCGCCGAGACAGACAGTGAGCAGATGTGGCACAAACTGCATCGTCTTGCTCTTGATTATTCAAACAGAAATCTTACTGGGGAAGGGGATGCCTACGATGCCTTCTCGGCTATCATTCAACAGGCACAGGATATGTCGGGCGAAAAGTTTCTCTGGGGTCTTCCAGCCTCAAGATTTGAACTCGGCTTATGCTGGGAACCAAGCTCGGGGGGTGTGACAAGGCGATTTGGACCAACTACTCTGCCGATAACATCCCTCAAGGAACAGGTTCCATTCCCCAGCTGGTCTTGGATAGGCTGGAAAGGGTCTATTGGACTGACAATTGAAGATCGCCATGTTGAAGCTGGGTAAGTTTTACCAGTGGGCTTGTAATCTAAACTCACTGACCAAAGAAATAGGCTAGACCCCGTGATTTCGTGCTACGTTTTGAGACGCGAAGTTTTGAAAGGCATAGTTTCTTTGAGACTGGTTCAAGTCCGCCTTTTGTTCATGGACCACCCCAAAATACACATGCCTGCCCCACGTGGAAGCTCTGCCGTTTCCATCAGTATGATCAAGGATCACTACCCTGCGTTGACGGCTGAGATACTCGATAAAACAGCGGAGGACCAAATCCTGTTTTTCTGGGCTGACTCGGTGCGTTTTCGGGTGACCGAAACCATCAAGTCGGTTCTTTGGCAACCCGGCTGGAACCCGCTTGAAAACGATCGACACGAACACTACATTCAGCATATAATTGACCCTGATGGCAGGGTAGTTGGCGAAACTGGGCGATGCAAAGAAAACTTTGCTGCTGGTGCGAGTGAGAGCGGAGAGTACGAATTTGTAGTCATTGCAGAAAACACGGCACCTCCAGGGTTTGAGAAGAAACGGGTTGCGTTGCAAGTTGCACGCAGACCCGATGGAGTCGCGTACCGCATCAATATTGCTGAGATCAGTCAGGTCGGGTGGGAGCATGCAAACGTGACTCATGGTTTGATCGCACTGGGCAGCGAGACCGGCATTGCGTAGAGGCAGGGGAGCCTCGGTCGCTCTAGTTAGAATACTGTTTCTGTTGGTGGTGACTGATTCCCAAGCGATTCGAACGCTCAAACTCAGGCTTCGTGCACATTCAGGGGGGTTGACACCAGCTCTCTTCGTCCCGTATCTGTGGGCTTCTCTGAACAACCAGACTTTGGTTCTAGCCTCGTTCTCATGTCATACCGTACTAATCAACTTTGATGAGTCCGGGTTCTATCTTATGCCACTTTTCCTATAGCCTATACAGAGACAGAAACCTCTTCGATCATAGTTCTCCACTCCTCCCACATTGCCTCCGCATAGGTCTCATTCTGCAATACCTCGAGACCAGTTAGTGCTAGAATCTTGGCGGTCTGTATGGCCGATTCGTGCGCAAAGTCCTGAATATTTATCAGCCATCCCGCATATGCGTATCGCTAGGGCAAATAGAGCGCAAACGCACCGTTCCGGCGAGCTCTCGGAAACCAGCGTTATGTACCGGAGCACCTTCACCAACAGGGAAGCCAACTTGAATAGCCGGAAGGAACCAGGAAACGTTACCCTGTTTATTAGAACTCAATAAGTAACTCGATCAGAGAACGCGCCGTAGGTACGTACCTGGTCAGATGACGCGGAGGCTCCTCCATCTCGTCGTGACTCTTCAGGAGAGGATACGGTGAAGTTGGCCGTTTCCGGGTCGTTGGCTGGGTCGAGATACTTCATCTGATGACGGTAAAAAGTGTTCGCTAGTTGGAAACTGGGGTTCTGGTCCCAGTAGTCCTGGAAAGGACTAATCTCCACAGTAGTGTTCGTTCCGTTCCCGGACGCGTACAGGATAGACTGGACTTGGTCAAGAACCACGTCACGTCGCGGTCTAACACCTGGTCAGCTGCAAGTCTTGAAAGCATGAACCTGCGACGTTGTACTTGCCTGGTGTTTCCTCTCACGCCCCATTGGCTTTCAATGTAGTCCGGGATAATATTTGCCACGGACCATCCCTTTGTGACGACATGATGAATTCTGTCAGAAGGTTGAAGTTGTTGGCGAAACAGCCCAGCCATCTGGTAAGCAGCGACAAAGCCGTCCAGAGCGTTTTGACCGGCCCATGGGGCTGCGGCCGCGTGTGCGGCAACTATCATGGAGTCACGGTAAGCAAATGTTGCCAAGACGAGCTTGTTCTAGTTGACTTGCCTCCAGTCCAAGAGACGTTGCCCCTCCAAGAAGCCAAAGTTCTACCCCAGGCAGCATAATCGGAATTCCCTGGGTGGGCCATCAAGCTGCAGTCAAGTCCATCGTATGCGCCGGCCTCAAGTAACTTCACCTTACCGCCGCCACCTTCCTCTGCAGGAGTGCCCAGTAGACTACAGATTTCATGTTAGACCACAATCGCAATCGGAAGGTAGGCGTACTTACACCACCGAGCCTTTCACGTTCTGATTTTCCAGTGCCTCCTTCACGCCAATAGCCGCCGCAACACCGACAGTAGCGATGAGATTATGCCCGCAAGCATGTCCCAAGCCCGGAAGAGCGTCAAACTCAGAGTTGAACGAAACGGCACGTCCTTCACCGTTGGAAAACTCGGCTCTGAAAGCGGTGCTCAGGTTGTAGGCGCTGCGAGTGACTTTGAATCCTTGCTCTTCGAGGTAGTCGGTGAGAACCTGATGCGCGTGGACTTCTTGATACCCGATCTCGGGATTCTCCCAAATCTTGACGACACTGTTAGGAAATTGCCACAGAACACACAAGATTATTTGAAATCGCCGTGTGCTGATGAAACAGGTTATACCTCGGTGTTGAGTGTTCTAAGGCCATCGTTTCGGGAATCGATGGCAGCAAAGACCTCGTCCGCTATCTCTTGGCAGTTGACACCCAAGTGCAATAGAGTGCTTGACGCGAGAAAGGCGACTGCGGGTTTCAATAAAGATTGCATCGCTGCGATTTTCAAGCTACTTGTGCCGCCTTCCCAGCAAAAGAACACGAGGCTTGATGCAACAATAACCAACGAATAACACTTTAAGGCTTTAAGTAGCATCCCATGTCGCTCAAGGTCAACTGCTACACTCCGATATCGTATCAATGGGAATCTTGGCATATGGGGTTGATGCGTCTTGGCAACGACACAGTATTCGTAGGTTTGCCCCTGTCACCCCGCAAACTGGATGAAGTTGAGTTGACCTGCTGAATTGATCCTAGGTAATGCTACTGTAGGAGCAACCCCGCAATTCGCCGGAGGTGGCAGAATCACCGGACGATAGGTGAGTGGGCACGTCCGCGATGTCACGAATCCTATTATCATGAGGAAGAATGTTAAAGGCGAACTTGTGCATACTTTATGTAGATGTACACTTAGCTGCATAAAACTCCTATCCATACGCGCTGAGGATCCCCCAACCGGGTGCAAAGGTGCGTACATGTACCCATCTCCCAACGCAGTTGAGGTCTACCGCGAAGCCCCCTTGTTTGTCAGTGGCGTCCACGACGAAGACGCTATCTGTTAAATATATATCATTCATCCATTTGGGGGCAGGCGGCGACGAGATGTCAAATAAGGCCGGATAGCCATCGATCGTGTCGAAGTTGGGTCCATAGTTAAAGTCGTCTTCATTGTCAAATGGGTCCCTCGAGTCCTCAAAGTCTTCTAGCCACTCTCTCCCCCTCGCCCTGAGGTCTCATTTCAGGTGTATCAAGGTTGCCAGTAGCGTAGACAAGCACGACCTCGGCGGACTCTAGCTTCGCGAGAACCTCGCCGAGCCTGTAAGATAAGGCAGGGTGTAACATGCCCTCGCTACAGGCGATGCAGGACTTGGACAAGAAGTCACATCTGTCGTCATAAAATCTACGGCTCAGAAGTCGTATTCATTGCGGGAGAAACCCCACGCCTGCTGGAAAAGACACCATCATCTCCTGGACCGGCCAATGTTGAACCCAGAAGAGCGGAAAGAATGGAAGAAAATGGATGTATAGGCGCTACTGCTACTGACAGCTACATGTAGATGCAGCATAGATTTCGAAATCAGGTTCTTCTAGCCACTGATACATGTATACGCCTTCATGAAGTTGCGAATATGGACATTTAAGGAAATAGACAGGTATTGCTTGGTAATGTACTGAATTAACCCAGAAGAAATACCAAACCCTTTCATCATGGCTTCCTTGAAATTGAGGCCAAACGGTTTGGACATCATGACCAGACGGCGGCCGGCGAGACTGGTAACTCAGGCAACGGACAATGAAGCCCTTGTCAGGCATCAACCCATTGTTCCAACTCACATTGTGTCGAAACAGTACAATCCATTGTTCAGACAAAGTGGGGCTTCGGGGCATTTTATCTTGCGTCGAAGGAAAGTACAACCCTTCACCTTTTTACTTCCCATCACACAACCTGTCACATCTACAACTTCACCTTCCCCATCCCACAACAACCGTCAACACCACACCTACATACATCGTTACATCATCCCCCCGACTACCAACTTCTTGCAGCGGGCGTGGATTAATCGCGGATTCTTTTCATTCTTCCCAATCATTCTACTTACTGCTTGCTGCGCACGCCTGCCTCTATTATCTCTGGAGACTGCAATTCATCTCTTTCGCGCTCTAAAGCGTGACTGCCGATCGCGCACCACAACCACGCGACTATCGCGAATCTTGCTGATCATCTTAACCGAAAGACGCGTGTCTTCATACCAGTATGATACCCTCATTCCCTGCTCGATCTTTGCCATCGTTGCTATCGTTGCCATCGGCCTCTGACGCGTCGTTGCAACTTGCATCGTGTATGGAAAGAATACTGATTAGTATCCAGATCTCAACATGGGTTTCTTCAAGCGCGTTGTCAGCTTCCTGGCGGAGGCCTCTAAGGACACGACCGCTGACGGAATGATCATCCCTTACCTCAAAGACGGCGTCGTCAAATTTGACAGAACCGCCCAAGACCCGGCCGTCGCGGCTCAACACAAAGGCAAAACGCCTCGCAGCGTCCGCTCATCCATCAAAAGGCTCTATAAGAAGCCTAGCCTTCTCGCCAAGGCTGCAGCTCGTTCCAAGCCCTTGGCCTCGGTAATCGAGTTGGACTCGCAGGACGGGAAGGTTGTTGCGAGCCACGAACCCATTGTCATCACTGCTCACCCGCACAAAATGAAGCGGCCTTCGACTCCTTCTACCATGTCGACCACTTTGTCCCCTCTTACCCCCTCAACCCCCTCGACATCTTCGACCCCCTCGGCCCCTGTCTCTTCGATCCCATTGGGCTACAACGAGGCCAAAGCCGCCAACTCGTCCACCAAGCCGGTCGCCAAAGCCGCTGTCCAAGACGCTGACTAGTTCTCACGCGTCGCGGGCAACAGGTCCATCCGCGCCTTTCCCCTCGCTTCCAGGTCCATCACTTATCGACCTATCGACATCATCACGCCCAGCGGTTGCCAGGGACGCAGTCGCGCCGCGTCTTCCGCAACCAACAACTCTTCAGCGTCCTCGTCGGGCCAGAGCCGGACCAGCAGTCGCGTTCTCAAGAAGAAGAACAGGATCGGCTGCCTTTCTGAGCGCTACCAGGACGACGGGCACCGGACCAAGCCTGCCCGGAGACACCGCATTAGATCGGTCTCCATCTCTCAGGTGTCGTGTGCCAGCTCCACCTGCAACGATGACGAGCCCATGCTTGTCACTTTCCCTTCTTTTGACCAGGCCGGAGTGAGAGGCGCCGAGCTCGATCAGCTTCTGGAAACTGAGGCAAAACTCGCAATGTACAAGGACTTCGAAGACAACCATGGCGATGGCAACGTCTCTTACCTTGACACTGACGGCGACGCCTGGATGGAGAGGGCGCACGACAACATTGTCACGTATGCGGCCTACTCCGAGCGAAGCGTCGTCCAGCAGATCTATCAAGACCTTCCCAAGGTAGAAGGTGTCAACTTTGCGACTTCTAACAAGTTCGCTCGCGACCTTCTGTTTAGTAACTACGAAGATGGAAAATACAAGAAGATCACCCGCCAGAAGAACAAGCCCTTCTTGTCCGACCCCGGCAGAGGTGCATTTGGGACTTTGCTGCAGTCATTGAAGTCACTCTTCCAGAAGACGAAGACCAGAAATCCGGCTTCTGTTCCGAATGACGACGAGCATCTGGCCTCCCCCTGGCTGGGCCAGTCCGACGAAGACGAAGACAATTTCGATTGGGCCAAATGAATCTATTTTTCTTTCTTGCATGAGATTTCTACTGTGTGTGTCTTCAAGGGCCCTACTTTTGTGACGGTCCACGGAGCGCCATCATTCTGTAACCGGCCTGAGCCGTGTTTTATTTGGCTCTCTGACTGGTGCGATTTACGGGTATTCTGTCGCCTTCGATTCAACGCTCGCTTTTTGGTCCCAAGCCTCGTAGGCACGACTGCGTCGGAGCATTTGGAAAAGTTTGATTGGACGAGTATGACGATCATGAAGGGAGTGCGTATTGCGTAGTGGTGGACCTATCCGGGTTCGCTCACTGGAGTCGCTTGTTTTGCTTGTTATGCCGAAGACCTGCTATACTGAAGTTGTTTTGCATTTGGTGA
This sequence comes from Colletotrichum karsti, assembly GCF_011947395.1. Classification (NCBI taxonomy): domain Eukaryota; kingdom Fungi; phylum Ascomycota; class Sordariomycetes; order Glomerellales; family Glomerellaceae; genus Colletotrichum; species Colletotrichum karsti. Next base: position 221,361 of record NW_024065923.1, read on the forward strand.
TTTTGCTCTGGTTTTTGAGCATGATATGCCGTCAGATTAGTAGACGTGTGTTGTGCTTTCGGTATCGCGGTCTGGACTATGGAAGGATGGACGGATGATTGATGATGACATGAGAGACGGACAATGAACCTCAGCAACTATAGCTGGCGACTCTACTTGTAAGGCCTTTTCTCAACTCATAGGATGACTTGGTTCTTAACGGAACAATATTTTGCCAATAAACTGAACGTCAACATTGTCATCAGCTTACTTGCAGTTCGTGATGAAACTAGTGCGAGCAAAGCGTGAAGTGGAACTTGCTTCGCGGCGTCTTGTAATTGCAATCGAGACCCTAGAAGCCTCGTAAGTTTATGCTTTCTCTTCTACGCCGAGTTCTTGCTGTTCGGAGTTTCTGGTGCACCAAATGATATCTAACCGACCAGGAAGCCTAGTGAGACACCGTCAGGCTGTAGCCTGAATGAATGTAGCACAGGGGACATTATTATCCCGAACCATCAAGATAGAACTAATCTTGAAGAGAAATTAGAAGGACTTCCAAAACTGATTATTGCTGCCTGAGGTGAGGCACGCCGGCGCGCCTCGCGAACCGCTTACAACCAATCCATCGGCAACCCCACCAACGGTCGCCGAACTTCTTCTCAACAGACTCTCCAGCCTCTGCTGTTACGCAGGTTACCGCACAAGATTGTAACTTCCCGCCTTCCCAAAACCACCGCGACGAGACTCTTGAGTTTGGGGTTATCCAAGACACCGTCGATATCTTCTTCTTATCTCTGCCTACCTGTGGCGGTTTGCTGCGATCGCCCCAGGCTTCATTGGCGCAGCGCGATCAACCGTGTCAGTCACAGTACCGTCCTCGGTAAACTCACCATCCACTACGCGTCTCCTCCTCACAAATACTACGGCGGTGTGACTCACATCTACTCGCTATGGCTGAGCTTCATCCGAAAGCCTTGGTCGATGTACCTGGCCGGGATGAGCAAGGTGAGTCTTCCAATCCGCAGATGCCCATTTGGTGGTGTTGCGTCTCGTTTCTAACTCGAAGACTGACTCCAGGAGAAACTCAAGCAAGCCCATTGCTAGCTGCACTCAAGGCGCAAGGCCAATACCCCTTCTGCAATCGGGCTGAGCTGGGGCACGGTTCTGGTGCCACAACAACTCCTTTCAATGGTCTAATCATACCTGCCTCTTCGGCAACCCGAATCGGCCTCGGACTTCTCATGAAACTTGTCCAGTTCGATTGTCAAAACTACCTTCAGAGGTCCATCCGCCTTCAGTCTTCAGCCCCCTGCAAATCTGCAGCTGCAAGCTCTCAAGCTACGAGGCAGAAACATGAACAGAGAGACATCATTCGCAACGAATGCGCCAGGCTGGATTACATCATACCTTCCACAACGCTCAGTTGGACACCTCAGGATGACGAAGACAATGACTAGGAGTCATTGTTTGAGCCTATGCCTGAGCATGACGGGATGGGTACGGGATCAAATCTTACTCTTCGCGAGCTTACGATTACACCTGACGCGACGGACTCTTCATCTCCGGACTCTTCTCTGATGTTGGACGAATACCCCCACGATGACACCGACGATATTACCGTACTCTTCGTAGGCACTCCAAAGCCTCCTTCTCCTCGAATTTATCTGGCGACCACCGAGTATGGCGAGGAAGAAGAGACCGAAGTAGAACTCGCCTTGATGAAGCACGGCGAGACTCATCTCGATGATGATCCCGAACTCGATCTCGATTGCTCAAAGCTCGGTGACGATGAAGTTCTATGGTGCGAAAAGATGCACGAAAATGTCTTGACCTACGACTAATATGCCAACCAAGAGCTTATCCAGCTGTTTCACGAAGACATGAGAGAGTACAGTGACACTAAGACCGACGAAGAGGCTGCAAAAGGCTGCACACTCCAGAAGGTTACGTGGCTGGACATCCCGGAATGCATTCGTACGACCGACATGGAGAATAAAACGCCGTTTCCTCTAGGCTCAGACGTAAGCACTGCCCAGATCCTTGGTTCGCTTCCGGATGCCCCGACTAGTCGCAGAGTCACATTTGAATCTGTGATCCTATAAGACCCAAGTCACTTGCTTCCTGATTCTCTGGCCGAACTAATTCTTTGAGACTGGGGGTTATTTGTTTTCGGAAGTGTTGCGTTGATGAGAAGACAAGCCCTGGCAATAATTGAGACCTGAACTTCTGAGTCTGGGGATGAATTCGGCGATCTTCTCGACACCACGACATTTCTGCATGTATCATGGGTATCTCACCAGCCCACAAACTGCCTTGAGGAATCATTGGCCTGAAGCTGGAGATATCTGCCGCGACCCTTGGCTCTCTTTGGCGCTTTTGAAGCCTTGGTAGGTCATAGTATCTTCATACGAGTCCATTGTATCGTCTACTGATGTGCCGCGTTGTCTCAGAGAAGAAGTCTTCTTTCCTAGACAGAGTCATAGCTGCTTTCAACGAGAATTCATTGCATAAGGGCAAATTGCAACGTTTGGATTTTATGGTCGAGTTGTGTCCGAGGTGGATAGAGTGCAAAGACAGCTGTGTGTTTTGCCATTTCTGTATTCTTTATTTGCGTTTTCTTTGTCGTGTTGTCCGGTTTGGACTGCTTAAGAACGACTTGGGTAATTATTGGGCGCAGGACGTCGATTCTGAGTCGACTCGACTTGTTGTGTGCAATCACGCTTTCTGACGATGGAAGTGGCAACAATAACATTTTACCTCTTGTAAGATAGCCCAATGCCAGCCTCTACCAAACTGCACGCTTGCTTTTGTGATAAAGACGCCAGTTGATCTAGAAATCAGCTTTACTGCAAAATCTGGCCCGCAATATCTCCGATATGAGTGATTCCATGTTGATGTTTGCTCTCTTACCTACGGCGCAATGCTTTCCATAAACTGCTCCTCAGCTTCGAGTCCGATCTCAACGGCCGTAAACTGAACGAGAGATTAACTAAGGTACTTCAAACACATCACTTATCAAGCTCATTCGAGGCCTCAAACCTTCCTGCCGCTGCTTATAATGTTAAGAGTAAAATCTTCGAAGAGACTTCAGATTTTGCAACTATATTGTCATTAATTTCATAGACGCCCCGCACGATGCTGTGGTCTGGACTGTTTCCGCGAACTGGTGGGCATCGTTGACTGCCGTCTCCATGGAGACTGACGTGTGTGCCCCAGGCTACCAAGTCCTCCCAGCCTTAGCTCCTGCCATTTTGCCTCCTTCCTTCCACCGCAACTAAGCCTCGGCATCTTACCTCTTTCACTCGCGCTACCTCCTCAACTTTCTTCTCCCCTTCATCAACTTGCACTTTGAGCGTCCATTTTCGGCTTTGAAATCCTTATCCGAGATTTCTTGAGAACCGGGCCAGCACTCCTATTGCCTTTGCCCCTGAGAAGGGATACATTCCAATTGCCAGGGTCTTCTTCATCCTCCCACGAGCGGTAAGCCAAGTCTTCATCTACTCCTGCACTCTTTCCTTTCCTCATACGAAGGCAAGCTTGCAAATCCTTGCAACTAACATCAACGTTGGTGCTGATTCTTTGCCCAGACGAGTCACGAGACACGCAAGAGAGCGGATTCCGGAAACGCAGCGCATACCAGCAGTGATTGGATAGATGGTGCCATCCAAGCTATCTCGCGTCCAAGGCGCCGCGTCGAGTAAACACGCAGATTCGATGCCCTGCCTGCGAACTGAGATTTCTCTTCTCTCGCGAGGTGCAGCCAAAGGTGTTCTTCGCAGACCCTGGCTCTATTACAGCTTCTCAATGACCTTTTTCATCGATCATATGAAGGCGTTGTCGGCGTCACCTCGGTTGGACAAGATGTCGACGCAATCTCGCAATACTTTGGACAAGTCTTCTGCTGAGTATTCCGATGGCAATGCCTCGCAGTCCACTCTGGATCAGATCATCGACATGTATGGCGACTAGGACTCGTCAGATTTGTCGGAGCCTGATGGCAGAGGTTCAACAGAAAGCCCCGAGGTCCCTCGCAAAAGTTTGGGCCGCCCTTGTAGGCTGATCTGTCCTGAGAAAACATCGAAACTTGCTAACGGTTCTCCAAAAGCATGGAATCAGACAACACCCAACGAGAATGAGATTGCGCAGCTGCCTCAGCTCCTCGTCTCCCTGGAATCGTCATCTGGCGTTGAAGACTACCTGGATCCGGCGCAATTCTATCACGGCCTTTCCGAAAATGGATTGCAAATCTTTTGCAACTCAGATTCGTCAACTGATGAGACCCAAAACCAAAACAAAGTCTCTGTCATAATGGACAGCATCACTCGCAAAATCGACGCCCTGCTGAACACGTCTCAGCTTGTATTCTCTTCTAGGACACCTTCCGAATCTTTCTGCGACAGCATCCTTTCCAACATTTCTGCCATTCCAGAGCCGCTATGCCTTCGAGGCAACACTCTCTACTGTGTATCAGCAAAGCCCAAGCCTTTGAGAATTCTGAAAACGAGCAACCGTGGCCCTACTCCTGATCCTCCAGCCAGCCCTGCGTTAATGCATCCCAAAAGGGACACCACCACCGTGCTGAACTTTGAGAAGACCACACTCACGGACATCACTGAGGAGTCCATACTGCACATCTCTGCTATGCCTGCGCCTCTTTGTCTTAACAACAATAAATCAAAGGCCTCCAACAAAGCTGCAGTGCGCTGTCACATCCAAAACGAACAGTACGACAAAGAAAACATGGCGCCCTTGGAGGCTGAACAAACACAGCAGGCCAGAAGACAAGCTGATTTGCGATGGGCCGAATGGACTCTTGGAGCGCACAACTCTGGTTCCTTCTTTGGACAATGCGCATATCCTAAGAAAGCCACAAAGCGCACTGATTTGGGGGAGGCCTATCCCTTCTCAAACCAGGAATTCTCCATCTACGTCGATGATGAGCACCTCAAGTTGTCAGCCCCTAAGGAGGCCAATGATGGTCTCATGACTCATTGCCTACACCTGATGAGCGCAAAAGAAAGTTCAACAGGCCTCGAGCTCTGTCCCGTTGACAACGCACCTGTTCTCCCTTCTCGCAATCCTCTCCTTGACCACAGCTTGATCTTCAGTCATAACGAGAGCTCCATGTCTACCACAAGCTTCCAGGAGGCTTTATCGGAGACGGTCCGCGGCACACCCCGTGCCAGCGAGCCACACGAGACTCCCTGCCCACAGCGGCAAATCGACATTGATTCACTTGTCTACGAAATTGCGCAGCCCTCGCACGAAAACGTATACGGCGAAGACGGTGTACTCGTCGAAGAGTCTAACGAAGCCGAGCACAGCGTTGCCCACTTTGCTGACCTTGACGATCAACTGCAATATGGCCGAGTCTATCCTAGCCAAGTGCTGTTGTGGCCTATCCACCACCCCTCAGAGACTGGTGATCCTACAGGTGACGTAGATGGTCCGTACAACTTTGCTGTTCCTTGCGAACCGGACGCATACCCTCCATCCCAACCCAGGTTGCCTGAGATATCTCGATGCGATGACCTTCGATCTTTGAGAGAGAGATTTGACCTCCTATAGCTGCATTTTGGTGCTGGCATTTCAGCGACGGTATAGAGTAAGGATTGTGTATGTGCCATATTGGAGACTGGGTTGTAGGGTGCACCAGACATGAATTTGAGTAGGTAAGAGGTGTTTGAGGCTGAGAAATGCTTGCCTTTCACGTTAATCAGGCGTATGTGCAAGCGGCGTTGATGCTTATGAATTACGAGGAATGGTGTGACGGTATGATGGTATGATCTTGGGGTATGGGAGAATGAGTTGTATTGACATGCTGGACGGATGCCTGAAAGGTCTTGAGTGAAAGCTTCTGGCTGAGTTTGTGCGTCTAAGTGATGACAGCTACGAGTTACGGGTATGAGAGCTTGCTGTATGCCATCTACTCTTGGGTGTTTATGTAAACATTCTCTTCGACCTTTGGTCGATGGACTACGTTGTCAATAGACATAGATGATGAGCCAAAACGCTATTCCATAAATAAGTACCGCACAAAACTTCCCAGAATCAACGACTATTTTGATTCCATGAGAGATGAACAGAAATGCGACTTGTTCTCCAAATACAGCATCAGAATGGTAGGCCTTGCAGGGGGCACCGATAACCCAGATAATGCCAGCAAATTCACATGACAGAATAGCCAGCGTTTTCAAAATAGGAAGATTCTGTTTGATCCTACATCATCTAACTTCCAGTGACTAGCACTGCTGAGCTGAATTCTGATATCACACGAGGCCTATCTCCCCTGTTTCTCGGTCTAGTAAGGGCATCCAGAGTCTGGGTCACATCTGTTCTTGCCTTTGGGGCAAGGCTTGCCCCAACCGGTCCTCGTGTCACAGCAGTCGGCGTCCTGGTCAGAGTGTTAGCTAGATTACACAAAGAAAGTTGACTTAAGTTTACTTACGCATTTGGAGTTCGGAATGCCCATATTCATACAAAAGTTCCCGGCTTCAGCGCCCAGAATGCAGCCGGTGCCGCCGTTTTGGCGCGAGCAGGCGTCGGATCCCTGATCACCTCCCCAGCAGCAGTTGGGATCAGTGCCATCAATGGTACACTAGAGAAGTATTAGCAAACCTAGGCTTGATATCAGTTTTGCTTGAACCGAGATCGCTTACAGCCGCGTAAGCCGTGGTGGCCAATGCAAAAAGGAGAACAGGTTGGAAGAACTTCATAGTAACGGTTTGTGTTTTGCAAAGGAATTTTTCGAAAGGAGGATGACTGGAGAAACAGATTGGATGGAGAATGGAATTTGAGAGTGAAGATACTGAGAGGATCGGAACGGTGACTTATTGAGATTCCTGCTACATTTTATATCTTGATCATTTGGACCAGTGGATGAGAATTTAGAGATAGGCCTCTCGCTAGTGCAGACAAAGGACCGATAGTAGGACTCTCTAACGGCCAATTCATCTTCAATTGCCGATTTGCCGGTTCATTAACACCAAACCCTTTTGCCAAGAGATACGAATAGGTTGTGGCATCGTTCGAGATTGGACATGCAACAGATGTGAAGGTAGATTGGCAACGCGACTACCTGCTATAAAGTGCACTACGAAATTTTCAAACTTGAATCATGAGAATAATCTAGCTGAGCCTGCGCCCTATGAACCTCCCATCTGATGTTCAAGTTGACACGAGGTTGTGGGGTCCGGAAGCCGGGTCATGACAAGGCACGGTGTTGGATGACTTTAGGGCTGCCCTGACGTTCTAGGCTGCAGCATTGACAGCAGAATCAATATAAATCTCAAGTTCTGTGAGCCTTGACCGCTCGTATACCAGCGGTTAGCGGTAGGAAATAGACAAGCAGGTTGAAGACAGCCCCCTTTCCCCAAACTCAATCGTGAAGTGAAGCGGGGGCAACATGGACTACAGCATTATGCTTGCGCCAGACTGGGAAATTTCCCACAAAAATGGAAGTTTTGCTCCCGTCGCCCCTAACTTGCCGTCTGAACTTGGAACTATGCACAGCCGCATCTCTCGCACACCGGCCCGTGCAGGCTGGAGTATTCAGATGACCCATTCACACGTGTAATCTGTGATATTGGCCCCCTGGAATCAGATATACTATTACATCGACAATTCCGCCTGGCTGAAAAAGCTTAATATGTAGCCAAGGCTCATTTAGTGGGCTGAATAATATGGATCACATATGGCAAACATCGAGATAGATCTCGGCGATGCACTACTGACAAGTCTAGCTTGGACAAGGTCTAGGCACATCTACACAAGACTAGACGTGTCAATTAAAGGTAAAAACGCAGTTATGTAATGGGAATGATTCGTGTGATGATGCACATGGTCTGGAACTCCTGACTCAAATTCTGAAGTCTGAAGACCACTTCGTCGGACTTCGTAGTCTCTGGTTCTCCGTTGATTACTTTAGTGAGGTTCTCGTTGAATACGGCAGAAAGATTAAATAGCCTCCTTCGACCCCCAAGTTCCAGTTTCTGTTCTTCACTCTGTGTCACACACTCCTTGTCGTTTCTCCATACACTCACTTGAAATATCGTTCGATTCTCACGGTCCGAGACTGTCAAACTTATCGCATATCTTTCTGCAGATCAAAAACAAAAATGCAATTCTCTCTCTTCGTTGCCGGCTTCATCTCCGCCCTTTCCATTGGCGCCGCCTCCGCCTCTAAGCTGGACATGAGACTTACAGCTCCTAAGGCACCTGCCAAACGGGGAGTTCTTGACGAGGTCAGGATCAATTCCCCATGACACGATACCGAAGCATATTACTGATATGTCAAGTAGTGCACACCAGAGAATGACTGTTGCCTGTCAACTAAAGGTATCTCAATATCCTCCTCCCTCTCTTGGTTTGCGATGCCATAAGGGCAAACATGACTCGACGGTACTAACTGTCGCTCCAGGCGCCTGTCAACGACAGAGCGAGGTGTGGGCAGAGGCCTGGATTCAGTGCAATGTTGGCTTGAAAATTTGCCCCGATTACGGAGTCTCTTGGGACGCTTGCGTAAGTGATCCGTTCTATAACAGCTCCCATAGCAAGGTACTAAACATGAACAGAAAGCCGATTGCTGTTCAATCAGCGGTAAATCAGGCCGTGGCTGCCCCGGAAAATAAGGATTGGGATGATTGGAATCGGCGAACTTCCGTAAAGGCTCTTTCTCTGGAAATCATGTATCAAATATTCAAAACCGTCAAGCTCATTTAGCAAATTTTCCCAAGTTTATATCGGATTGACTTTGAATGTGTATTCTTAGCCTGTGAAAGGGGAAAGCCGAGTCCTTAAAGCCGCAAGGCATAATCATTGCCGTGAAACCAAGAAGACCCCGGTGGTCTTGTTTGAAAAACCTGATTCATCAACAAAACCCGGCGTTCCTGTGGGTGAATAGGAACTCACTCCCAAGCTGTAGCCAATTCATTGCGTAATCTCAGCGTCCCCGAAAGTCGATGTCGTGATGTTTTTTGTCGGTGCCTTGAGGCAGCAGCAATTGATGTGGACTTGAAACCAAAAAAGTGCGGACTCGATGGTGCGGAGTTGGTCTTTGTCGTTGGAGCCTAACGAACACCACGTAAGCTTTGGACTAACCAACTGTTTCATTTTCTAGCAGCCTGCGCAAGAGCTGGATCAATTCCTGATATAAGTACGTTAAGATAAAATGCGATCATGAAATGAAGAACAGAGCAATTCATCAGTACGACATCTCAAATCCGAGTCAACACCAACCTTCCAGCCTCTGCGTAATTAATCGCAACTCATCCCAAAACACCCAAATTTACTCAGGTCACCATGTCTACTTCAATCTCCATTCAGAAGGCCAACCTCGCCGACGCCCGTGAGACCTTTGAAGCGGCCCTTCTGAGTCTCTTCACAGGCAAAGTCGAAAATACGGAGTCAGATCTCGAGAAGATATTCCATCCCGACTTCACCTTCCGCGACTCGCGCGAGGACGGCCTGGTCAAGCACAAAGACTATGCCGACTGGGTCAAACACGTCAAATTCCTCCGCACGGCTGATATCGGTCTTGTGGACTTCAAAATCGTCCAGTTCTTGAGAGACGGCTCTCTGCTCGCCGAGCGCCACATCGCGCAGGGCAAAGGACCCGACGGAAAGGTCGTGCAGTCGGAGACGATGATATTCGCCGAGATTGCCGAGGACGGAAGGGTCAAGTCTATTGTTGAGAACGTCAATCTGAATGAGCCGGTCAAGAAATAGATCTGCCAGGGCAAAGCGGACCCGGGCGTGCTTTCGGAACCCCGGGGTGCACCCGGTTCGGGGCCGCACAGACCCGCTATCTCTGCTGGGGGCTCCTGGAGAGCCCCGCTATGCCGGCCGGCGGAAGACGGCGGATGGTACCCGCTGGGCTGGGTGCCGCGGCGTCCTTGCGCCGGTGTTGCGGACAGCATGGACGCAGGCTAGGAAAGCTTCCTTCTTTAGCTCTTATACAATCATGTTGTCAATTCCTGTCTTTGATCATGACTCACGTGCGGTCGTCCTGTGAGGCATTCCTTGACCTTTGTTTAGCAGGAGATGTTTTATTGCAATCTCATTAAGTCCTATACATGTTTTTCGATGAACTTTGCTGCCGAGTTTTAGGAGTTGTTTTGAGAACATGACTTTTGATCTTCGTACGCCCCGAAACCTTCTTTGTCGATCAATCTTACTGCGGTGGATTTTCCCAGTCTCAGCCTCTTTCTTCCTCCTCCTCGATTATGTCTCGGTATCTTTCCTGCTCGTGAATCACCACCTCCTCAGTTTCGTTAAGTCGCTCGATCTCCCCGTCGTTGGTAGCAGAGTCTACCTCCACATCCACCTGACTGCCACGACTGCGTGATCTCAGCCCGCTCTCGCCATTGGGTCTCATCGAATTCATCCATTCAAACAGGGGTTCATCTTGAAACGGCGCGGGTCTTCGTATTCGACCCATTGTAGTTTTGCTTCTCCTTGCGCTCATCATCGGGTTCGTGTTTCGCACTGGTGGACGGTAGTTCCACTGCCAGAATCTTCTCGAGAACAGCGGGCGGAGAATGGGTGCATTGATGGCCACAAGCCCGATCTCACATTCTCGAACTCCCCAGCGGTTCACCGTAAGTGTTGACGGCTCTGAACCCATCGTAGCCGCCACTCTCATTATGGAAGCTGCCATGACGAACAGACCGGAGCATAGGAGGGCAGCGATGAAGACTTTCTTGTACATTGGTACTCTGATCTCTCGGAGAACTGGAAGTGGGAGACTTAGTATTGCCGCATCGGTGAGGACATCTGCGAATTCCTCAGTGGCACATCCTTGACCTAGCTTCGACCTTATGACTCACTCAGAAGCGTTGTGACCACCAGATTCTGTGCCTTGAAGACACACCTGTCGTGTGGGAGAGGCCGGACGCCCCAGTTATCACGAAATCTGACCGCCGATTAGGGCCTTCCATCACTGAGGGCAGATACCACGACTCACGGACGACAGCTGAAAGTGATGGTGCCAACCACTGCCAGATATGATGCTACTGTGAACCAAGTCAAGTATGTCAAGACTCGCTCATGCTGCCATAATGCGAATGTCATTCTGCTGCTGTTAAAATCATTAGTTGAGTTCTGGGCGGGGTTCACCGTGGAAGCCTACTAAAAGAAGAGCAAAGCCACTTTCAAAGACCATAGATACGCTGTGTATGAATACCATGCGACTTGCTGGAACTTCGAGCCATTAACCAGTTGTGCAACTTCTGCATCGCTCAGAAGTTCAATCTGGTCGGCTACAAGATCAACATTCGTGCCGTATCGATCTGCATTGAAGTGTCAGGGTACGTGGGCTTGCAACGGAGGAGCTGTCCAAACTGACAGCAATACTAGAAGCTTTAGACTCACAGACAAGATCCACCATGACAGCACAAATGGCATACATGATCAATGTCTGCATAACATTTCGTGTCAGCACAGGTCCCCATCTCCTGACTCGATTGTCAGAGACTTACCACAAACATGACGTAGTCGTCGCCTTTGAGACCCTTGGGTCCTACCATGCGGACGCGAACCGCAAACCTCAGAAATATCACCCCAGCTATAACGCCGAACGATGCCCAAATTTCTCCAAGGAATTTCGAGTCCCGCTTCAGCATACTCTCCAGGTAACCTGTCTCCATGTCTTCCACAGCTACCGCTCTTCTCACCTACGCTTCAATTGACACAGTGGCCATTTGGATTCAGTATCAGTCGTCTCGTGGTCGAGGTCAAGTAAACAATGAATGGTTGTGCTGCTTGGTGGTCAATGCCCGCGCCTTTCATGGAATCCGCGGCGACAGAGACCTATATGCCAGGGTGCACGCAGGCGGGGCACCTGGTCATGACTGACGCCGGAGTCTACCATACTTCGCGACCTACCCAAAATCAATGGAGAAGTTCGGCCAAGAGTTTCGCAGCGCCAACTCTAAATATATGCACGATCACCGTTGTATCGCATCTCGCAAAGATCAAAGGTCTAGATCAGATTCACATCGTCTGAAAGTTCGATGCAGGTATGACATGGTTGACTTTTATGGAAGGGAATCGTGATAGCTAATCATCTCCGCCAATTGAATATGACATCTCCTGTCTCGGCGGCAGGTGTATTCTACCGATCAGCCGCAACATAGCATTCGTAAGTGAGATCGCGTGCATGCATGTGCCCGCAGCGTGGCATACATGTGGTATTTGACGTTTCTTATTCAGCTCTAGTCGACGAAGCATCCTTCATCGTCTCCGACGAGAGGGCGGGATTTTCCCTTTTTATCGGGACTACGGACCGACTTGGTAATCGTCCGCGATGAAGCTTTGGCCAGACCGTCAGCGACCAGTCAAGCGCGCTTTGATCAAGGGTCAGAGTTTCTGCTGATATCTCGATCCCGAATAAGAAGATGACATTGATGACATGGTTTCGTGTGGGATCCGGGATTCCGGGATGCACACCAAACCGCCGGAAAGACTGTGGGGGATCCAGTAAGACAAAGCATTCGGCAAACGGAAAGCTGAGCATCTGTCAAGGCATGCGGGATTAATCCCAGACGACTTCCTATTCTGTCTGCTGCTGTGAACACTCGGCGAAATGATACGGATTTCACTTGAGCGGGGCCGGTCGGTACGGCCCCACTCAACGGTGTCGTATGTGGGCCTTGGCCGGTCATTCGAAAGCAACATATCAACAATCTTACCAGGCAAGACATTTAACAGCAGGATGGCAAGTCCTGGCTTTTTCTTCTCTTCTTTCATTACCATTATTCATTGGCTATGCTATATACTGTTTACCTAGCTACAGGCCGGCTATCCTTCATGGAACCAGCTGAAGTTCCGTCTCATTTCTGCGCCACTCTCTCGGGCTGGCAGAAACAGCTTGAGCGAATGCTTAAGCAGAGCGCTTGACAACGAAAGCACCACGCTCAATGGTGTTGACCAAAATGTAACCGCTCTTGAAGTAGGGGTAGTGGCTCCAGGTACCGACGAAGTCAATGGATCCGCCCTTGGGCTCCTGGTCGTCCTCGGGGTAGATGTCGAAGTAGCCAATCTCGCTGACCTTGCCACCAGTGGGGTCCTCGGGCAGAGAAGAGACGTCGAGGATGCGGAGACCGGAGCCGTAGTGGCTCTGGTAGGCGATGCCGTCAATGACGAACTGGTTGTGGTCGATACCGTAGGCAGGGCTCTTGTAGAAACTGGGTGTTGTTAGCGTGCGTTCGTCATTGCGAGAGAGAACAATCAGAGCTTACCCAGTTTGCTTGGGGCTCTCAAGAGACCTGATGTCCCAGAAGAAAGTGACGGGGTAACCGTCGGCACCGGGGCCAGCACCGTCGTACTCATCGTACTCGTCATCGAGAACGAGGTACTCCTGCCATTCTGTGTTGGTGACCCAACCCTGGTGAGTGTCTGCAACGCGCATGTTAGTAATAGTTCATAAGTTAAGTTTGGAGTCCGGCTTACAGCTGGCACCCTCGTAAGAGGTACGAGAGATGATGTTGGTGGTGTTCTTCTCAGTGACATCGTAGCTGTTTACTTGGTAAGCTTTTGATCTTCATGGGAGCGAAATACTCCAACTTACATGGTGAGGGTGTCCTCGTTGTAGCCGTAGCAGATATCCCTTCCGAAGTACTTCTCATCGGGGCCACGGTAGACGAGGCACTGGGCATCGTGGACGTATCCATCGCCTCCAGCGCAACCCGGAGAGGTGGGGTTCTCGATGTCGCTGAGGTCGATGAAGATCAGACCAGAGCGGCAAGCGCTGGAGCGAGGCTGAGCGCCGACAGCAACGGCGTACTGCTTCTCCTCGTTGATGACGATGTTGTGGGTGGAGCCAGCCGGAAGGCCGTTCCACCAGGACGTCAGATCGGCCTTGGCATCGAAGGTCTTGGGGTTGGCGGGGTCCAGATCCAAGAGCTAAACACAACATCAGTACGTTTTCAAGGCCTCATCGAAGCTTTTCATAACTCACCTTGGTAAGGTCGAAGATCTGAACACCGTGGCGGGCAGCTTCACTGCCAATGACGATGTAGTTCTTGTAACCACGGAGCTCACGCCAGATAGACTCGGTAGAGTACTGGGGGAGGCGGCCGAGGTAAGAGAGCTTGCCGTCCTTGGTGATTTCCGCGAAGGCGGCACCGTCAGCCTGGGCGATGACGGCGAACTCGCGACCGTCAGGGCTGGTCCAACCCCAGGAAGAAGATCCCTGGCCGGCGCGGGAGCCGAGGTCGGAGTGAGCCTTGAAGTCGTAGAAGTCGACTCTGTCGCACTTGAAGGTGTTGTTGGCATCGCCGGGGACGACCTCAGCGACACCGTTGACGCAGGAGACAGGGCCCTCCTCAGCCAGACGGCTGCGGTAGGCGGTGGAGTCCATCTGGCCACTGGCGATCTGGCGGTCCCATGATTCCTAGTTGGCATAGTTAGAATGTGTCAACTTGTCAATTTTAGCGACTGATATTTACCTTCTTACGGGCCATGAGGTCCATGTGGATAACACCGCTGTCGTAGATCTCAGAAACGAGCTCGCTGGGCGCGACCTCCTTAGCCGAGGCTCCTTGAAGGAGCGCCGACAAGGCGACGGTTGCCAAGGTTGCGGCCTTCATTCTGTGTGGTTCAAGGTGGTTTGCTGAGGGTTATCTGGAGCAGGGGTAGTTGGCGATTGAACCACGGCGATCACTTGGCGTGTCAAAGAGCGGAGAGGTGTAGAGCCTGAGGAGACCTCATCATCAAGCACGGGAGAGAAAACCATCTCTTTTTATCTTATTTCAACGACATCTTGGCATTTCGACATTCCCCCCTTCTTCGCCCCTCGGGAATAGCGGTATCTCTCCCACCTCCTCACGAGTCAAAAACATGGTTTTCCCGTGTCTTGTGCTGGCTGGAAAAAGAAGGTCACGAAGCAATGGTAGGGTCAGGAGAAAAGCAACCAACGAGGTTCCAATGTCGCGATGCGGAGCCTCCTTCCGAAAGAAGCAGGTGGCTTCGGCGAGTGACCCGCTCGGTACTTGGGTGTAACGAATCAACGGAGCCGTAATCCCGGCCCGGCAGTCCACATCCTTCGCCGCAAATTTACCTACATACCCGCCCGGACTTGGCGACAAGCACAGCCGTCCGGGTAGAGTGCTCGATTGAGTCTCTGGGCATATCGTATCTGTCGCTATCCACTGGCCTGCCAAGAGCGCCGTTGTAACACTCCCGCATATTAAGCCACTCAATCACTATGCGTTGCCAAGTCAAGTCGTCATGATGGCCTTTTGTCTCACTCTCACCTTCTCAAAAGAACCAACCGCGTAGTATCCATACATGGCGTCAAGAGATTACAAAAGTGCGAGATATGGGTTACATTATCTCGGCATGGAAGCCTTCCCGTTCTATTCGGGTGAGGAAGGTTACTAAGTGCAAGTACGGAAGGTTGCCAAATCGCGCATCTCAAGGTCGAAGGGGGCAGGACCGGAACCATGCAAGCCAAGTCATAGGCAGTTGTCACACCGCATGCGATTCCGCACTACTCGCGTCTTCAACTTCAACTCAGCAGGGCGCTTAATAGCCTGCGCGTCTTGTACCACTCCGGAGAATACTCTCTTGTTGGAAACTGTCGGTATCCTGGAAACCTACAGATCTTTCACCGTCTCCAACCGTATGAAGGAAATCACAGGCACATCCTCGTAGCTGGAGAGGTGTACTGTCAATGCCTAACAACAGTCACTGTCCGGAGGTATTATGGTTCGTCAGCCATGAATCATGGAACCAGTATGGAGTCTGTCTCTCCCATTCACTTCCGAATTCAAAGATCCGCGGCTTCACAAAGTTCGGTCATTCGTACTAGTTGAACGTACATTTACTCCTTTGGGCCATGGACATGGACGTCGTGCGACATATCGGATAAGACATGAAGCAAATCCAGAAACATTCATTCAGCCTCTGTACACTAAGCGGGAATTGTCAAAAGGACTAGCATGCTGTAGGGCAAATCCACTAGACAGCTGTCCAGATTCTTAAGGTTGCATCACGGGGGTACAGAGATCGTCCCGGGATCGACCCGAGATCGTTTGCAAACCAGAAGCAACCGATCTTGATTCAATAGGACTTGGCAGACACGTAGTCATGTCTAAGGAATTTGTAAACAATGGGTTTATTGAGGGAGAGAATGTATTCCCAGTGTCTCAGATTTGTACTTTGCACGACGCACAATTCACTTCCTCTGGCACATCAGAGAATACGTGACATCTGAATGGATCAGTTGGCAAATCTTGCGCGTGCCAAGACCGATCATGTTCCTTGCATACGGCGTGGTGGCAGTGCCAAGGTAGATAGATATAAGTCATCAGGTGATACATGATAAACTTCAGAGAACCTCTTAACTAGAGCCGTGCCTTTCTAAGAGAAACTCGGCCGATTTCTCTGCTATTGCGTATACTGTGCTCAGTATGTTGCCTCGCGGTATGATCGGAAACACACTGGTATGACGAGTACGGAGGTTCATGGTCCCTCGTACGAGAAGTTCGCAATTGACAACGGCACCTTTCAAATCGTCCTTCATCATTGAACATGTCCCGCAAAGGTGATAGTTTGTAGCACCAACCCCTCAAATGGCGGCTTTGATCGCATCATAAGTCAGGGGATTTGCAGCTGTGGGAAGACGGTTGCCATTATGCTTTTGCAATCCAATGAGTGCCTTTTGACCAAGCAGCTCCTTAACCTGCAAGACATGGAATGCGAGAGTCTCCACTCCCAGAGGTTGCGATAGATACTCACAGTCTATCTCCGGTTTATCATGCCAGTCTGGACTTTTGACGTGGCAAGATCCTCCCTCGACTGCAGTGATGGGCCAGCATGGCCACCGGAGTCATGTACTTTCCCGGGGCGGCGTTGGAAGGGCTGGTGTATCTCTGTTTGCTGGTCATAAATAGAGTAGCGCTATGCTCGCTTCCGTTGAGGATCATCTGGTTGATAAACTCATGTTGTGACTTGGTGGCTTCTTTTTCGACAGGTGATGTGGCTTTAAGTAGCTGTCTCAGATCGGACTCTTCGCTCTGCGAGTTGAAGAGCTGGAGGGGTCAATGAGCAAAGCTGTACGCCGCTCCCTCAGCTAGAAGACCATTCTTGTGCTTGTCATACCTCTCTCGATGGGCTGCGGCAACTTTGGGATCCCTGGCGTAGACATCCGGTGTCTCACTCTTAGGCCTCACCTCGATACTTGACCCGAAGTTGAGATGATCCTGGAGGTTCTCTGTGTCGTTGAAGCTAGCATGAGTGACGTGCAATATTCGTACACTGCTATCAAGCCCACTTGCCTCCGAGGCCAGGCAAGTCGACGAAAATTGAATTCCCAAAGGTTGGAGGATCTCTTTGTTTTCATTCCGGATTGTTCTAGAATCTTTGGGCTTCCCAAAGCTCCCGCGTAGATGACGACCTAAGTGTCTGCTCTGTCCTGGAAGGATCCTCTTGGTTTATCGTAGACTACGGCCACCACACAAAGCGGCCCGCCGTTGCTGGGCTGGCACCCAAATATATTTCTTTCGACGTCTGCTCCAGATATGACGACAAGATTATCCCTATTCCACATCGGCCTAAGGTAGGCGTTGCCAGCAAAGCTTTACGATCGCATACACTGGCAAGGTCGACTGTCGATGGCATTCGTCGTCGTGAGTCCCGTATCGCTTTTCCAGATGGACCATGAGAGAGAGATATTGCGCCCAAACTTCCGAAAACGGCTTTCCATGCCTTTTGTAAAACGTCAAGCTGTCTTGATAAATATGCTTGTAGGGGCCCTTCGCCTTGAGACTGCTTCGTTTGGAATTTGCGATAGCAGTCTTTGATCTTCTCCCGGCTCCATCTATTGTCGCCTGATATGTCGGCTGATGCTTCAAGCATCTCTTTGTTCGGGAATACCGGACTGTGTGACCTGATGCCACTGCTCCCTCCGAAGATCTTGCCCCTAGTATGCTGAATGATACGTCTGTCCAACCCTTCAATTTCTGGGCCAAAGATTCCAAACACCAGTCATAGTCCGGATCGCCAAACATGCGTCGACTGAGTAAGGGCAACTTGACTTTCTCATCGTATGTGTGGTCAATTCCTGCCTCAAGTAGGAGACTTTGCGAATCCTGTTAGGCAGAGAGTCGGGATGCAAGCACGCATCCAACTGTGCCACCACTGTTGATGATGATCTTGAAGACTTCGATTTTTGTTTTTTTTGGTTTAATTCGGACTCAAATCTTCGCATGTTGCTTGGTAAGGGTGCCGATATTTTCATATTCTCGTTGCAAAATTCACACTGCCGATGATTCTTGGAGACAGGACTCTGAGAGCAGCAGTGCCGAACGCGGGGTCTGATTGACTCTTGATGACGATGAAATACTTCCTGCGGATGTAAATATTATTGCAACAATGAAGGATTTGGGACGTCACATCTTGGCGAATTCTTTCGGGTCCGACATAACGCATACATGTAGAATCAGCTCTCCGAAATACTCGCACGTAGCGTGAGCCAACACGTACTGTGACAATTTGTGTGCAAGTGCATCAATGTTGCGATTATCTCTTTCCATGCAAGCTATCTGAGTAGCAGATATGAAAATGCGCGTAGAAGCCATGGCTTTTGGTCTCATAACTTCATCAGATTCCGAGCAACCTGCGCCTCAGGTTTCGGGTCCCCAACCAACGGCATGACATGATGAAGACCCTTCCGATTACCACTGCCAATAATTAAGGCACCCGTTGTCTACATCCTTCGTGTAATGCGCGCACTCCGTCATAGGGGCTATGGTAATGACCCCTAGTGCGAAATCTTCTGTACAATCATCATTGGGTATCATGCATATTCAACGGCAGCAACTCAGTGACCAATGCCCAAAAACATTATTTGTCGTCCAACTCTTCCCAGTTGGGCGGTGGATGTGTGGTGAGCTTGACCTGAGGCGGTCTGTCGATACCGCTTTCCGGTATCGAGTCGAGCCCTTCTGGAGGCATCGCCTTCTCCCATACGGCCTCCCACGACTTCCTGGCCTGAAGCTCGTGGTCCTTCCATTTAACTGCTCTTGACGAAGGCCCCTGTGCACAGCTCTCGACATCGTGCGCAAGCCACCCTTCCCGGCGACCGTCCATCGAGTTTGCTCGTGGGTTGTAGGCCCAGTCCTCTTCATCTCGTTCTTGCAACACTGAGTCCTGGCGTTCGGTGTCGACTGTGGCGGGGCGCATTCCCATCGGTTGACCAGCTAGAGTCGCGAGCTCAGTGTCAAATGTAGCAGCGTAATTGGGACTCCGAACAGTCTCGACGACGGTGGCTACCTCGGTTCGAGCGGCTTTCGTTTGCTTCCCCGTCATCATACTCCACCAATAAGATGAATTATCGCCGCGCTTCCTGTAGTATTCACTGGTGTTTTCTGGCGTTCGGCCGCTTTTGGCTGATTCGCCTCGTCGTATTCTTTCGTAGAGGATGTTCGTGGATGGTAGGCATGCGCAGACGAAACCAATGACAAGTTCAAGTGATCTGCTTCGTGTTAGTGGCACTTGAGACGACGTTCGTTCCAGTCTAGCTCACGTTACGAGGTCAAGGACAACAAAATCTGCCGTAACGTCTTTTGATGACAGGAACAGAACCACAAGATACAGCCGGTATATCGTCACGGCGGTGGCGACCCCTCCGGCGCCAAGAAGCGTGAGGATCTTCAGCTTCTTCCGCAAGGGCATTCTCAGCGCCCATAGCAGTGGTATTGGAATGATAAGGATGAAGAAATCGGTTATAATAGCCAGGCTGAGATCGGCGATGAAGATCTTGCGTTGGTTGAGACACTTGGGATTCGGCGTGTGGGGGTCCCAGAATGCCGACACTGGGATGCAGATTATGGTTTTCAGTGTCTGTATCGGGATGTAGCAGACGAGCAAGACAATGACGAAGATGCGGATTCCGCGTGCCATCCTCTCGTGCGAGGAGAAGACTCTGGCCTCGAGCAGCAGGAGTGTGACTTTCGTGAAGTACGCAGCTGGACAGTAGATGATGGAGCTTGCGTAGAGCCACTGCAGTGCGATTAGAGGTCATTCTTTGTCATCGCCGCCATTGGTTACCTACCCGCATGACCTCTCGATAGGACTCTTTCGTCAACTCCCATGCGTGATATCCCTCGCCGTAATGTGCCACTGCCGACGCCGTCAGAGAAATCTCTGTGAAAACGTATCGAGCTACTTACTGACGAAGACTGTGGCGGTATACAGAATTATCAGCGCCTACTCATGGAAAACGTGTCAGTAACGTGGACCATTGCTTCTGTGTAGCTACGATGCGGTTGTCGGCGGAGGCAGAATCTCACATATGCGATAGCGCATGTCCCTGAAGTCCCGTTAGTTCATCCACAGGAAACACTCGAGTTCATCGTGACGTACAGTCTTCGGGGAGGAACTGGCTTCCGAAAGAGAATTTCACATATGTCCGAATTCCAAAGAAAAAAGTCGTTATCGCGGCCATGACGCTCATCCCAACCACATTCCACATCCATCCGGCGTCCCTCGGGTCGTCGAAATTGGGGATTTCGCCCGGCGGGGGCGGAAAGGCCCCAACCGGGCTCGTGGCATTGCTCATTGTTTCGATCGCTCGGCACGAGCTATGAGCCACGGGAGAAGGCTCATCGCTTTGGGATTCGACGGACGCGGTTGTTGGTATTGAATGGTCCTTCGTCGAAGCAGCAAGACCTCTTCTACGCCAAAGGACCGAAACTCAAGGTGCGGTAAAGCAGCTGATAAAGGGAAGTTTGACGACGGCGCTACAAGGGGCGTCCCGCACCGGCCCTGACTCGCCCGGCCGCTCTAGTTCCGATTAGAGTTCATCGAGTGGTCGGACGTTGTCAGGGTCGAGGCGCAACACAATCCCTTGCCAAGGTGAAATGATCACCAGCAGAGGAAACTCTAACAAATGCCACAGCACGGGGTCCCTGGTTGCCGAAATTCAGATGGAAGACACGCAGTATGACAAAAGATTAAAAAGAACGAGGGACTCGGGGAAAGCCCCGCCGCCCACCATTCGTTCCCCCTCGGAAAAAGCGATATTACTTTCAGGGAGCTATGGTCACGGCAAAGAGGTCACATATGTCCGCACACCGAGTCGATTGGGTTCCCGCCTGAAAATCATCCTGGCTGCGCTTCTAGATCAGAAGAAACCTTCCACTTTTGCTAGAAGAGGTAACACCGGCCCAAGGGGGAAACTGAGGAGCTATTGGTTACATGCAAGCCAAGCTGAACTAACGCGAGCCACGATCCAGGGGGCGCCCGTTGTCCCCAACGCTCAGCCGTGCTGATCCAGAACTGTTCTAGAAAACTCGCGGATCGAAAATTCCGGCGGGAGAAAGAAAGAAGGCCATGCACACTGATGCTACATGCGCCGTAGGTCAAACAGACACCAACTCTTCTTGGTAATACATTAGCCGGCCACTAGCCGATGAAGACTATGACGACACAAAGGCTCCTGTGGAAAAGCCCCTGCGCTATTGGCGACACCTTCATCGAAGGCTGCGTTACGCGATGTTCTGCGCCAGAATAGGGTGACACGCGCCCTTGGGCCTTGTGACGAAGTACTAGCTTCAAATTGAACATTTAACAGCATCTAACTCTGGACATTCCAGCGCTTACTTCATTGGGACAATAACCCAACAATTCAAGAAGGAAGTATGGAATAACCCAAATCTCTCGAGAGAGTCTTGGTTAGTTCGTAACTAACTGCATTCGCCGTTCGCATGCTGTTGTTCTGGCCCAAAGGTGCCCAATACGCGACAGAGCTTTCTGCATAGGGTGGAACGAGCAGGTCCTCCCGAGAGACTTTGGTCAAGGATTGATCTCAGTCTCTCGGTGAGTATGTGGAAGCGCCGAATAGGCTTCTCCGGGTCGGGTTTAGGAGGGAAGGTTCACCACACCCCGATCATTCCGGATGCTACCAAACCAGTGTTATGCCTCTCGGATTGATATCCTCGACTCAGTCTTGCTATCAGACTCATCTTCGAAGCAACTGGGGCAAGTCCAATACTACTTCATCTCGCCTGGTATGACAGCGGAACTGAATAACAGACTATCGCAGCAATCACCCAGCTCATTCTTTCTGCACTTGGCGCATCTACCAACAAATTTAACTATAGTCTGTGTAAAATCGCTTTCAAAGCTCATTCTAAGCAATAAAGGTGGAGAGATATAACACATCCTAGTCGCCTCCCAACAGGTTATCTCCTAGCTTAGGAGTTGAGCTGTGAAACCTGCAAAGGCCAATCAGTGCAACACCCGAGGAGTGATCGCCGAAACTCTACTTAAGCGGCCGGAGTGGAGAAGGGCCATCCCGGCTCGGCAGCCGGCCGTTTCTACCCACTCCTACCCCGCGTCAAGAATCATCGGGAGCCGGGATGGTGACCCATTCGGGATGCGGCCGCCAATCTTAAATGTTGCAATTTCTCGAAAGCGAAGCAGCGACTGCTCAATTCGGACCTGTGCCGGATGCCCGCGGGATGCCGGTGGCGCGAATGATGATGAATGCCTATGAGTGCCTCACGAATTCGTGCGGTCGGAAGGTTCAGGGCGGCAGCAGCAACTAAGATACCATTAATTCCGTCTTATTCACGAACCTACTCATTATCATCATGACCGTAGAGAAACAATGTCTTTGTTGCCTGATGGGTCGGTCTTGCAGGCACGGTGGGCAGAAACCACGTTGTTGCGGTTGATGATCCACCAAGACTGGAGCTGTGCCGAGACGGTACGACTTTTAGATGAACCCATTCGGAGTTACGACGTCTCGCTCAAACAAGCGACGTATCAGTCATCTCAGGCTTCAGAGAACACCGCGAATGTCCGTGGATAAGTCATCATCATAGGCGTAAGTGCGCAGCACATGTGAAGAAGTGATCACTACACCGAGTGGGTGACGAACCCGTGTTCGTTCTGTTTCAGCTGCCAGATGTATAGAAAACGATCCGGCCAATTGCATCGAAAGATCTGAATGCCTCCAAGAGGTTAAAGCATATTGAGTTACTCATTTTACTGAATGAGAGCGCCATATCCAGATTGGAACCAACAGCGAAGGCGGGAATGAAGTTAGTTTGTAGATTTTGCTCGCGGCTATAAGGTTAAGGGTCCCCATGAAACTTTCCGCGCCGCCTGATCATTGATACCAGCAGGCGACCTCGGGATCGTTGCTTCAGCAAATCTTTCTGGAACTGCCAAGAGAAGCGCCGAATGTGACTTCGGATGACGAAGGTTCGCTGACTTAATACGCCGCGGCCAGATAAACTAGATGAGCTGAGTCGAGGCTGGCATGCATCGCGGCAGTATCAATAATCAGCCGCTCTGTAGTTTGGGTGAAGGTATCGCCACCGATTTCGTACATGGATGCATGTACCATAGATGACAGAAATAGGCAGTCGGACCGAAAGTCAATGCACATCACTCTTCTTTTAAACGTTGACTAGCTTCACAGCCTAAGAAGCCATGCCACGATGCCAAAAACAGCGCAAAGATATGTTGACACGTTGACATTGCTACTCACGTTTTGTAACCGCCGGATTTCAAATTATTGTAACATCAACCTCCGTACTTGTAAAAGAAAGTGGTCTATGCTTAGCTTCTACGGGGAAATAACGGGCGAAAGATACCACAAACGACCCTTTTGCCCGGGTAATCTCTCGTGTCATGCCACTTAGATCTATGCTTCCGGGGTCTTGGTTCACCTCACGAATCAGACTAATGCGACGGCTCGACCACGTGGGGTCAAGTGACAATCCCCAAGTCAGTGTAACACTCGACATCTCATCAAGAGCATCTCAGTTGGCTGTCTTCGTTGTTTTCGTTCGGAGCTTCATCATCAAGAACACAAGAGCGTATGACGATACACAAAAGAGGGCGGTGATGCCAACCTGTGTGCTTGTTAGTTCCCATGGTTTCAGTGATACAAAACAAGACTTACACCTCGCCAGCCGTAACTGGAATCGTTGATGTTCATCGTCCGCATATAGTCCGCGCCGGTGCTGTATGGGCAATAGGCACAGGAGGTGTCATTGGCCGAGTCGACGACATAGCCTGCATTCGACGACAAGAACTCCGAGATGTACTCTCCGCAAGTACTGTTACTCGGCAAGGGGATATGTGTCAACTCGTTCGGTTGGCACTCGACTTCGACACCCCAAGACACAGGTTCGAGAAGACCCTGGATAAGATAGGTGAAAGGATCCAGCCAGTAGAGCCAATATCTCCAGAAGGCAGTGATCTGGGAGTATGGAACAACCACACCGCAGAAGTTGATCAGGCCAGCGCCAATGAGAATGGGGTTGGCCAACGCCGCGAAGTACGCGTTAGGGCTGTAGGCAGCGATGGCTTGACCAAGGGATGTGTAAAGGAACTCATAGACTGCTGTTTCGTTAGCATGGGTAAGCATGGAAGTGACATGCGTGGGAGAAAGCTCACGGATCATTTGCAGGTAGACCTGTCCCGACACACTGGCCTCAGTCGGGAAACCGACTGTGAAGTACCACGTAACGAACGCAAGTGTGCCGCACACAATCAGCACGGGGGTCTCGGACAAGAGCTGCGCGGCAACGAACGCGAACCAATGGTACGTCTTAGACTTCTTCTCCCGGGTCTCGAAGACATCGCGGTTGCGTATGAAAAGCGGTTGCAACTGATTGATGCATCCTGGTGCGACGAAAACGAAGTTGAACACGGCCATCAGCCGAAGCTGCAAGTCGAACGTCCCGTTGCCCAACATCCAGAAGGTGAAGCCGCCGAATAGTCCGTTGGTAATATGCAGACCGATCTTGTTCCAGACATAGTCCGGGTTGCGCCACAAGGCAACCAGCTGACGGCGAGTGACGAGACTGACTTGGTACAGGAGAGGTGTTGCGAAGCCAGTCAGCTGTTCATCGTCCTGGATCGTGGTTGTCGAAGAAGCTGCCGTCTTCTCGTGACCTTCAGGAGAGTTCAGCGCTTCCAGTTCGGACATGGCGGAATTTCGCTCTTGGGACTTGAGCCAGGTCTCTGGCCAATCAATCTCGGTTCCGAAGCGACCTTGGACAACATCAACTATGTGCTCGGCAGGGTTCGAGTCGGGCGGACAAGGAGCCCCATTCCGGGCGAAATAGTCAACTACTGTAGCGGATGTCTTCCCCGTTGGTCCGAAGTAGGTCGTTCTACCCCCACGTGCCAGAAGGAGTAACACATCAAAGGCATCGAACAGGGTGGCTGAGGGCTGGTGGATAGTGCATATGATTGTCTGGCCAGAAGCAGCGAGCTTGCGCAAGAAGCGGCAGATTTCGTAGGCCGACTGGCCGTCGAGACCAGACGTGGGTTCGTCGAGAAACAGGAGAGATGGCTTGGCGACGAGTTCGGTTGCGAGGGTCAGTCGTTTGCGCTGTTCGATCGAGAGACCTGATCCAGGGGCTGCCAAGAAGAGTTAGCTTTCCGTTGTTTGAATGTTGTGATGGATGCCGTGAAAGAACTTACTGCCGACAAGGGCATGCTGCAAGGGAGTCAACTCCAGCAAGTCCATGATTCCTTTGACATATTCCTGCTTCTCCTCGTCAGGGACCTTGAAACTTTGGCGTAGTCTTGCCGAAAAGAGAAGACTCTCCCAAACTGTTGCGGTAGGCTCGTGAACGTCGTTCTGCTCGCAGTACCCGGTAGTGCGCTGAAAGCTTATTCCTTGAGGCTTGCCGTTGACCATGATGCTTCCCTCGATCCTCCCGCTGTCCTTTCTCTGTGCCAACACATCCATCAATGTGGTCTTCCCGGCACCTGAGCTTCCCATCAGAGCTACCAGTTGCCCTGGCTTGACGTAACCAGAAACTCGATCAAGAAGCTGAAGATCTTGGCCACCATGGCGAACGAAATAACTGATGTCCTTGAACGTGAAGACCGTCTTGCTCAGTGAGACAGACGACGCATCCAATGATGCGGCTGTCACAGCTGCCTTCTCCGTGTCGGCATCGCGAGCCGATTGTTTTCGCCGACTTCGGCGGTCAAACACAATCTTCGAGCCAGCGTCTGCATGAAGGTTGATCTCAAAGCCGACTGCCGTCATGAAAGCAAAGAAAAGCCAAAGTCCGATGAGTATCCCGGCGTTGCGCCAGACATGGGCCCGGTACACCGAGTACTGAGCATTCATGTACGTCTCGGCGTCAATCATGGAGGAGCCCGACGCAGCACCACGGACAGTACAGCTCCGATATTGACTGTCGTTATAGCTCGGTCCAAATGGGATGTACTGAGGTTCAACGCAGTCGAGATTGAGATCTCCCATTTCGGTAGCCATGATCGCCTCGAAGGTGTAAGTGGCTGGATTCAGCCAACTGATCCAACGAAACCAAACAGGCATACTCGGAACCGGGATGAGATATCCTGAATGAAGTCAGTAGCCATTCTTGAAGGTTTGGGTCATGTCTCACATACCTGCATAGACCATGTACACCATGGTCATCCATCCTGTGATCTGGGAGGCCAATCCGAAATGCGTACACCACGCCCCGATCATGCGGTAAAGAGAAGCGAAACAGAGTGCACAAATGATGTGTACGAACCAGTTCGTGAAGAAATGCCCAACCTCCCTCTGAAAATTGACCATGAAGTAGTAAATCAGTTGAAACAGCGAGAAAACCAAGATGGTCAGCGGAACATCCGTTGCAGCACACGCCAGTGCGTAGGCGCCGGGTCTGTTGAAAGCGAGCCGTTTGTGTCGGGAGATGATGCGGCGTCCCATGAACGATGCCGTGGTTTCTGACATCTTGTTCATGGCAAAAAGCTGAATGGGAAAGAATAGAGCACCCGGTCGGGTGAAAATTGACGTGCTGTCCTCCTTGAGGTCATTGAACAGACTCGCTGTCACCAAAGCCATGATGAGGGCAGAGGCAATCTGGAGTACATTCGACCATCGATCACCCCAGATGATCTGGAATTGTCTGCTGAAACGTTAGAAGGAACTCATCCAAAACATTATTTAATTCCCATACCTCTTGATGCAAGTCCTTACTTGGCTCACAAATGAGACTTGGTATGGACTTCCTTGGCGAGAGAGGAACGGCAACGAGCGGTTCTTCTCTTGTTGACGGATGGCGAGCAAGTTTCCAACCTCATCTGAAAGAGATTTGTCCGACTTCTGCTCCATTGTTGCTGTCATGCGGTCAAAGAGAGGGCTGGCTTTGTACGCAGATTCGAATTCGGCGGCAGTGCTCGGAACCTTGTCCTCGTATCCTGCCCGGACTTGTCGTTCGGTCTCGACTGAAACAGAGGTCAAAAAGTCGGAGATATTGGCTCCTGGGATGTATTCAAAGCCCATGTTTTCGAAGTACTGCTTCGCTTCGGATGTAGGACCATAGTAAATCTCTCTCCCCTCAGCTAAGACAAGAACGTTGTCAAAGAGGTCATAGATTCCGTTGCCGGCTTGGTACAGAGTTGCAGCAATGGACTTGTGCTCTTCATCGGCCATCTTGCGCAGCACGCGGACAAAGTCCAACGCGTTACTGGCATCCAAGCCTCTTGTGGAGTTGTCCCAACACTGAACCGTGGCCTGCATCTAACGTCAGTCGATCATGTTAGGAACATCGTGAGGTGAAAACATACCTGCGTTGCCATCACTTCTGCAATGGATACTCTCTTTCTCTCGCCGCCCGAGACGCCACGGATCACTTCATCGCCGACCATGGTGTCCTTGGTATGACCAATCGCTAGCGAGTTGAGAATCGCGTCCGTTTTCTGCGACACCCATTCGTCCGCGTTCGAGAGATCTCCCTGTCTTTGGGCTGGGAGTTTGGCGAAGTTCGCAAAATCGAGAGTCTTCTTGACTTCCAGTGTTGGGAAGTGCAAGTCGTCTGTAATTTTCAATGTTAGAGAAGCTTTCCCAAATATTTATGGAAAGCCCTTACCCTCGGTGTTCATCGCGATCTGGTTGCGAAACTGCTGGGCACCCTTAGGCCCAAGATCTCCGTATCTCACATCGCCGCCGACATGGTGGAACTCTTCTCTATGGTTGGAGATGACTTTGAGAAGTGAGGTGCAACCGGAGCCAGGCCGTCCGAGAACGAGTAGCTGACATTGGTGTAAGTGATTTGCTTGGCATCGATCGAGACCTAGTGGCTTACCATTTCGCCAGGGCGAACCTGACCGTGAACATTTTGAAGAATGTGCTACATTCCAACGTCAGCTGCAATAAAAGGCCAAGTTCTTGAAGTTGCGTACTCTTTTAGACTTCTTGCTCTTGCTGAACGGAACCAAGTCGCCGAGTACAGAGAGGCATGTCGACCCGAAGTCCTCTCCCAGTCCATGAACTTCAATGCTCACATCTCTGAAAGTGACAGTGACGCCTTTGATCAGATCTTCAGTATCACTCAAGCTACGATCACCCTGGATCGTCCGGTCGCTATCGTAGGTAGGTGTCGTAGCCATCATGTGTAAGTTCAACACTAAAGAATGTGTTCGTGCACGCAGAAGATTGAACCAATACAAATCAGATCATGATGTTCAATTATAACAGTTCAATAGCTAGTTCAGAGACATGCTGATGAATCAAACCCCGAAGCAGCCTCCACAGGTTTTCTGACGGGCCCTCTATGTCTCCTCAGTTATGATTGTGTCGAGGCTCAGTGGACCCTGTTCGGTGTTGTCGGTGCCCGGACGTACGGATTTACGGGTTTCGGATTTACGGGGCAAGACTGTCGATGTCATTCATTCTCTTACGCTTTCTTCCTCCATCAACCGCATCCATCTCACGACAAATATCTTTCCTTCGGATTTGAGGAATTACAATTGCGGCTCTTTTCAACTTGAACCGATCACATCTCGTTCTTCTCTGCTTCAAATCCCTTGGGGGGCAGTGGGGCGCGATCCTCCGGAGATACGGCATGCGATCCGCCATGAAAATTCCAAAGGCCTGCGAGCCATGCCGTCGCCGTAAGATCAAGTGTTCCGGCGACAAACCCTGTCAGCAGTGCGGTCACAAACCATCCGACTGCATATATCGACTAAAGCCACGCATACGCCTATCTGCGAAACGTAGAGCGGCTGTTCTTGGCGAAGCCGGGGATGCCGCGTCAACTCCAGCCCCGGAACACGGTCCGCCTGACGAAGCTGCGTCTCGGCGGTTGGCAGAGGACCACCAACAGCAAGTCGCGCAGACCGAGGTCTATCACAGCGTTGCTGCTGCGCATCATGCTCCGAAGTCGACGGATAGTTCCCAGCTTTTCTACGGTCCGTCTTCGAATTCCGCCTTTCTGCAACAGATTCATCGAGGTCTTCTGTCCGGTCAGTATGGCCAAAATCATGGCCGAGATGTTCAGGAGGGTGGAGCGGGCCTTGATATGTTCATGCAAAGGAACATTTTCTTCGGGATGCCACTGAAGGTCAACATTGAGCCGACGCAGCCCGTAAGCTGTCCTGTTTCGATAGAGCAGGCGAAGGAGTTTGCCCAGCACTTCAAGAATACGCACATCTTGACGCTTCCGTTTTTTACACCATTGGAAATGGACGAGATACTCGAGAGTCTGTTCGAGCCTGGCGCTGAAACGACTGTCCAGCCGCAACGGAAAACAGTTTTGCTTGCCGCTCTTGCTCTTGGGGCGCTCGGAACTCCACAGACGAGTGCCGCCGAGTCTCTCTTCATCCACGCAAAGAAGGAGGCTGTCATATACGAGGACGCCGTTACACTTCCCATGATTCAATATTCTATGTTGATGGCTCACTATCAGCTCAACATGGGGCGGCCCAACTCGGCGTACTTGCATATGGGTGTCGCGAGTCGGAAGGCCCTTGCCATGGGCTTGCACGTAGGCACCACCAGCGCCATATCTCGCAACGAAGAAGTACAGTCTCGTCTTATCACAATATGGTCGCTTTACTTCTTGGAAATGTAGGTTTTGTAATGATTTCTAAACGTGGTCTAGATGCAAGAACTGATCTTTCTTCAGATGGTTGAGTTTAGTTGTGGGACGACGCAGCATGGTAGGGAAGTCAGACTTCGCTTCGTGCCCGTTTCCCGACGGCCAGCCGACCATGGTGGCTCTTTGTCAGTTTGCGACCATCATAGAAGAGGCTGTCGAGTCTATCTACAATCGAAGAACCGATTCACTTCGACAACTGTACGGAAAGGCAGAGAAGCTTTATGCACAAGCACGTCAATATGGCGACAAATGGGGACTCGGCTCCGTTATTCCGACGCAGCAAGAGGCATGGAACCCGGAAACATCTTTGCTGCTGCACAATGGTGGGTACATGTTGCTTGACGGGGATGCATTGTCATAGTTAACAACTACACAGTTTATTTCCACGTCATCCTGCTCATATTTCGACCATTCCTCATAGCTGAAGCAGCCCTTCAGTCGGGAAGTGGTGCCGGATCGACGGGAGACATCTGGCTTAGACAAGCATGCAGACATGCCACAGATGCTGCGCAAGATGCTGTCGCCTTTACGAGCAGCAAACTTCATGGTCCTGAAGAGTGCAATGTGAGTCTCTTGTCTTTATGAACCTATGAATTGGGTTGGGGTATTGACAATAAATCTTGCAGACCCGCAGGTACCATGCCTTCTTTATCGAATCATGCTGTGCGGTCCTCCTGTATGACAGTCTCCGCCATCCGGCCAAACATCCTCACAACCTAGAGTACATCCAGATGGCCATCTCTGGTCTGCACTCTCTGGTTGGAGACGACCCAGTCACGAATGCAATACGCTCTATTAAGCGTATTGTGTGGGCTGTTGAGAATACCATCAATGCCTCAAGAACAACCTCTGGCGGTATCCTTGACGGAGGCTCAACAGACTCCTCGCCCTCCTGGTCCGGCGATCGGTTCCCTACGAGCATACAATTTCCATCACTTGACGAGAACAGAGCCACTACCTCTGACGACCTGATCTACTTTAGCAACAGGCCGTATCGTCAGCAGCCTGAGCCAATTGCTCCGGATTATTCGATGTCTCTGCCCGGTGCAGGAACGGGGTTGAACCCCTTCCCAGATCTGAATTACGACGTACTCACCACGGACTTATTCAACTTTTTTCCCATCGACATGAATGCGGGTCCAACTGGTCATAGTTCATGATCAAACTTGAATTACAAGCCCTCGGAGGCATCGGAAAATCAGAGTTGGGTGGCTCTGTAATGTTTGATCTCGAAAAGAAGAACAATTGGGACAAACAGCCATGACGGATTTCTATTAGAACAAAGGCATCGAATGGAACAGGAAGAACACTCAAATCTTTGTGTACTGGAGCTAGAAAGCCATTTCCTATGAAAGGAAGGGATAACGTTTGAGGCGAATAGAAAGCTTTTCAGCGTTCCTCGAGAGTCAACTACATAAAAGAGATCGATCCAAGTCTGATGAATGTCGAATTGGTAGCCATCTGATGCGTGGAATGATGCCTCAGGTTGTGTGGTCTGATGCCGTTTGATATTTCTGTTGTTCTTCTTATCCTTGTCTTCTGTGTTGTTGTTGTTCTGTACCGTCTTTCCGTACTGTCCTTTTGCATCGTTCCTCGTTTATTCCTCCATGATACACAACTTCACCTTGGGCACCGTCTTCGCCGCACCTGTTCTTCTCAACCTTTTGGCAGACTTCGCTGCAAACTAATTTCAGATACCCGGAAGAGAGCTTTTCGTCCATAAAAATATTTTTTCGTAACATATTTCTCCTCGCGACTTTGCTCAGATTACGTTTACCACGAGATCGCATCCCCTACATGTAGCAAACGAGTACTGACACGAATCCCAGGCATGAACCTCATCATTGTCTTCTTGTTCGTTGTCTCTCTTCCCGGTTTGTCTGCGGATCAGCCAGCCAGGCATTGTTGTAAGACCCAACAACGCGTCATCGGCGCTCGCGACGGCGAGCCGCGTATACTTTTCCAGAGCCAACTTCGCTCAGCCCAGTGTCATTCAGGCTCATGTCGCTCAAGCTGAGGCATAAAAGAAGCTAATATGCAGCAGCAACGGCATATTTGCGAACTTTGCCATCCCCGAGCATCTTATTTTTCATCTCTCGACGTCACCTTCTAGCAACCTTGGCGGAGACCCCATTCACGTCTTCTTGGCCACCCACATCCCGCTTCGTAGCGTTCTCCGCGGAGGCAGTCGGATAAAGCTGCTTACTCTTGGCATCTTTCTCTCCCGCTACTTCTTCAAGGGCGCCCTTGCTGGCTCAGTGTCGCCAACAACTCGATCTTGATGCCTGCTTGTGGGATGAAGACCTCGAAAATCAATGGCTCTCGTACGAATACTTCGGCGGTCTGTCGGCATTTTGCCCCATCACCAAGATGTCCGCCTTATTGACACCTTGGATCAAACTTCTCTGTCTCACAAACCCATCTTCAGAAACGAGGAGTACGCTCTCTTTCTCCACCCCCAAGCCCAAGCCTCTTTGATGGCAAACATCATGGTTGACTGTGCGTTTCACAGTAGTGCAACCTTCAAGTGCATAGTTCCCAAGGACAGTGTCCAAAACCTTCTCATGGATACCTTGATCCTCTGCTCGAGAGCCATGGCCTTGATGAAGGAGACTCATATATTGAGAGCCCAGATCGTCGCCGCAAATGAAAAGTATTCCACGCTGAGGGCCCAGATCGACACACCTGTCGACGAGAGCACTGAACTGGAGGCCCAACTTACAAAGGTCGAGGCTCGCTTTTCCAGACCTGAGCAGCGAACGTATCTGTCCGTCTATTCTCGGGCGGTGTTGAGGATGTCACGGAGATTTTTGAGCGGGTCAAATCCAAGCCTTGGTCCTTCTGGCTTACCATGAACGGAATTCAAGTGATTATCAGTGTGCTGTTCGTTTCTGAATTCATTGTCGGACGTAACATCAATCTTGTGTGAAGGTGCAGGCTTGGTTGCGCCTGAGGATGACCAAGGCCCTGTAGATTGGAAGAGACAGCTGGATTGGCTCTTATGCATTAATAGTTTAATAGCGTTCAATCAGCATCGTTCTCAGTGGTGATACTACTTGCGAGATAGTGACAGATATGATGACATAGACAGTTTTGAGTGACAGAGCCAGAGACAAACCTAACAGGAAGAGTGGCCCAGAAGCGCCCACAAAGCAGAGGCATACATGGAAGCTTACAGTGATAATAACCAAGTCTCATAGCCCACATGCGGCAACAGAAATACTTTTTTAAGCTGACGCATACCATAGTTCCAGCACAGCGTACGGGCCTATGGCGATGTGATCCAACACAAATGGACGTCCATGATTCGACTCTGCTACTGCTATGGTAAAACTCGAAAGGTTCTCTGATACCTTGTTAGGTTATTGGGTCAAGCTCATGTACGAAAAGCGCATTTTTGAGTTTCGCTATTCCATGGAAAAGAGTATGTAACTGGCCTATAAATTATCCCTTTTCTCTCATCTGCTGAAAAGAAGGTAATGGGTATAGTAAAGGCAAGTACATCGTATGATTGAAACTGACCAAAGGCAGGATTTCCGCCATGTGCTCTTCTGGCATCGTTAAGATTTTAGGCTCCCTTCGGCTCCAATGGGGCTCCAAGAACGACACCCAAGACCAAGCTACACAGACGCATCTGGAACAAGATGACTCCGCCACTATTGGGCCGCCTGGAGACCTCGAGGCTCTGCCAGCAATGTCAGAAGCGCCTCAACCAACTTCGATGAACCACACACCGACGATATCGCAGCTAGAACCCCCCACAGTATCACAAAGGTTGACGAAACCGTTCCTAAAGCCGCTTGTGCTAACTGCCGAGCCGCACTATTAACCGATACTCACGCTCCCAAGCCCACCTCACGAGACTGAATACGGGAGCTCTGTCGAAACCCGTCCAAGGTGGGAGATGGCTTTCCATCAGAACCTCAAAGACTGTCAGCTCTTGCGCCTCCCAGATGAGATTCTACTCTCAATCATGAAAGCGACAGAAGCTACCGACCTGTATATGTTACGCCAAGCATCCATTACATTCTGGCGTCTACACCTGGACACAACACTTCAAAAGTTCCACCCGGTGGTACATTCTCTACATCGGGGGCCCGTAGGATTTGAAAACAACAATGGCACTTTGCTGCCCAGAGCAAGGAAGAACGCATGGTGTGCACCGTGCCTCCAAGAAAGAGAGTCGCCAGATCACAGGCACCATCTGCACAACTTGGACAGACTTCTGTTCTGCTCCTTCTGCAACGCAAAGCACAAGAGAACCCACTTCTCCCCAACACAACGCCCCAAACCCGATATCCAGCGCAAATGCGTCATCGCAGAAGGCATTATTCGAATGTGCCCCCATCGGACAGTCAAGGTTTCGTCTCTCTGGCACTGGATCTCGAACGACAAAGGCTCATTCAAAATACAGCCCGAAGAACAGTTCATAGCGGAAACATGTCGCCAGTGTCACGACATCGCCTTACGTTCCGGCTGGGGAGGCCGCCGACCTGAGACCACCCCACCGACACTGACCGTCCATGACACAACGCCTAGCCATGCCGAGCATTGGAAGGCCTTTGCCCGATTTGAGCTTCATTGGTCATTACCGCTGTTCAGGACCTCGGAAAATGCACGTGTTACTCGCTCTGACTTGGAGATGGCGCTTGTCAATTTTGAGAAAACTAACGGAGCAATGCTGTGCCCGCATTTCACTTCCGACCATGAACAGCTTTTGGAAGCGTTCGACCCCCGCGTCTGCGCTTGCCTGGGCGATGACACTCGATTCGTGACGCAAGCCATTCCTCTCCCTCAAAACTCGTTTCTGAGCGGTTGTCGGGAGGACGCTAAAATCGATTCCGGCACGAGGGCGTTCATGAAGCAAAGAGAAAGCCACCACCTATCTTGCAGAGTTTGCCTCACCTTGTATTACTGGCGAAGGCACGGACGACACATCTTCCTGTGCCGACACACGACCAGCTACCTGGCGTGGAAAGACGATCGAATTGATTGGGACCATCGTCTTCCTGCGTTACTAGAACCCGACTCATATGATGCTGATTCAGATGAAGAAACAATGAATCTTGTTCGTTGTAACGATAAGAGCTGCCGAAATGGGAGGAATCGGGGCTCATATATGACTTACCTTAATTACTTGGAGGGTAGTCAATTGAGCGTCAATAACGTCGCATAGTTTCTTCATAAGAAATAAATTCAGAACTTAGGCCCCTCATTATATAGGAATAACTCAAATGCTATTAGTAAATAGAAGGATGCTCTACTATCTTTAGCTCACAGCTAGGTCCGCTTCACTTCCTCTTGGGCCGAGGGTGTCTTACTGGAACGTGATGCCTACTGATTCAGAGTGTTCCTCATCCTCGCTCCCACGGTGGTAACATTGAGCTCTCATTATGATTAAAAGCTATCATTAATGGTGATAACGATGTCAATTTTATGATACTCTGAGCCGGAGGACTTTGTTTAGCACAAACAAATGCAATACGCCGCGCAATACAATGCAGCCACCCTTATAATCTGGTCATAGATATCTCGCCATACCCAATGAGTACACATTTAACATTCAATATTCTGAAAGACTTTGTTTAGCACGAGGAGACGTGGTTAAGGTACTACGTAGGCTGGAGGTTGGTCATGCTCAGTCACCAGCTGAATCCAGCTGTCGATCTGCCCCGCCCAGCTGTCACCCGCCACCCCACCATCGGCAGCGACCGGCACCGATCCAAGCCGGCGACAACGTCAACGAAACTCAAAGCCGTGGCAACCGGGACAAAGCTCCTTTCATACAAATCCGCTTTCCCCTGTAATTCTTACAAACCTCCAACCAACCGACATCTTCCTCCCACCGAATCTCTCGCGAAAAGAACCCTTCAAATCCGACAAACCTCCCCCAGAACCCCTCCACGAACCCCGCACCGCCCAACACAATGGAAGACGTCCCCCTCGAACACGGCGCCCTCGAGCACCTCCTCCCGCCCAGCTGGAAAACCCTCGTCACGTCCTGGCTCGCCGAGGACACCCCCTCCTTCGACTACGGCGGCTTCGTCGTCGGCTCCGACCCCCGCACCGCCACCCTCTGGGGCAAGTCCGGCGGCATCGTCGCCGGCCGCCCCTTCGTCGACGAGATCTTCGCCCAGTGCGGCTGCGCCGTCGAGTGGCACGTCAAGGAGGGGTCCCACGTCGAGCTGCGCGGCCACGGCGGCGCCCCCAAGGGCAAGATGGCCGTCGCGACCGTCCGCGGGCCCACGCGCGGCCTGCTCCTCGGCGAGCGGGTCGCGCTCAACACCCTCGCGCGCTGCTCCGGCGTCGCGAGCATGACGCGGGGCATGCTGGTCAACCTGCGCGCGGCCGGGTACGCGGGCGTGCTGGCGGGCACGCGCAAGACGACGCCCGGGTTCCGGCTGGTGGAGAAGTACGGCATGATGGTGGGCGGGGCGGACGCGCACCGGCACGACCTGAGCTCGATGATCATGCTGAAGGACAACCACGTGTGGAGCAAGGGGAGCATCACGAACGCGGTGAAGGCGGCGAAGAGCGTGGGCGGGTTTAGTTTGAAGGTGGAGGTGGAGGTGCAGAGCGAGGCGGAGGCGGACGAGGCGATCGAGGCCGGGGCGGATGTGGTCATGTTGGATAACTTCACGGGCGAGGGCGTCAAGGTCGCGGCGAGGAGTTTGAAGGAGAGGTGGGCTGGCAAGAGGCACTTCCTGGTCGAGGTGTCTGGGGGTTTGACGTTGGATAATGTGGAGGATTACGTGTGCAATGGTGAGTCCCTACTTTTGGCCGATGACTTGTGGTGTGAAGCTGACTTTTGGTGCAGATGTTGATATTCTTTCGACGAGCGCGATTCACCAGGGCGTGCCGCATGTTGACTTCTCGCTGAAGGTTGAGCACTAGGCGATGCGAGGTCTTCAGATGAGACGGAGCTGGCGAGGATTCCCCGCCGCTTGTGAGAGGGGATGGGAGCCCTCGGGTCGTGAGGCAAGGTTGTCTGGATGGGAACAAGGCAGCGTTTGATACCTTTGGAATAAACAAAACAACAAGAAATCCGTTAATGAGTGGTTTCAACGGCGCCCTTGCACACGTCTCGTCTACCGTACATGAGCACCCGCCTCCTTGGCATCGACGTCCGGCCCTGCCCCTTGAAGATGCGTCGCCGCCGACGTCTGCACGCTCCCCTCCTCCTTGATACCATTCTCGGCCTTCTCGCCACAGCAAGGCACGATGACGCTCGTCTTGTTCCTCGATCCGGGCATGTCTAACGCCGGGTTCGCCTCGAAGAAGTCCGCGGGTCGGATATGCATCTGATGAATCTCGACGGGCCTGTTCGTCGTCAGCATCTTTACTCTCACCGTCTCGTGGCCGTTCCATTGGGTAAGGGGGAAAATGCTCACATCACGGGCCAGTCCTCGACTCTAGGATTATGCGTCAGTCCGAAAACGCTCCAAACGACGGGACTGCTCTTCCTCCCATCACCAACTCCGTTCTCAGCCACCTCCCCGTTCGCCTCATCGCCAAACCAATCTCCACG
This sequence comes from Colletotrichum karsti, assembly GCF_011947395.1. NCBI lineage: Eukaryota > Fungi > Ascomycota > Sordariomycetes > Glomerellales > Glomerellaceae > Colletotrichum > Colletotrichum karsti. Next base: position 258,744 of record NW_024065923.1, read on the forward strand.
CGCTACCATATCAAAGACACCACCCTCCTCCTCCCGGCTCTGATTCGTAAACTCCCCAGCCGCCCAGAGCTCGTCGTCCCGATGCCCCGTGACCCAGACGTGATGCCTCGCGAACTTGGCCCTCTTCGAGACCTGGCTCTCCTCGTCCGCGAGAATCATCTGCGTCGCGCTCGGCGTCAGCTTGAACCCCACGTTGCGCCCGGACATGGCGTTCTTCTTGTCGCGGTGCTGCATCTTGACGACCCGGTTCAGCCTCGGCTCCGCGTCGAACCAGCACGCCTTGTCGACGTCACGTTTCGTGAGGCGGTAAAAGTTGCCGTGGGGATTCGTCTTCTTGTCCATCGCCACGGGAACGCTCTCCTCCACGACAACCCGCGTGTCACCCTCGATGTATGAGTCGATCGCGGGGTCGAAGCGTACTGCGAATAGGTGCTGGTGATTCTGTGCCAGCACGCCCGGCGCAACGACGACTCCGTACTCGCTCTCTTTGCCCTCGTCGATGGCCACGACGCTCATAACCCCGGTAGCTCTTGTCTCTAGCGTGATTCCTCCCGCCGTGTCGAGCTTGTACGCGAAAACGTACTCGTAGTTGGCCAACGTGACGACGCACTGGATGACCAGTTCTCTGAGCCTCGTGACCACCGCTCGGTTCGTCCTGAAATTGGTATGCTTCCATCCGATACCGTTGTCCTGCTCGTGCAAGCACACCACCGCCTTGGCGACCGTCGGGTTACCCTCGGTATCAGCAAGCAGCGCGTCGAAATAGTGAATCGCCCCAAGACAGTCGCAGCCAAGCTCTAGGTTGTTCGCGACGCGGCCGAACCCGCCATCGCCGAGGTCGAAGGCCTGTTTGCGCTGAAAGGGCGGGCGGGGATCGCCGTAGGGCACCGTGAGCTCGCTGTAGCTCAGTCTGAAGAGAACGGGTCTGTTGTCGTAGCAGAGATCGTGGAGGACGGCGCCTTCTCTGGGCGTGAATCCGAGCCTGAAGCGCCATTTCTGCCATTGTACGAGATTATCGCTTTGCACAGTGAAGCTCGCGCCTTCGGGCTGGGTGATATTAATCGGCTTCAGGTCTTGCCTCTGCTTTGCGTCGAGAAGTTCCGGGACGTATTCCGATGAGATGGTTTTCTCAAACAGCGCCTTGGGTTTGGTGCCTCTTTCCTGTGGGGTGAGGCTGTCGTCTTTGCCGCCCGTGGCTAGGCGGTCTACGCGGACAATCTTCTTGGTGGTGAAATCCATGACGGGGATGATTGGGATCGGATAGGCGTAGTGGTTCGAGTCGAGGTTGTCCTTGGATACGTCGCGGGCGAAGACGAGGCCTTGCATGTAGCGCGGTATGGCACCGTCCTCGGCGTCTGGGCCGCCGTAAGGCCATGGGTCGATTACGACAGTGAAGTTCTCTGGGAGGGAGAACTCTGACATGGCGTCCTTGAAGGCTTGAGAAGATACGCAAGCATCTTGAAACGCACCGAACTCGTCCCTGTCATAATGTCAATACTATGGCGCGGAATTTGAGGGATGAAAAAAGGGTCTCTCACGGTATATATCCAGTTTGGGCCTCTGGCTTGGCTACGATCCGCTCGACTTCAGCGTTCTGGCCGAGGTCGATGACGGATGTAGTGTACTCGGGAAGCTTCCCGCTTTTGATCACGTCATATTGAAGCCTAGCCCTCCGAGGGGGGCGGGAGGTCGAATCTGAGAGATTGCCCGCGTGCTCAGCTTGTAAGAAGGGAATAAGCTCTGCCTTCTTTGGTTCTTGCAGATAGATTGCGCGGAAGAAGAGTGTGACGTCAGAGGGGTAGAGACCCTTGACAGCATCGCGCGCTTGTTTGAACTCGTTTTCAGAGAGATCTTTCAGCGGATGAGGAGCCATATTTGCGAGCCACCAGAGATGATATGGAAAGCCATGAATGTGAATTGTGTGGCGGCGATGAGCCTTATCTAGACTTTGGCGGTCGGCTGGGCAAGATGCAATGCGGGGGATTCTTGCAGTAGTCTGATGATGGGAGCCATTCAAGTCCAGCAGTCTGTGTGATAGCCGCATTGGCGTGTCACCACCAGCACACAGGTCGTTCACATGAGACCTGTAGGACTCGGCCGTTCTGGACGCAGATGATCATATTGAGATGTTGGTTAATCCGGCTACTCAGATGCCACGATGGTGGGGTAACTGGCCCTCAATCGACCAACTGAGATCGTAGGATGGCGGGGTACGCAAGAACTTCAATCTGTGCCATTGAACAGCTAGTTTTCTCCAATCTTTGGGGAGATCTCTTCGACTCCTGGGGGGTTGATCCTACTCCCGCATTCGGAAAGTCCATGCGATGGAGCGAGGCGATTGGCTGCGGCCATTGTCGGCATTTTGGCATTCAGTGCTGCAGATTCGAGATAGCTGGGTGGTGAAGCTGGCGTCTTCAAAGATAAAATCCCCCGGGCGCGAGGGAAATCTGAGGTTTAGAGATATCGTTTGGCCACAGGTTCGCCGTCGTGCCATCAATCGAATATTTGCCGATTAGATACATTGGTGATCTGATCACGTCTGCTTCGGCCACTGTCTGGCACTAGACCGTGCATATGCGGCATCAGGCTGGATCTGCGGATGAACAAGATTAAGATTAAGCTACTTGCGAAGCATTCGATTCATCTGACCTCGACGGTCGCATGTCAGGTATTCTTAAACCAGAACGTCGCAATCCGAATGGAGTTCGGTATCAAAAACATCTCGGCAGGCCAGGCCCGTTGGAGATGACAATGAACTTGGAGCGAGCTGCACGTTGCCGTTCGGTCACACGGCAGGCCGTTCGCGTGTTGCACGTCTCGGTACATGAGACTCGAAGGATATCAAACGGCGGAACACTCGAATGACAATCAGAGACAGGCCCGCGACCCTGAGATTGATGGTCATCGCAGTCCGGGCAGGGGGCGTCGATCCACATGGCACTCTGCCATGTGCGGCGAGCTGTGGCGGAAGCAAGGACGGCCTTGCCGTGAGCCGCACCGTATTGATGAGCCAAACAGATCAGAAGTTCGGCCTTAATGGTTTCGTGCTCAAAGTTTCGTTGGATAGAAGGCCTATCTCGTAAAGACGGTTTGGAGAATATTGCGACCTAGCAGCAGGAGTTCACATATGCTCGATTATGTCAATGAGAGGATATTCGACGACGGCAGACCCGTGCGTCGTCGTCCCTTGTGCGGAAACAGACTTCGGATCAAGTAAGTCATGATAGGCACTGTCCAGCTGGCTCCCCTGGCCATGCTCAGATTCTGATCGGCCGTCGTTCGCCGACGCATGACTCGATCGACGGAAGAGCCGCTTGGCCGGGTCCCAAGGGTTTGCGGTTATTGGCGAGGCCATCGCAAGATGAAGCAGTGGGCCGTTGTCTCGGGAGGAAAACGGAACAAACAAGCTTGAAGGGCACGAGGTGCATTGCCGAGGCGCAGACTTCGCTTCGTAGTCATCTTCGAGGCCGGCCTACCATGCGAATAGCATCAGTAGATGATGACGGAGACGCGGCCGAGACCAAGCTTCGTCGTCTAGAGTTCGGATAAAGGTCATCCGCATAGAGCCCAGGCTGAAAGTTGGACCCGGCAGCGGGCGGCGGGCTTGCAGGTGTGCCATAAGGTGGCTTGCGCGGCATGGCATTTCAGCATGGCGATAGGGCGTGAAATTCTGCTGTCTAGACTTTTGGAACAGATCAGGCCGAGGTGGACTCGTGGAGGGAAGCTCAGCCCCAAACGCGGAAGTAGGGTTGATGCTGTTTGGCGTCAGGATTTGCTTGTTGGAGTCAATCACTGTGTGTGAGTGTTGGGTGGACTGTAAGGGAGCGTCTCATGTCTACGAACTTGGCAAAACGGAGACGGAGGTTCGGAGAGAGGTGACGAGAGGTTGCGTGGTTTGTGTTTCCTGGGCAAAGTTTGGCGACGCGAAGCATGACCAGGAGGCGTTGATGGCTTGATCCTGCGTGGGGGGTTTGTCGAGGACAAGAACACCTTGGCGTTGATATGCCGCGAGACAAGCCAACATTGCTCAAAAGACCGTGGCGGCGATGATACGGCGGCACGGCAGTTCAAGAGGAAAAGCGGAGGACGGAGGAAGACTCCCGGTGATGGTGGTGCGCGCAGTGGATGAAGTGCGGAGGGAATCTGGAGACTGTTCCCGGTGAGAAAGACGGCCGAAGGCTGTGGTGGTCTGGAAGCTTGGGTTTGTAAGGAGAGGATGAACATGCAGCGTGCTGTGTGAAGAGTGAAGTGTGGGTGGTGACTGGATGCGGACTGATGCAGATTGATGCCTATTTTAGGAGGTGTCCATCCAGGGTGCTCCCTTCTGAAACGCGCCAATTTATCTGATGTCGTGATGGCCTGGGGATCTCCATGATTGATTTCTGGGACGCTGGATTTTTCGTGGAAGCAATCCAACATTCTTATTTTTCCATCCAGGCCTTTTCGGAGCTCTCCAGCGGCCCTTGTTTTAGCCAAAGGCAAGGGCACGCCAATATCCGTAGTGCAAACATCCACCGGACGGATCCCAATTACCAGAATCTTGCTGCATCCCCTGTCCGGGACATTGAAGCGAGAGGAGGAGAAGATACGTACCTAGGTACCCTGAGATGCAAGTCGATGTCGACGGGATGATGGAACGGCTTAGGTAAGGCGGCCTCGAAGTCCAAACACGTGGAAGGTTCGAAGTACAAAGGTACATGGCACTTGCCTGCCTCAAACAGAAGGAGCTTTCAAGACTTGGCATTGATCTGGCAAGACGAACATCAAGCAAAGGCCAAGTGGTTCCACCTGTTGGGAACTGCATCTGGCATCGTGATTTGACTCGAACCTGTGCGCGTATGTACCTAGTTTCTGTCCTTGGAAAAAATCGTTCTGGAATCTGGGCTTTTGAGGGGAACTGACCGATAGATATCTCCGCCAAGACCAATTGGGCTAGACGTCCGCTCTTACCACGACTCATCCCTCATCGAATACGGAGCAACTCGCCTGGGTACACGGCCTGGGAGCGACGGCGCACTCATCTTACTTTTGCTCTTACCAACATAGGTAGCTAGCCATTACTTCCATGGGCATCGGATTGGCCAGCAGTCAGCATTTGCAACTTGACACGACGCGATACGAGACTCGACTTGCACCAGACGGAGACGGAACGCAGTGAGGGAGGACGGGACGGACCTGGACTCGACTGTTCCCCGTCGTCTCACTCGGCAGCTGTTTCCGAGCACAGATCCCACGATGCTCATTCGTCGTATCCCTTTTATTCTTTTTTTTCTCTTTCTTGCAGATGGCGTGGACTTTGAACAGATATATCGGATTCTATCGTATCCGTCCCTTCTCCCGCCTCATGCTGTACCTGATGTGTGGTCCATGCATCCAGCATCCAGATTCACAGAACCAGGAACCCTTTCTCCTGTTCCCATCTGTCCGTGCAATTGCCCTTCCCGTGCTGTCTCATCCGTCTGAGGTGTTCCCATCTGTGCAGTTCTGTCCTTCCCTGATGGATGAATCCCCTGGCAGATGCGCCAAGCATCCAAGTACCCGTCAGCACCACCACTGCACCATCTGCACCTCAAGCAGTAGCGTATGCGCGCTGAGAGGTATCATCATCATGGATCCGCATTCGCCTACCTTACGTACCGTATTGCGTATCTGAATGGCTAGTGTTGTTGTTTCGTCGCTACCTATCCGAGATTCTGTGCCGTAGCATGCGAGGTACGTACCTTACTCGCAATCGTGCCTTCCATGTCGGCGCACGCAGCACGCAGCACCGGCAGCGACGCCGGCTCCACCAGGGGGGCCGCGCCACGGAAGGGACCACAGTGACTTGCTCTTTCCCTTCCATTGCAAATCACTCAGGCAGGCTCCATATCGTTTTTGCTTCCCCGACCAGTGCAGCCCTTTTTTTTTTTTTTTTTTTTTTTTTTTTTTTCATCTCCTCAATCTCTTTATCTCGGTGCCCTCCCTCCCTTGCCAGACTACGGAGTTCCTATTAAAAACTCGACTCGTGCCAAGTCTCACTCCGACTCCTGCTACTCTCAGGTTTGCCAAAATCAACGCTCTTTCTCTCAACCAGCAGACGAGGCCGTCGAATACCTTCACGTGTAAGGCAGTAAGCCGCAGAAGAACACCTGTACTTCAGCTGTCCAGTCGATTTCCCTAATTGGATCACAGCAGTCGCACTCGGCGCGGCACAGCACAGCCATCCCATCCCATCCATCCGCCCTGGGCTCTTACGCAATTCGACATCCACCGTAATCGTCGCCTCCAGCCGCATCCGCATCCGCATCGCCCGTCCCGAGAAAAAAATAAAAATAAAAATCGCCAGGACCCTGAACTGTTGCCCCTGATAATATCTACGCCTATCCCTCTCGAACCTCCCAACTTCAACACGAATCCTCTCTTTCAGCTGAAGTCGACAACTTTACCTTCTCTCGTCCCCATATATCTCTTGGCATTCAGATCGATCGCTGGGGAACTTGGAACCAAGTCATCCCATCCCAAACTTTCAAAGGTGCGCGCGCTCCAAAGTCCGTCCTCCACGTCCCGTCGTCTCCCCGTTACGTCTCCAGGCCCCACGCCCTCTCTATCCGCTACCAGCTCATCCCTTCACCACATAAACTTTGACAAGCTCCCTCCCCTATTCCTCCGGCCCAGACTTCATTTACCTGCCAGCCCTACCCGCTCGTTTTCTGCTGCGCATTCTCTTGCGCCTCAACCTGCTGCCGACGAGCCCGATTTTTCTAATAACTTCCAAACTGACATGACCTATCTTGGTTTCGCAGTAATCACCAAGCCATAGTCCAGGCCTTTGAGCTGAACCCGGCTCTGTCCTCTTTATACTCTCGATCCGACCCCAACGATCGCCCTCTTTTTCAGGAACAACGTCGCATTCGTTTCGACAACACCGTCTTTCTCTATCGTACATACCGAATCCCTTCGCCATTTCCATCGTTCGAGCCCGTCTTGGCCAGGAGGAACTCTATACTCCAATGACTTCATAGTCGCCAATTGACCTTTCAACAACACCATCAACCGCTCTTTTTTCAACACCATACTACCACCATGCTTACCCCTAAGAGAGCCGTCGCCGCCGCGGCCTTCTTCCTAATCGTCTTCTACTTAATATCCTCCTCACACGACACAACAGACGTTACGAAAGCCCCAGTCGCCGCTTCGAACCATGACACGAAAGAATCCTCAAAAACTACCCACACTCCGTCGACCGAAAAAGTCGAGCCATCCGTCCCCAAGAAGGTCACTGGGCAGAAGCCCATGATGGACATGTCAAAAATGTCCCTCGCGGACAAGCTGGCATACCAATACCCCTACGATGTCGAGACGCGCTTCCCGGCATACATCTGGCAGACGTGGAAGTGGACGCCTGCCGAGGAGGAGTTTGCTTTCCGCGAGCAGGAGGCTTCCTGGACAGAGCAGCACCCGGGCTTCGTTCACGAGGTCATTACCGACAAGGTGGCCGTCAACCTTCTTCGTCTGCTTTATGCCTCCGTTCCAGAAGTGCTCGCGGCCTACGACGCTCTCCCTCTCCCCGTTCTCAAGGCCGATTTCTTCCGATACTTGATTTTGCTCGCACGCGGCGGCATTTACTCCGACATTGATACCTACGCCATTCGATCTGCCCTCGAGTGGGTTCCCGAGCGCATCCCGCGGGAGAGCATTGGTCTCGTCATTGGCATCGAGGCCGACCCCGATCGCCCCGATTGGAAAGACTGGTACAGCCGTCGCATCCAGTTCTGTCAATGGACCATCCAGTCCAAGCCCGGCCACCCCGTCATGCGCGAAATTGTTACTCGAATTACCGAAGAGACCTTGAAGCGTAAGAGGGCGGGATTGCTGGACAATGTCCTTGACAAGAATGTCGTCGAGTTCACTGGCCCGGCCGTCTGGACCGATACCATCTTCGACTACTTCAACGACCCGAGATACTTTGACATGAAGAACTCAAAGGGCGCCATCGACTGGAAGAACTTCACTGGCATGGAGACCTCCAAGAAGGTTGGCGATGTCGTGGTCCTTCCCATCACGAGCTTCAGCCCTGGAGTACAGCAGATGGGCGCCAAGGACTACGATGATCCCATGGCGTTTGTCAAGCACGACTTTGAGGGTAAGACCTGAAATATCATTCCCCAACGAACAACAGCTAATCAACTAGTAGGCACGTGGAAGCCCGAAGAACTCCGCCATATCGGCGAGCAGACTGAGGAGGCTTCTTCATCATAAGACTCCATGACAGAAACGATTTTCTCTTTCAGTACATGTCTTTTAATATTTGCATCTTGAGCGGCGTCACATGGGCCAACTCCAGCCCGGACAGGTTTTACATTTGAGTTCTGTACTTCGATTTAGCTTTGTTTTGCACCAGTACAAGGGATCACAGGTGAACTGCATACCCAGGAAAACGGGAAAAGCATAGAGCTTTCGGCATAGATGTCCTTTACAGCTACTTTGAGACTTCAAGAGGAGAGACGGCACCGCGGGGAACGCAGCGAAGCAGCCAGGGAAGCTGTGCACACAGGCACCAGCTGAGGAATCTCGAGAGAACTGCAGCCATCAGCATCGCGGTACAATATACCCCAGACAGTCAGTGGAATGAAACGATTGAAAGACCAATCACAAAACACCATTGGTACCGACCGTGAAATGCTTCTTATCTGATCTACCGGTAACCCAACATTAATCATTCCAGTGAGAGTGGTTCGCGGCATCACAACACATTCCCAGCATCCGGTCTTCGGCCGACGGGCTTGCATGGAGATTTCCAGCAACAAGCGGCTCCGTCGGCACCCGGTCCCCGGCCGGATCTGTCGTCACCGTGGACCTCTGTGTTTTTAGGGAGTTATTCCCTGTGATTAACCCCGCATCCCGCCCCTTTTCTCCGCATTTTGGCGTCGGGAAGCTTGGAGCTGCCCCCCTCTGCCAAGTCACTGTACGGATACCCCAGCCAGCAGCGGACCGGAGCATGGAGGTCTTTCTGAGGCCGAGAGCTGAAGCTCCAACCTCCCCTCACTACGTTTTAGCCGTGGTTCATTTTTGGCGGTTATTGCTTATCCGCGAGGGTCATGGGGAATATTAACGACGACTGCGACGACTGCATGGCGACTCGATCTTTGATTGCTCTCTTCGTTTTCTGAGATTTCGCTGGTGTGCATCAGAGGTTCGCTTGGCCGGCTCCCACCGCACTTACGACGATATCCGAGAAGGAGCTTCCGAGCCCACGATGCCTTCACTCTGTTTTCATCGCCTTACCAGCCTCGCGAGGCGGCCGGGCTCAAGGGTTGTTTACTCGAGAAGCGTTTTGGGCAGGTCAATTGCGAGGGCGTACAGCTCTACTCAACTGAGCTTCAGTACCGGACCAGATGAGGTATGCTACGATACACGTCCTTGTGGCCAAGGCCGGAGATCTGAACCTCACGAACTTCATACTGTCTACCTTCATTGCGATCTCACATCTAACACCCTGTTCAGCCTCCTCTCCTCAAACACACAATCCCCCAACACTTCGCCTCAATAGTCTCCGCCCACGGCGACCTCCCAGCCGTCACAGCCCGCGCCCCCACGGTCCTCACCGCGACGCCCCTCACATCCTCCGCGCCGCTCCCGCCCGCCGTCACCACCTCACTCACCTACCACGATCTTGACCTCCTCTCAAACACCCTCGCCCACGGCCTTCGCTCCCTCGGCGTCCGCAAAGGCGACCGCCTCGCGGTATCCCTCGGCAACGGCGCCGAGTTCGCAGCACTCACCTACGCCGCCTTCAAGCTCGGCGCCGTGCTGGTCCCGCTGAACCCGGGCTTTAACGCCAAGCAGGTCGGCGCCGCGTTGCGGCATTTGGGGGTCGAGGTGTTGATCATCGGCAAGGTCACCGATTTGCCGTATAAACCGGGGTGGGGGCGGAGTAATCTCGAGCTTTTGAGGAGTATCGTTCCTGATCTCGACTCGGTGAGGGCCGGGGGCGACGTGGAGAGCGAGGTCGTGCCGAGTCTGAAGAAGGTCGTGGTGGTGGATAACCTCAAGTTCCACCCGAAAGTCGACTTTCCGAAGTTCAAGGCCCTGACGCCGTACGAAGTCCTGCTCGACGGGGGAAGGGGGAACGTCGTGCCCGACGAGGAACTCAAAGCCGACGAGACGGTCAACATCCAGTTCACGTCCGGGACCACCTCGCAGGCCAAGGCGGCCATGCTGACGCACACCTCCGTGCTGAACAATGGGTACCTGATCGCCAAGCGGATGGGCCTCGTGCCGGGCGACAGGATCGTGGTGCCGCCGCCGCTGTTCCACTGCTTCGGGTGCGTGCTGGGGTACATGGCGACGGCCACCACGGGGGCGGGCATCCTCTTCCCGAGCCCGGCGTTCGACCCCGTCGCGACGCTGCGGATGGTCGCCGAGTACGACGCCACGGGCCTCTACGGCGTGTCGACCATGTTCGTCGCGGTGCTGGAGGCGCTGGCGTCCGGGCAGGTCGTGAGGCCGGAGGACATGCCGAAGGGGTTGAGGAAGGGCATCGCGGCGGGGAGTTCCGTGCCGGAGAGCCTGATGAGGCGGTTATACGACACGCTGGGCCTGCAGGACCTGGTCATCTGCTACGGGCAGACGGAGACGAGCCCCGTGAGCTGCATGACCGCCCCGGACGACCCGTTCGAGAAGAGGACGGGGAGCGTGGGGAAGGCGATGCCGCACACGGCGCTCAAGATCGTGGACCCCCTCGATAGAAACAGGATCCTGCCGCGGGGGGAGAGGGGGGAGCTCGCGGCGGCGGGGTACCTCGTGATGAAGGGGTACTGGGGCGACGAGGCGAAGACGGCGGAGGTGCGTGTGGCGGACGGGGAGGGGACGGTGTGGATGTACTCCGGGGACGAGGCGGCGATGGACGGCGAGGGGTACGTGGAGATCACGGGGCGGATCAAGGACCTGATCATCCGGGGCGGGGAGAACATCCACCCGCTCGAGGTGGAGAACTGCCTGTTCCAGATGGACGGGGTGAAGGAGGTGGCGGTCGTGGGCGTGCCGGACGAGAGGTTGGGGGAGAGCGTGGGCGCGTTCGTGGTGGTGAAGAAGGGGTGGGAGGCGGACGGGGAGGGGGAGAGGGGGGTGACGAGGGAGGGGGTCAGGGGGTGGGTGAGGGAGCACCTGTCGAGTCATCTCGTGCCGAAGCACGTCTTTTGGGTGGAGGATTATCCGAAGACGCCGAGTGGGAAGATTCAGAAGTTTAAGTTGAGGGATATGGCGAGGGAGATGTTGAAGGGGGAGAAGGAGTGAGCTGGCGTTGAGGTTTTGGGTGGGTTATGAGTTGTGAATGCATTGGCTTGAGTGGATGATTAAACGATTTACTGCAGACATGAGAACGATTCAATTTGAAGACCATTTTTCATACCGATATTGGTACTATGGCAGACATGGGTGTCTCGATACCAAATTGTGTATAAAAGGTCGCGGGTGCGTTACATGACTTTTCTTCCTGACAGCAACCGCATCCAAAAGAGCGGCCACTGCCATATCTCGTTCTACAACCTTAATGATCGAACACGCATGGTGTTGAACGTCAAAACATCAGCATGGCTAGCCAACTCACCTGCAAGAGACCATGTCTCGGGGTAACATAGGAACGAATAACTACAAAAGAATACTGGACGCCGAGGGCCTGAAGTCAATCAAAGTGAAGTTGCTTACATACGCTTCATGGCCGAGAATAAGTGTCTTCGCACCGTTGCATGCCTCATGCTGACAGTGTCATGAATGTAATCTGTCCATCTAGTCTGTTATAAAAAGCCTCACATAACGCCCTGCAGTTCGTGGTCCACTCAATCTGGTTCTTGGCCAGAAGCCGGACCAACTAAACACACGTGGTGTCATGTTTGGTCTCGAATGGGTAGGTTTCATTCATCGACAAGGTGTCAGTTGTCAACGGAGTAAAATCACTGAGTAGAACCGGTGCACTAACAGGCCATCAACTGAACGATCATTTTTCTGTGATGATATGGCGAAGAATAATCTTAAAACGCTGCCCAATGCCAGAGGTAAACTTGATGAGACGTGCTGGTGTGAAATCGATCTACCACAGGATCTGATACATCAGAATCTCGCCTGACGGTGTATTCTTGCGAGTTAACAGGTGACCGCGGTTTCGAGAGACCACAATCAACTACTCGGTCGAGTCCGTGGCTACGAGGATAGAAGGCATGGCCATGCAAATACTTCAAAGGTTTTGGAAAATCACTATAAATTGAGGCTTCACAATCTGCGTTTCGGCTGTACCACGGGCGAGCACGGGTAGTCTCTCGTAATATCTCCCTCAGACTTAACGTGGACCGTTACACATATGCCTTCAGTTATGAAATGGATAAAACGACTGGCCAGACTCGCCTTTTGTCTAGGATAACATGCCTCTGTGGTAATTCGTTGACGAATAGTCACCAAAAGCTTTGGGACGACAATGGTAGAGACTGATAGAGAAAGGAAAACATCGAAGATTTCAGTCACGAAACAGACGAGCTGGATGAAATGCTGGACTGAAAATTTGGATTTGTATATATTCGTGACAACGGCTTTGCCGTTATTTTCAACCTGTTGATAGTATCTTAAGAAGTATGAAATAGCGTTTAAATATCCACTCCATCGCTTGTTGGTTATGATCTTATTGATAGTGTGAGTAATGTATCTATAGATTCTTGTTTCAAGATTAAAGCAGTACATGTAGTATTGCAGTCTGACATTTGATAGACATCTTCGCCTGGGACATAGGCCGGGAAATAGAGCCTCCTTGGGGATATGGGGACGAATAGTTACAGGAATCCACGGAGCAAGGAGAGCGCCAAATCAAGAAAGCTTCTTTAGTTTCAAGATAATATGAGTGTTTTCTCTTTCCTAATGAGACGATAGGTTTGGGATGTATCTTGCGTATAAGAAGGCCAGACTGTGACCTGAAGTAAAAGGTTTGACGTAGTTAATCAGTAGTTTTCCCTATGTAAAGTTCTAATTGAGTCAACTATAATGCTAAGGCAGCATATATTAGCCTCTCAATAAACGCTACTTATCAACATCCGCAATTGTTTGACAGCTGCGGCGCTGTGGTGCACGTGAGGAGGCGCGGTTGGCGGCATTATGTTTGATGAATAAGGCGTCCACTGAGCTATCTTTGTCTAGGAAAGCATTCATCATGTCTTCTTTGTGGTGATACAGGGAGGAATAACCACAAGAAGCTACAAACTGCCAACAACAGAGAGTTCTTAGTGCTGTGGAAGTTAATCAGTAAGAGATTCAGTGCATCTAGATTAGAACTACCTAAGGTGCTGTAGTTTGGCGCTTTTAGGGCCCCATTGCTGCCTTTCTTGAATTTGAGGCTCAACACATTGCTGAGAAGTCATAATGTTGAGAAAGCAGTCTTTATATCTTCTTTTTGCTTGTTAAAGTGCATAACATGTTTGTTAGACTAAGCTCTATCAATTCACAGCATATCAGTTTCCATAGCTGAAGACACTATTTGCATTGGTGTTATGAACGAGCTCTTATTAAGTGGCATTCAGCCGGTCACAACTCACAAGCTGGATTTAAAAAGGGAATGACATGGGACTTGTTGACGTATAAATCGACACTAAACATAGACATCCTTACTTCCTGGCTGCATGGAACATGAATAAATCCACAGCGCATGGCAAAATCTCAACTACTATCTGCTGGTCTCATTTCTATGGGATGGACACTAGAAGTCATCCCGCATCTCATTCTTCAAAGTTCCAAATGGTATCTAACATTGCACATTCACCCATCTCAGCTCGTTAACGTAATGGTACTACTTTCTTCCAGTTGACAGCTGCGTCATTTGATGCCAAAGACTTGACCCAATATTAGTAGTCAGTCTGTCTAAGAGGCTCCCATGAGCCCTTAGTTTCCTGGCCAGATCCCTCAACCAGGGGCAGACTCGACAACAGCCCAAAGAACCGTCTCCTCCAACGGTTCGTCAAGCCAACACAGACTTGTCGAATCCACAGCTTGCCGTTGACCTCAAACACATACGAAGAAGACGCATCTTCCGGCTCCATCTTCATTTGCATAATGTCCGTCAACATGCGGTCCGCCGTCTGCTTGTCCTCAGCGATGAGGTGCATGACGGGCCTCTCGTGGTACATCGTCTTGACCATCTTCTGCACGATGGCCCTGCTGAAGAAGCCGGATCCCACGATAACCATCAACACCATCTGCGACATGGGAAGTGCCAGTAGGGTAACGGCGGCGAAGACCGAAGTGGCGAAGACGAAGCAGGTCAGGCCTCCGGCACGGAAGAAGAGGCGCAGTCCCGACAACCAGATGGGGGGCCGCTTGTCCTCTTGAGAAATGGAGATCACGACGAGCATCTGGCGACCTGTTTGCGACTCGTCGCCGGTCTGGGCGTAGACTGCGTTCTTCTTGGGCGCGGCGCCTCGCATGGCGCCCTCGATGACCATCTCGTCAACACCGTCGAGCTCCCAGCTGCTTCCTTCGAAGACGCCCGATTCGTTGCCGATGAGAGTGGCGTTTTGGCGGGAGATGTAGACTTTCCATGTCTCGTCGAATGGGAGGTTGATGTAACCATCGACGATGGCGACGACGCTGACTGTGTTAAGGGCGTCAGCATTACAGCAAATATGGAGGGTGCATGATTTTCTTACCAACGAGATACCAGATGTGTGCCCACCAGATAGCGGTGCACCATGTTGAATAAACAGCACCTTGCTCGATGACCGCCAATGCAACTTGGGAGCCGGCGATGAAGACCGTCAACACAGCACAGCCAAGAAGGAAGAACTGCTTCGGCGTAAGACCTGCGTAGGCACGCGGCATCTTACGGTCCCTCTTCAAAGCATGTCGGATCCTCTGTTGCGCCTCATCGGAAACACGTGCGTAAGTAACCTCGCTGGGGTCCTCCTCAACCTTCTTCACTGGCGGGACACGCATAGCCGTGCATCCCTGACTCTTCGAGACCTTGAGGTAATCCTCGGTCTCGGACGGCACCATGGTGGCGCCGAAGGTCAGCGACTGCGCCAGGAACCCGGCGATGGGAGACATTTTCAAAAGGGCCCACAGCTCCGCGGTGGGACTTCCGAAGAGGGCGCCAGCTGTCGGAAGGAGGGTCAAGACGCCGGCACCGGCTCCATATTCGGTGCTCTGCAGGGCTGACAGGTCGTCGAGGACGGCGATGAGGTTGCTACGGCACTGCGCGTACGAGTTGACGTCTCGGATGCACTGGCCGCGTCTTAACCAGACGTTGCTTGAGAAAAGACCACCTGGGTGCTGGATGGTCGGATCCTTGAATCTGTCGCTGAGACAAGGAGACTGGTAATCTTCTTCTTGGGCCAGGACGCTGGTAATAATCCATGTGAGGATCAAGAAGGTGGCCGTTCGAATATGGCGAACCGGGGCCGTGACTTGACTCCACGATGGTAGAGGCATTGTGAAGGCCAGTTGGCGTTGCTGGTCAACTGTTTGGTGTATTTGGATAAGGGAAGTTGAAGATAAAACAACGAACAACTAGTTGTGCAGAACTGGTAGGAACAACGCGAAAGAAGTATTTCTACACTAGCCAACATAACGATCCTTGTTCATGACTCAACAGGCATGTTATCCGTTAACTTATACACGTCTTTCAGCTATACCCACATGTTTGTGACGTAAATGGAGAAGAAGTAAGCAGTAGCAGCGGGAAAAATGCAGTGTAGTTGGGCTCTCGAGGTTGACATCGTCAACTACCCCTTGTCATGTTCTTTCGAGTACTCAGCCCTACGATCATGTTGGGATTGCACGGTTGTGGACGCAATCGAGACCAACAAGTACAACCAGGCAGAAGGATTAAACGCATGTTGTCGCAGGGGTCATATATGGGTGCCTGTGTCTCCCTGGTTGACACCCGCATATGGCGTGACTTTACACGGCGACTAGCTGCTCTAAACGGCAAAAAGGAATCACTGCTGGACGGCTGCCAAGGGAGGATTCCCTCAATCCAGGACTTTGGGTTAAGCCCGCGCGGGAGACGGGGTCGACTTACAGCCACTGAATTACCAAAGTCCCAAATGAGCCATCGTGAGGTTGCATCCATGCACGGTGCAGGCCGCAATTCCTACATCGCAAGGGTATTCATTCGGCCCCAGTCGAGACTCGTAGCGGGTCCCTCGGACTTTGCCTCGGACTCTGTCTGCTTGCTTTGTCGCTGTTCAATGGAGATTCATGGTATTGTGAACGGACACGCATTGGACACTAGGCTTGACGGTGACAGTTTGAGCCAATTGAAGAACACACAAGCAAAGTCCTCCACAGTTGATACAACATTTGGTTATTTTAAGTTTCCCAAGGCGAACTTTTGGCTAATGTACTTGCTGATCGACTGCTTGGTAGGCTTCTTCTATCCAAAGATGCTTCATGTTACTTCGGAGACTTTCACTCATCGCTCACCAAGCGGCTGTGAAAAGGATGAGGATACACATGTTCAGCCACCTTGTCTTCTAATTCTCTTCTCTTCTACCTGGCTGGCTTCATGAACATCTTGCCTCCACGAAACCAGACAAACTGTCCAAGAGCTCGCCTAAGGGGAACTAGCATCATACCCTAAGCTTGTTATAGATACCAAGCCTCAATCCAGAAATTGCATCTTGGTTTCATGCTGTCTGGTTTCCTTTGTGCTTGCTATCGTTTTAGGTAGCCATTAGTTCTAACTGACATCTGTCTGTGATCACCTCCACAGTCTAAGTGCGGTGACTGGGTTTGGCAGCATACTACTGCAAGCGAATGAAGCCAAGACACGGCCCAGCGGATCTGTCCATGGGGGAGCAGTCAGCATCATGTATTCGAGGCCAGGGCAACTTATGTGACCGGAATTTCTCGATAAGGATATGATGTCGGCGAGGTCACATATGTGGCTGCGGACGAACACAGAGAAGGATCACTGAGCAAATGCAGGCACGAGTCTTTGACCAATAGCGACGATCATCCCATGATTATGTCCGTAGGAAAGTGCAGGACAAGTACGTTGTAGGCCACATACTAAGGCCTACCCCGGCATGATGACTGCAGCAGCAATCTTTGGTGGATATGATTGGGGTCTACAACGTGTAGGGAGATCTCACGTCAAGGTTTAGGTCGCTCAATTATTCCGTCTTCTTCCTCGCGTCCCATGGTCCACTGCTGCAGAGGCTTGGATCCCATGTCGAGCGTACGTCTAGGACCAAGATGGTGAAAATTCATGCCCGTACGTTAGTCTTTATACTCGAAGAAAGCTGTTGGACAGAATATATACGAAGCTGGATTGAAGCTAACAGAATAAGTACTGATTTGAGAGGATATAGTGAGCCGACGGGAGGGGTCAGTTGCGTGTAGTATATTTGAAGAAGAATAGTTGGGAATACATTTTCTGGCAGTGCTGGCAATGTCAATATACCAACTTGTAGGGCGCTGTGCTATCTCAGTGACAGATTTTCGTGATCTCATCGCATCTTTGCGACAGCATCTCTCATGGCTTCCTGTAGCCAACTCGGGAAACCTCGAGTGGCAGAAATCCACCACGTGTTCGCTGGCATGAACAGTTGGGCACCGCGGCAAGAGAACACTTGCCCCGTAATAGCATCGGCTACCTCCTCGGGCTCCAGAATGTTGCGTCCCTTCCCGGTCGTACCCCTTTTCGACCTGATCATGTCGGTGTTGACAAACATGGGATGTGCTATTGTTGTGATCACACCCGGCGCCTTGTAGATGTTCTTGATTTCAGAGGCCAGACCCTCATGGAAGCTCAGTGCCGCCGCTTTCGATGACGAATAACCCACCGCCGAGGACATGGAAACGTGCGACGCCATGCTGGCGATGGTAACGATATGGCCCTTGTTGTTGTCGACCATGTTTGGTAGGAATTCCTTGACAGTATACCAATGCGAAAGAATATTGACTTTGAAAATCTTCGATATGTCCTCCGGTTCTGCGTCACGAATGAAGGCTTTGTACTTCATCGTGACCCCCGCGTTGTTGATGAGAATAGAAGGATGACCGAGATCAGGGTGTTCGCGGATGCTGTTTGCCGCTTCCTTCACAGCATCGGATGAGGTGATGTCGCATTTCCAATAGAAGACGGTGTCGAGTTGCGCGAGATCGGGCGGCAAGTCGGCGATGTCGAGAATAGCGACCTTGACGCCCTTTTTGACAAGACCGAGAACAGTGGCTTTGCCGATTCCGTTGCAGCCCCCTGTGATGACCGCAATCTCCTTGTCCCAGACCCATCCATCCTGGCCGGAGAATCTCCAGTTGTTGCTGGCGCGGATATTTAAGAGCCGATTCAAGTGTCTAGCGACACCGAAGCCGAGAAAGACTTTCAGGGCTACCTTCAGCCCGTAAAGTCCGACATATCTTTTGAAAATCCCCGAATCCACAAGTTGGTCGACGAGACGCGGGGGGCCATAAGCCAAAAATGCGAGTGCAGATGATGTGAGGACGGGGTTGAGAGCAAGGCCACTGACGATCTGAGCAGCCCTCACCGTGTGTTCAATCAGAGTGGTCATAGTTCATGAAGACCAATAACCGTGGTAAAATAAGAGTTGCAGACGAACCAAGCTTGCCCTACCAAAAAAGGCTGCGGACGGGAGGGTGTCCGGTGGACTATTTATCCTAAAAACGCCGGTATATTTCGGGTCAGCAATCTGGCCGAATATGGTCTGACGCCCATGTTACCACCTCACCGAAGTCCCATATGTAGTTCAACCCTTGAGGTTGACCAACGAGGATGGCCTGTAAACGGTGTAGCGTAATTTACTTACGCATTCGACTTGGCGGAAGGAGCGCTCCATACTCATTCCGTGTACATGCACACATTTGCCTACATCAACTCTGAATGTGTTGCTGCATGAAGGCACTTATTGCGTCTTTCGTGGAAAGCTACTCTCAAGTTGCCGCATAATGCGACCTTTTTCTTCTGGTTTTTTTTTTCTTTCCTTTTCGCTTTTCCTCCCTTTCGTAACACGCGATGAATCCTCTTCTTCATTATGTTTGAATGCTATGCATCAACTGTTATGGTCTTGGCTGTAAGGAGGCTGCAATGATCTAGAACCAACATATCCTCAAGTTCCATGCATCAAAATCGATTCTTGGTCAGAAAGGGCTCACTAGCATGATTTTGCGACGCCATACAATAGAAACGAGACATCATGTACAACTTCTGCGAGGTCTTGAAACCTGTCGCGGTCCGCAACATGTTTACTGCAAGCCAAAAGTCTGCGAAAGGCCAAGGATCCACGAGACTTCCACAAATGTCGGCGAGCTTCGTGACTTTCCAGTGAAGAGAACGCCAGGCCGGTTTTTTGAACATGAAGTGAATTGCAATACCTGAGTGCGGCATTCGTGCATATGCAAGTCAAGCTAGTGTCAGGTGCCTTGCGTGGGCCATACTCGTGTACTTGAGCCCAGGCAAGTATTTCGCCTTCAGTCGACACACTCTGTAATCGAGTCTACAGACTTTTATTGCTCCTGTATGCCATGTTTGGGAACTCTAGCCTATCAAAGTGCAGGGTGACGGGGAGAAGGCGAAAATCATGTCAGAGACCTCATGGTTCATTGCTAACCATCTCAGCTTGAAATTTGTGAATTCTTTACTTCACACAATGACTATATATATCAACTACTTGTTGATAGCATATTCTCCCGATTATTCAAGAAAATAAATCGCAAGGAAGTGGCAATCATGAGTGTGGTCAGTAGTGTCCGCCAGTAACTTCAACTCGTATGAACGAACACCTCCCTGGCCGTTGAAGAATCTAAACACTCGGGTCAAGTATGTTTCCGAACGACGTCAAACAAACTTTCAAGTTCTTACTGAATTTTCCGGGGCCATGCGGGTCTTCTCACTGGTTAGTTACCTATAGTATGTCTCAAGCTCGCCGGTGCGGCCCTATCCCTAACGTGTTTTCCCGCCCAGGGCCGATCCATCATCCATTCGATAGCGCCACAGTCTAGTGTTGTTCTATTGGTCACATTCTCCAGCGTCGAAAAGAAATTGCGTCGCGGATGCTTTTGGACCGAAAGGAGCCTTGAGACACCGGTCGAGCACGTAAACCACGCGTAGTTGACCTGACGATCTCGTGGGATACGATGTCTTATCTCAGCTCGTGAGATGGATCTATCGTCTTTGCTCCATTGGAAGTATCTTCTGGCGTCATACGACCTACGGATCCTTCTGTGCCTGTTTCAATGGCCTTGTTTCGGCCTGAAGATGTATGTCTACGTTGACATTCAAATTCCATGGGACATCGTAGCCTGCTCGGCGTGTGGAGATCTCTGACGCAGCCGGAGTACGCCCCCATTCCTTTCCCCGATCACAGGAGGCGACATGTTTGAGAACATTTTGAAGCTCGGTAAAGCAGGTTACTGTGACACTTTTCCACGTCCACAGCGCGAGGTATAAGAGAACTTGCTCTTCCTCGCCATAATCTTGCCTAACCTCTGCTCAACTACACAACTTACACCCTGTCATACTCATAAGTAATCCATCATGCGCTTCTCAGGGCTAACCTACCTCTTCGCCACGGAGTTCGTGCTCAGCGGCGTATCCGCAGTTGCTCTCAATAACCCTTTCGAGGGTGCCGGCCACGGGAATGAGAAAAGAGCCAAGTGCAACGCGGTTGGATTCCCAACATCTCTCTTTTTCAGAACATGCTGCTAACACAATATCAAAGAACAACTGTGCTCGAGCGGTGACTGGGACAGCGAACGGCTTACAAGCCACGCGCCTCGCCGACTGCTCATCCTTCATGCAATGCTTCGTTACGCCGATAGCGGTCACGGTCACTGACACCGTCACCATAAGTGTAGAGGCAGAGACAACAAAGACGAGCTTCTTCACGCTAACTCGTGATAAATACCCCGAGGTAGTCATCAGATCCAGAGGTCCACTCTACAAGCGGACCGACGGCGTCAACGCCGTCCCCGTGACCAGCTGCCCGGCTGCTGTTCCTACCTACGCCTCGGCCTGCTCCGGAGCCGTCAGATACTCCAGCGCATGTTCTTGCGGAGGTGTCACCCAGTCCTACAGCACCCTGGGTGCGGCCGTGTCGACCGTCACTTCCACCGTGACCAGGACAAAACCCGACGGCTTCACCGTCACCACCGAGGTAACGATCACCCATCCGACTCGAACCGTCACCTTTGAACCGAGTCACCTCACTGTCGCAAATCCCACGGGACGATTCCGACTGAGGACAGTCGGCGACGAATACAACGATCTCTACGCCGTCGGCAGCACGGGGAGCAAGCTCGAGGGCTGGATGTGGTTCGCCGTGACGGGGACCAACAGCTACTTCGAGATCAACTCCACAACAGGTTACCTCACCGACTTTGGATACCAGTTCGTCAAGCAGAAGATCGGAAGGGAGGGCGGGGAAATCGGTACTCCCTTCAACCGCGATGACTCTACGTTTGGGCCGGTCAAGTTCAGGACGGTCTCGAACGACGGCGGTGCCACGCTGTGGATGCCTGCCTTTGGCACGAACTTCCAGGCCAAGATCCAGGTGTGTCCTCCGGACGATGACCATAGCTATGCGCCCTGGTTCTGGCTGGGCTCTCAGGACAGAGACGGGTGTACTCAGGTGGCTCTTAAGATTGTGCCCATTTAGAGGGGTTGGTTCGTACATGTAAACAAACTTCAAGACAAGAACACAATGCGTATTACCTTGTTGAGAGCATGGCATAGAATCCAAGAAGATAGATCTTCAAGAAGTTAAGTTATTTCGAAGTCATCTACGGCGTCTCAAATAAGCTACACACATCCCAGGCCGTCGACCTCGGCGCACGCGTCTATGGGTAATCATAATTCCCAAAACTCCTCGCCAACTACCACCTCTTATATTCACTCAATCGAATGGAAGCGCCTTTTTTTATTTTCTCGGACATTGACAACCCATTCCCAAAACAGTCACGCGACATCACCTCGGTTGATTGGACGGTAGCCACCATCCTCGAGACGATACGCCCCTGGCTGTGCCGAAAGAAGGAGCTCCTTGAGCATGGGGCTTCTGTTGGCCAGCAGATCGTTCTCGCTCTTGAGGTAAAGAATGTTCCGTAGCCCGCCTCTGGCTTCGAGGTGAATCTTCTGCAGCAGCCTCTGAGTCATGACGTCGTCCTCTTCACCGTCCTTGCGGATGATGACCCAGGTCGCTCCGCCGAGTCGAGCCGTTACGACGCCGGACAGGAGACCCGGGAAGAGCCAGGGGTACTGCAGAACCTCCGCCTCGAAAGCGTTAATGGACTCGCGGCCGAGAGCGGTGTAAGCTTCGTCGCCGAGCATGATACCAAGACGGAAGAGGTTGGAGACGGAAACGGCGTTCGTAGAAGGCAGGGCCGTGTCCATGCCGTCTTTGAGGCGGAGAATAGTGTGCGGGGCGTTCTCGGGGGTGGTGTAGAAGGCGCCGCAGGAAGAGCGCGAAGCCGGGGGCTCGGGAGCCGAGATTTCGATTGAAGTGCTATCGTAGAAAATATCGATTTGGACCTCTGGAGATACATTAGCAATGCGGTGCATTGGACTGAAGGAGACTTACTCTGGAGCTCATCGGCAAATTCGATCCACTCCTCCTCTCCTGTTGCTTCATAGAGGTCGAGAAGACCCTCGATCAGGTGGGCATAGTCGTCAGCCAAGCCCTTGGTGTCGCCTCGACCCTCGTTGTATATCCTGTATAAGATCTTTTCCTGATCATCCCACAAGTTCGCCTTGATGAAAGCGGCGGCCTTGCCAGCTGCCTCGAAGCATGCTCTGCTTCTATCAACATCGACAAATGAGAGCGCCGATCCGGTTCTTGCCAAAGCACCGATCACAAGGCCGTTGCGTCCCGCGACAATCTTGGTGTCGGCTTCTGGCCTCGTACGTTCCTTCTCTCTGTGCGCCTTGAGCTTCTGCTTTGCGGAGTCCAAGACCCTCTTGACCTCGTCAATGGTGATACCGGCCTGTCTTCCGATCTCGGCCTTGTCCTTCACAACCCGCAAAATGTTCTCGTTGACGAACTCGTCGTTTGGATCTTGATCGGGTTCAATGTTGCCGTGCTCCAGGACGTTCCAGTACGATGCAGCCAAGGCAGCTTCGTGGTCATCCCCGATGACAGCATCAAACTCCCTGCGCGTCCACAAGCTGTACGCCCCTTCTCGGAGGTGCCTGTCTCCGCGGCGGTACGAGTCCGCGGCTTCGCTCGAGACAAAACCACCACCCGGCAAGCTGATGGGCGGGCTGGTGAGGTAGTCCACCAACTCCACCACGACGTCGTAGAACTCCTCATCCTTGTCACCGTTGCTGGCGATCAACCACGCATCCAGATACAGACCAAGAAGCAGGGCGTTGTGAACCACTAGCTTCTCGAAGCGCGGCACACTCCAGTCTGCCGTGACGGAGTACCTCGCGAAACCATGTCCACCAACGTGATCGCGCAATCCACTATCACGGATCTTCCTCAGTGTGAAGAGCGCCATCTCAGCGGAGTGCGCGCATTCGGTCTCGCCAACAACGTCCTGAACAGGCCCAAGGTATCGAGGTAGGCGGAGGAGGAAAGATAGCTTCGGCGGGGTCGGGAACTTCGGCGCCATCCCGAACCCTCCGTAGACGGTGTCGAAGGTGCCGGCGATGTGCGAATAGGCCTCCTCTAGCTGGTCGAGATCGAGCTCGCTCGACATCGCCGCCGCCGTTCTGCCTATGCTGGGATGTTCCAGGCCGGTCTCGGATCTCCCGAGCGTGAAACCCTGTGATCCAGCAACACCGGGCGCGACCGTCCCGCTCATACCGAGAGTTCCCTCGGCCGCGAAGTCGTGCAGCTTCACCACGACCTCCTTCGCTTCCTGCCTACATCTTGCCTCCTGCTCCTTCCACACTTTTTGCAACTTGCGCAAGATGGCCAGGAAGTCGAGACGCTCATCGTCGCCGAAGCTGCCGTTGTTCGGCTCCGGGGCGGGGTAGTATGTGCCGCCAAAGACGGGCTCGAGCTCGGGAGTCAGGAAGAGGTTCAGAGGCCAGCCGCCGTTTCCGCTGACTGCTTGCACGTAGTTCATGTATATGGTGTCGAGCTCGGGACGCTCCTCGCGATCGATGATGACGGGAATGAAGGATTCGTTAAGGATCTTCGCGCATTCGGGATGGGTAAAGCACTCGGTAGATGTAAGTCGCGAGTCTGTACAGAACGTCAGCGCATGTCTCGGAGATGTCTCGGTTTCACAGCCACTTACAATGACAAGCCTTGAAGCCAATGTGGAGGTATATCAGTTTGTTCTCCTGCTTCGCCCGCTCGACCGTCTCGTCGTCGAGAAGCTGCCAGGCAACGCGGCCTTCGGCATGGCTGCGGACGTAGGGACTTTTGCTCTGCCCGACACGATTGACTAGCGGTGGGAATTGCGGCGCGTCGTTGTTGAGAGCCACCGACAGCTGCGATGGTCCGGTCTGCTCAGTGCGCGCCGCCTGCGACAGCTCAGAGGCGACCATGGTGGGAAGGCTCTTGGTATTGCGGAAGTCGTGATCAATGCTAGGTGTAGGCAGCCAGTGGGAAGCTTGAGTCTCGAGATCACAAGATGCGTTCTCAATGTAGCCGGCCCGGGGTTTCCAAAAAAGCCCGGTCAACGATAACGGATAGAAGCAAAGTAAAGTAGCTTTAGCTTGGGCGTGGTGTTCGCCAGTCGGCCCGGGGAAGCTGCGGTAGGTGGTGGACGTTGTACCAAGTCGGAGAAAAAGCGAGTCATGTGGCGAAGGAATTCGAAGTTTTCCAGAAAGTGGCCTTTGTACGGATACCGTATCCGTACGCGTTGCGGTCTGACGGTTGCGGGCTGCAGTCGTGTGGAACGGGCGACCCGTTAATTGTTCGACGAGTCCAGCGGTAAAGGCTCAAAATACTTTCGACGTCAAGGTTTCGAGGGGCCCGCGAGACGTCACTGCTGCAGCAAGCCTGAACCGTCATTCGGTACCTGATTTCGACCTGCCCCACCATGCGCTTATCACCGAATGAGGGGTATTCTGTTAGGTAAGCATTCTGAGCTAAAATAACGATAACGGTCTTGGTGTTTTCTTTTTTTCTTTTCTTCGTTCCTTTTTTCACGACATGCGACCGTGTCTCATTTTCATCACCATGAAATCATCTTGGTGAGAAGAACTTTTCATTTTTCCTCTGTTCCCCCTCTTCTTTCGACAGGATTTTTCTTGTTTCAATTCAGAAGCTTTAAGCTTGGAAAACACCATCATTCATGCGCTGGTCTGCTTCTCAGTGGGATGCGTCGAAACCGTGACTCGCGCGGTCGCTAAGCTTGGATTTAATAATCTTGATGTTCAGGGTCTGAAGTTTCAACCGCGAAGACGCGTCAAATAGACTTTCTCTTACAGCCATTTCAAGCAAGTATTCCGAAAATCGAAGTAAACTCACATACCGCTACGCTGTCTATCTACTCCGTTTCTCCTGGTATCATTTCCTGATAGAACTCTAACAAACGAGGGTATTACGCTGATTACACCACATCATATCACTTTTGACTTTGAATCCTCCTTCGGGCCCCTTTTAAATGACTTTCTTCAACACATCATGATGACGGAGCCTCTCAAGTTGAAGTAATCGTCTCGTTGCCCCCCTCACTCTTCTTCTCTGGTGTCGCAGTTCCCGGCCTGCTCTTCTCGGTGACTTGCTCCTCGCCTTGCGTCGCGATGTGGCGTGTCGGCTTCTTTCCGGAGACCATCGACTTGATCGTATGGATGAGAGTCGCGCGCCCCTCAATGATAGGGAACAGACCAACCGCGAAGAAAGAGCAGAAGATCCAGAGGATGCCGACGACGACCCAACCAGTGAAGAAGGGCTTGCTGAAAATGTAGCCAGAGCCGTACATGGGCATCGGCCACAGGATGAGCATCGCAATGGTCCTGTCATGAAATGTTAGCTATCCGTTCCCATTTTCGATTCTTAGGTGAAACTCACATGAAGGCCGTCATGGAAACGGAGATCTTAAAGGCACGCGAGAGCATGGCTTGCTCGCGCTCAAACTCAGTCTGCGTTTCTTGACGTCCACCGTGGACGTCCTCCTCGAGATCGAGCCCCGCATCGGTGGCAACGTCGTGATCGTCGCCCCTACGAATTGCCATCATCGACTTCCAGTCATACTTGTCCAATCCAAAGACAAGGGTGAAGATCGGGATGAGAACAAGAGGCGACAACAACGCAATGACGTTGCCAGCCAACATGGGGTTGTTCGAGCCCGTGCAAGTGATATCCAGAGCACCGCACGTCTTCTTAGCGGTAACGAGCCACCCGATGATTGCAAAGGCAGTACCAAAGATCGGAGAGAGCGTCGCCGCCCACTTGTTCTGGCCCTTCCAGACCAGGGTCAGGGTTGCAGGTAGCACAGCGGCAGAGATGAGCACGCCCATCAGCACGTAGAGATATCCCATGGAAATGCCGTTGTAGTACAGTCCGACGGAGACCGAGCTGATCACCAGTGCGTAGATAACGACGCACACGTGCGACATGTAGATAAGGCGCTTGCCGCTGGCGTCGGGCTTGAAGTAAGTGCGGTAGATATCGTAGGTGAAAATGGATGAGACGGCGATGAGCTCGGCGGAGCTGGCGGAGGTGACAGCCATGAAGACCATCAGCAGGGTCGCGGCTGCACCGCCCTTTCCGAGGAGAGCAACGGCGGCGTACGGGAGGGCGAGGCCGGCGGAGACTTCGGCTTCGGTCATGCGCTCGGGGAACGTGGGGAATCGGGGGTTCGACTCGAGGGCCAGGGCGGAGAGACCCATGGTGGTGGCCGTCAGCCAGGGGATGGCGAACCATGACAGACCACCGAGGATGTAACCGGGGAGGGCGTGGACGGGGGAGGCGGCGATAGCCTTGTTGTAGTATCCGTTGTCGAGGAAGACTGTGCCGAAGTTTCCGACTGTTCGTGTTAGTCAGTTGCAAATGATGTGCTTCATCGAGCAGACCTACCGATGTTGATCACGAAGAACTCAACGCCACCCTGGGACTTCATCGTCAAGTAAGAACCCTCGGCATTGCCAGAGACCGGGTGTCTCAGTGCGGCCTCAACAAGCAGGTCATACACCTTGGAGGGGCTACCCAGCACGTCCGAGTTGCCGTAAGCCGTGAGCGAGAAGATGATGATAATGATCAACAGGATGAAGGTGTGGACCCAGTCAGTGAGGAACGTCGCCTTAAGACCTCCGACGAGTGTGTAAGCGACGACACCAACTGGCAGGAGGTAGATGGCAGCAACGGTGTGCCTGTGAATGTCAGCTTCCCTGTACTCTCTCTCGCACTTGACGAAGCGTCGACTCACATGCCAGTCAGAGCATTGACTGTTGCAGCACCTCCCACGATCAGCATGAGAGTGACGAGAATGTTTGTCATCAAGCCAAACACAATGAAGACGATGTGCGTAGCTGTGCCATATCTCGCCTTGATAACCTCGAGGAATGTGTGTGCATTGGGTGCTCTGCGCTTCAGCTCAATCGCGAGCGTCGCAAAGAGCAGAATCTGAACAGTAGCACCAGATGCATACCAGAACGGCCCTGAGACACCATACTTGTAGCATACGCCGGATGACTGAAGAAGAGTCGCAGCCCAAGTCCAGGATGAGACGACTGCGGAACCGACGAGACCAGACTTGACAGTTCTGCCGGCGGTCGTGAACATCTCAGAGGTCTGGAGCTCCCTGTTGTATCGTTTGAGGACATAGGTCGTGGCGATCTGGGAAACTCAGCACATGAACGAATCATCAGCATCACAGGGAGTCACTGACCATGCCAATGGCGAAAAGAAAGCCCACGCCAAGGACGATGCCATAGCCGACACCTTGGTTGAGAGCCGCTGTCACCATCTTGGGCGGTTCTTGGTGAAGTTCAGGAAAGTAGGTACACCCTGTCAGTGAGACTACCGCGAGTTTGGGCCTGGGCTCGCTGATGTATATGTATGCGGCCTCCAAGTTCTGCACACATCAGACTGACAGCTGGCCGCCGGCAGCATCGATTCGCGAGCAGCGGCCTACGGTTATCGGAGCTTAAACTACCGGAGCTACCCTTGTTGGTTCCATCTGCGGGTTGAGACATAGACATGCGTCCCCCACAGAGGCAAGGAGGAGGTCTCGCGACATGTGCGAGATGGCCGGGGTTGGGACTGAGGGATTCCAGCCCAATCATGGTTAGACTGTCCCTTGAGGACTTCAGATGGAAAGTCTGCGTTGCACATCGGCAGAAGTTGCGGCACGCAGGGAACAGATAAGGCCAAAATTCAATCAGTCATAGAAATGGTGTCGCCCGCCTCGAGGACGGGAGCCAATGGCAAATGGCTTGGACTTGGGAACGCTGGGGATCTGCAGCCACTCGGGTAATAGAGGCATGCTTGTTTGGGTAGTATTCTTGTAGATGATACAGCAGAATGATATCTCTGAGAAAACGGCCTGTCTCCATGCACAAGCATGCAGAAACACCTTAGTAGCGACAGGTTCCTGTCAGCTTGACAGGGTGATGTTTTCATGTGATGAGGAGTGAAATCCAAGAAGGATTCTGCCGCGAGAGCTTGCCGGGACGACTTGGATCATGCCTGAGTAATGAAATTGCTTGTTTTTTCTGGGTATTTTGTCAACACTGGTGATCAGACCGGCTTGAACATGGACAAGCAGCTCGAATCACCAAGCTCCTATGAGACAGCTGCAGATGCTGACCGCATGGGGGTTCGTCAGAAGGATCAATCCCCGCCTATGGTGTATCCCTTCATAACGAACTCATCAAATACGCGAATGAGCTTCACCGGGTCTCAATCGGCCGGGTTATGGCGCCAGCACTCGTTCGGCACGGTATCGGGGGCCGGGAAGAGAGCTGCGGGTGCAGGCCTTGGGGGCCAGGGCTTGAACGCGGCCGGCGGCCAAGAAACGGACTGATAAGACATTGAGCTTTAATTCTTCCTATCGTCCGGCCGTTGAGTCAGTCTATTGGGCTATTGGTTTGGTTTGATTGCATCAGAGTTCAAATCGAGGTTGCAAATCGCGCGTCGTTATCGCTGGATGTTGACAGGGAGAAAGATAAGAAGTCGAGATGCGTGTGGATGGCGTGGAGAGACGGGACCCTTGTCCATGCACGGACCATGTTCGAAAGACATCTCCGCAGGGGTTCGAATGAGCTTGCGGATAGCATGAGCAGATTTTCTCACACTTCTTTCATAGACCGAGGACCAGTGGACATGAATCTCATCGATAATCCGGGTTCAAACAGATTGTATATCATTTTGATACTGTTTCTTTAATGATCAACAATCAGAACGGTTTAGGATTCATCTCAGCATGCGATTAACAGCCAGAAGATGCTGCTTCACGTCGACATCCATCACATGTCTCCAAGCTTTGCCAGCAGTCAGGTCAAGCTTTTTGCAAAGCCTTTTCCAAGAGACCCAAGACGCATGTGTCTCCGCCGTGGAGATCGCTTGTCTTAGCGCATAAGTATCCTACTCGGCGTTTAAGCGATGGCTGACACAAAGCGAGAAGCTGTCGAGTGCAGTCCCGACAGCCAAACATGAACAGGTAAATACGTTTCAAACTAATCAAGCAATTGACCAATTGAAAGGGGTCTCTAAGTCCCCGCGCGGGTTGAGAAGCTCCTCCGCACTAAGCAAAAGCACTCCAGGCGTCGACTAGCCAAATGACACCACGCTTCTATCGATGAGATATGCCGGCAAGAAATGATATCATGAGTGAAAACAATTGAATACAACTACATAATATCGAAGTTTTTACTCATGAGAACAGCAACTCTCAGTTTTAATGATTCGCTAAGACCCAAAAGATGCCGCACGTCTCAGCAATGGCACATCACTCATTGGCTCGGCTATCACGTCTGCAGTCTGTTTCACGGTGTCAGGCATCACCACTTCAGGCCGCAGCAACATCTTAGCCTTCAGCTTGAGTGGCATGTAGATTATGCCGCCGGCCCCGATCCGATTCAATTACTTGCATATATATGGCCGCGGCCAGGCCTCCGGGACGATTCCAAGGTGTCAGGATCGACATTATCTCGATCTTTTGCGCGCTAGCCTCCTCTGTGTCCCCCAGATAATCTATTCAGGGACATTTAACGTCTTTTCTCCGTACTCGATGTGACTCTGGTTCATGTGCAGTCGCCGCCGGCCATGTCGTGGTCCGAGACTCTTCAGCGAGCCGTTGAGACCGATCGAATCAGGGAACCCAATCATGAAAGGGGCTCAGCCGCAGACACGACTCAGCTATACAGAACTCGAGAGGGTGTATTCATCTTCTAGGGTACAAGCAGTCAAAAACTATCCCAAGATCAACGGCATCTCTGGAACTTTCTAGCGGTATCTACACCACTCCATAATTATTGTTCGTGACCGGACACTTATGTAGCAGCAATGGACAATAAACGCAATACTAGAGCCACTAGCAGCAGGGGCAATTATGAAGGTAGCGAGGAGTAGTTGCAAGGAGAGCATAATCGTGAAGGACTCTAGTGCTTTCACGGGTTCTGAGGCGAAGAACAGATCATTCACTGTCCCTATGAACACAAACTCTGAATCCGATGAGCTTCCCAAGCAACAGTCATCCAGGCAATCCTCAGTACATCGCGTGAGACGTTGGCCCAATGAATGTCCCCTTCGCCTTCCAATAACGCTCTATCATCCATCTCTCATTCAAGCTCAAGCAACGCGATACGCGCTTCTCCTGTCTCAGTATCAACCAGAGCATTGAAGAGATGGCATAACTCACTCGATGACAAGCTCATTCCTAGTCCACATCCCACTTCCGACCCACAATGCAGAGCCCACGTTGTCGATGTACCTCTCTTCTGTTGTGGTGATGTTGATGAACATTCGGTACGAGTACGCTCTGGGGTCTACTGGCTTCTCCCCTCCGGTCTGGCGCAAGCTTTCCAACGTATTCCACGATCCGCTCAATGTTCCACTCGTCTTCAACTCGAGTCTGGACTAGTAGTCAGTTGAAGAGCTCTTTCCGCGTTCAAGCTGTCCAGCAAAGTTCACGAAAACGACAACTTACATTGCTGGATCATTCTCATCATCCGTCTGGAGCTTGTAAAGTCCATTTACCTTCCGTTTCTTTGAACCAGCGCCACTACTTGTCCCGCAGTAGAGTCCTCCGGCCACAACCTTACCTGACCCCAACGATCCCGACCACGAACCTCCCACAACCTGAGCGAACTCGACGGGATTTGAAGCCAGGTCGGCAATAGCTTCCAATCTATGGGCATCGAAAAGAATAGCGATTCGAAAGTCAAACTCTATCGTGGGCGGCGGAACGGACATGCTCGGATGAGGAAAAGATCTTGCTAAACTTGCTTGGCTGCTTTTTGCAGTGCTTGGGCTGCTAGGAGTCATGTCAGCTGTCTAACAGGCACTCACTAAGCCCAGTCAACACCACTCGTCTAAGATATACAGAGAATGGGGCTTCATAACCTTGCGATCTACCTTTGAGTCTGAGCCGGGATGTTCTGCAAATTATCGTCACCAGAAGTGCCCCATCCGCCATGCTGTCTGGCCAAATTCCTCTCAGGAAGGCGAAATATTGGGCTGTCCGTCTCAGAAATCCAGGTAGGGTCCCATTCCAGCTCCTCCGGCCTCAGTCTTCGAGGCGTAAGGACGGTTGGTGATTCTTGGCTGCCCTTCCAGAAGCCATGGGTGTAGCCAGCGACGGCATGTTCATCGTGGCGTGCGTCGCTCATCGATACTTGGCCTCTACACCGAGCGGCTCGATCAGTAGGAATACTCAAGTACTACGAAGAACCGCTGATGAGACGCCGGAAACAATTCATCAAAATCGAAGTCTTGAACGGTGACATTCGGTGACAAGAAGGACGTTGGATAATACCGGAGTCCTCGTTCTGTAATCAATCAATGATACCCCGCATGACCGCGTCGGTTGACGGGTCTTACGGCGCCGGCGGAAAGCCACACGGAGAGATCATGCATCACGATCGGGGGTTTCGGAGGGACTATCACGCCGCCCACCGCCAACCACGGCCCGATTCCAACGCCACAATTGGGCCCTGTCGGCCTGTCGAGCTCTCAGCATCACTTTCCATCTCCACATCACCGGACCTTACGAGAGGATTAAGACTAATCCGTGAGACATCCGGGGGATCGCGTACAACAAGATGCATTGATTCCCACAAATAAAACGAGTTTTAAGGGAAAGGGAATGCATGCCGCAGGAACTCGTCCAGTAGTTTGTCCCGTTCCGACAATACAGGACACAGGAACCGAACCTGGCACCCAAGACAAACGTGTAATCGTTGGGCATGGCGAGATATCGACTAAAATAATAAGGGTGGCTGCATTGTATTGCGCGGCATATTGCAATTACGTGCTGGCATCCAAGAACTTGACAAAAGGAGCTTCAAAGTCGTCGACCCTTTTTCATTTCTGCTCCCTTCTCGCCAAATTGAACACTTAATAAACATGAGCGTCTCCTGAAAGCTCTGCAACACCTCGGTCTTCATTCTCACGTGCCAACAATTCCGATATTCCGACATTTCTGGTTCCGTTTCCGGCTTCGCACTCGTTCAGCAACGCGTTAAAAACGTGGCACTGACTTCCCGTGAAACTCTGTCAGCCCAATTTCTTCTTTCGAGCTTCTTCAAGGCCAATTCCGGCATCTCATCGTCCAATAAGACAACACCTCCAGTCCGAACCGAGGTTTGTCCTCTTGACAGCCCAGGGAACCTGTCTTACACGACTACCGAAGCAACTGCCGGCGGGCGCATGTCTGATAATTGTCTCTGTTGAAACCTGATGATGCTAATATCAACGACATACATTCCATTCAGGGAAATAGACTGTTATCTCACACAAGGCTATGTTGGCTTCACACAAATACATATACGGGGAAAGAAGTCGTTTATGCACGGCTTGTACAGGCTGCTCGCGTTGAGCTTTTGTGATAGCTTCATCATATAACTTTGGTAAAATCAATTTACTTTCGTCTTAGACCCATCTCAATATGACACCAAATCTTCTTGCAAGAGACAAGCAATACTATAAGCTTGACATCACCGACAATCTACCTCCCGGCACGGACAGCATACTTCAATTTGAACTCGAACCACGACAACCGAGGCCACCACCTCCCCCCAAGAGACCGGTTCCAGAATGGCCGCCTGAAGCGGAAAGAAAAGGAAAATGGATCTCCAAGTATCTAGACAAAGTAAGCACACGTTGTAATCTCAGATGCCGCCCCTGACGTTGATTCTCATCGTCCGACAGCTCGATCCAGAAACAGAATACGACCAAATCGTGAAAACGGCAATCTTCTTCATGGCAAATTCCTTCGCCTTTTCAGCAGGATATGCGTCGACTTTCATCCACCTGGTCCAAACTCCCGCCGGAGCCGCCGCGGTGCACCAGACCGCCAAAGCCTATCGCCGCGGTCACCAGCGGTTTTTTGAGACCCAAGATTACTTCCTCGACTGGATGTGGTACGGAAGCGGCTCCGAAATAAGCATAAAACGCCTCGAGAGCGTGAATAAGATCCACGCGAGCGTCTGGAAGCAAGTGCCCGGCGCTTATAGTCATCCCTGGGAAGGCGAGATGGCCATTATTGGCGCGGCGTACTTCGAGACTTATCTGCGCAAGTTGACAGGGGCGAGGAGAAAGGAGCCGCACCCGAACGTCCAGAGGGCGTGGCCGGAATGGGGGGAACGGGTGTGCGCCCTCTTGAGAACAGAGCCTGCGGATGGGTCGCGCAGCTTTGGTGTCAACTTTCCGAGAACTTGGGAAGAGCTTGAGGGTTTCTATCTGTGGTTTCAGAGGATTCCTATGGAGACGTACACCAATGAGGAAGATAGTAGAAAGGCACATGATGCTTCGGAGGCGTTCTTGAGACAGTTCAGTATGCTTTGGTTCCCGAGGTGAGTGCCCGCAAGATGGAGCAGGACTAGCTAACGTTTTCAGACGATTCCAATGGCTGGGTCGACAGGTTGTGTTGACAGTGATACCGGCTCAGGTCCGAGAGCATAACCGGATTGGACACCCGAACCCCTTGGCAGAGACGCTTGTTAAATTCGCGATTAAGATCTACTTGGACGTAAAAGATGCTTTGCCGGATCCTGTGAGACCTGTCTTTTCCGACGAGTATCATGCGGCTAAAGGAGTGAATTGGAACAAGACAGACATCAAGGCGGAGGCAGAGTGGACGCGTCGAGACCAGATCACCAATGCTGTCATGGTTGCAATGGTGTTAGTGTTCGGGCTGGGTTTGTTCCTAAGAATCTAAAGTACTTGAAGTGTACCTAGAATGCACAGTGATTCATTTCAAGTTTCGAACGCTCATCAGCCGCAGCTTTACTCGACCCTGGGCTCGCATCTTGATTTCATCTTGTATTACGATGTCTAGTATTGTAGTTGGTCAACCTGTTAGCTTGTTAATGCAGTACGCATCCTCGCGCGTACTGGGTAACTTGTGTGGCTTTGCTAAGATGATTCACAGTCTTAGCCTATCAAATTCCTGTTGCTCAGCTGTCAGCAACAACACCAATGATGTGAACCGTTCTGCTTACGAGGCGACGTGCGGGGGAAACTTCATCGCACGATTGGTTGAGAGACTCGATGTCGATGATTGCCTGCAGCCTGATTTGGCAGCCCAACATTCATATTGATGGATGCTAGGCATCCATCATGACCCCGCTTCTGCCAAAACATCCTTCAATCATCCACCCCTGTGCTTCGTTTGCTTGACATCAATCACTCCGACGGTGATCGAGTACATATCTACAGGCCAGACTTGGTCATTCACGATGTTATCGTACACCTATCGGGCTTTATCGCCTGGCTGTATCCGCCTGCTTCGCCTCAGTCCGCATGAAGATGAATCTGCCCCAGTACATTGCCGCCTTTTCGAGTACTCTCTCTCGCCCCCAAGACGAGGAACTCACCTTTACGAAGCTCTGTCGTATTGCTGGGGCTCTCCCACAAAGTCTCAGACAGTCTTTACCGACGAGGGCTCTCTACAAGTCACAGAAAACCTCCATGCGGCACTCTTGCGCCTGCGAGATCCTAGTCTCGAACGAGTTATCTGGATAGACGCCATCTGTATCAACCAGAACGACGTGGATGAAAAAGGTCAGCAGGTTCAACTAATGGCAGAGATTTATGCCAGAGCAAGCCGTGTTGTTGTCTGGCTTGAGAACATGACCGGCGACCCCCTGATTAACAGCGAGTTGGAGGCCAATGGTCAAGAAGCACTTCAAGCCTTGGAGGCTGCTGCAGGAGTTGCGATTGAATCGCTGAGCACATCTTCCCGTTCAAGACCTGTCGGGTATTGGGGAACAAAGCTGGCGGTTGAGAAGTTATTCGAGCGAGCGTGGTTTCGACGCATTTGGGTGAGTAATGATCGTAGATAAGCAGAAAGTTGATGTTTGCTCCTAACAATGTATTTTCAGGTACTTCAAGAGGTTGCCGCCGCCCGAAATATTCTGATCATGTGCAAATCCGCGGAGATCGATGGCCAGGCATTCTGTCTGGGTTTTGACCGACTCGATTTATTTCTTGAAGACAAAGACAGTTATATGAGAGCGCATTCCGCTGTTTCTCTCATGAGAGGTGCCACAATTCGTTCCAAGTGCGCAGTCAGTGGTTCCCGCGGGATCTCTCTCCAGATTTTGCCCCTCCGACGTTTGGTGGAGTTGTACCATATTCGGGAGGCCACTGACGTTCGGGACATGGTGTATGCATTGCTTGGCATGAGTACTGATACGCCTGTTGGCCTGGTCCCCGATTACAGGATCTCGTGGAAAGATCTATTTGGTCGACTCGTGAGGTCACTCCTTTCCGAGGACATTTCTGTAACTACGTACAACGAGCATACGACTGCAGTGATCAAAAGCAAAGGCTGCATTCTAGGTGAATTGCGGCGCCGTCGAACCGAGAGCGATTGGGGTGGCCAACAGGAAGTGTATGTCGATTGGTTTCGATCCGAACATTACTACCATGGAAGTTCTGGGCCCAGATGGGAGTCAATGAACCTCCAGGAAACGACGAAGCACGTTGAGGATGGCGACTTCATCTGCCTCCTGCAAGGCGCACTGCTTCCCACAATCGTCAGACTACACAAAGACTATTGTTCTATCATCGCAATTGCCATCGATGCAGAAGTGGACACCGCCGCACTTTCTGGTCCGTGGCTGAATTCATGGCGTAACAAAACGCAGTTCGAATTTCTACTTGTCTGGGAGTGGAAAACTTCAGGCGAAAAAGCCGTACAAGACTCGACATTCGACAGTTTTCTGAGTAACCGAGGCTTAAGTTGCATCAATCTGGGAATGCTAGATGACTTGAACATCACGCTAATGCTTCTGGAAGCCAGGCGAAGTGCCCTGGGAATGGGAAAGCTTCTCTCGTTGATGGCAACTTACGAAGATGCCGGGCAAAGCCAGCATTCCATTGCCGTCGCTGCAAGGAGACTTTTCGACCAGAAGTTCCAGCGCGGACATCTTTCGCTCCCTAATATTGGATGGGATCAGAAGACAATGCTGAGCAGCTTCATTGGCAAAATTGAACGCAATGCCGACGTGACGGAAGATCTTGTGATAGAAGCCGCTTCATTAGACAGCATGGATCCAATGGTGTTACTACTTGAAGCGCGTGGAAATCGCATCACCATTACAGAAAACATTCTTGCAGCGGCAGCAAGAAACGGGAGCTGCGGCGAAGTTATTACCAGACTTCTCTTAAAGCACGCAAAGGATGAAATCACCATTTCAGACAACATTCTTGCGGCAACAATGGGTAACACAGGAAGCAACCAAGAGGGAGAAAATGTTTTGAAATGTCTTCTTCTTGATGGAAAAGGACGAATTGCAATCACAGAAGGCGCTTTCATAACAATGGCGAGAAATGAAAGGAGCGTAGGAGTTTTAGCACTTCTCCTCGAAAATGGGGAGGATCAGATCACCATCACAGAAGACATTCTTCTGGCAGCAGCAAAGAACGAACGATTTGGTAGAAAAGTTATGGAACTTCTCCTTAGGCGTAAAGGGGACCAAATTATCATCACTGAGAACGTTATTCTGGCAGCAGCAGCCAATAGGACAGGCAGTTCCATCATGGCCGCTCTGTTCGAGGAGAAACTGGACCAAGTTACAATCACTGAGAACATTCTCGTGGCAGTAGCATTGAACCACAATGCTTTCGGCATCATGCCACTACTCCTTACGCAGAAAGGGGTCCAGGTGACCATTACTGAGAACATTCTCATAAACCTACTGGCGAATCGTTGTTCTGAATTCACCATAAAAATCATCCTGAAGAAAAAAGGGAACGAAATCACCGTCACTAAGAAAATACTCGAGGCCGCACAAGACCCTGAAATGAGGGCCCTTCTCCTCGAGCACAGCAGAAGAAAGAAACATTACAGAAGACTTCCGACATCTACAAAGCAAAAGCAGGGTGCTTTTTCAGGATGACACTGGCCGGGACGACTTGCGGAGCCGGACTATGAGGAGTTTTTTACAGGATGTGTTCTTGGATGTTGGGATGCTCTCCGGCTGAACGTGGGAAGGAGGACAAGCTGTCGTTGCTAAGGATGGAAAGAACGCGATGCCGCTGGGTTCCACACTTAGACGTTGTCAAGGATATTTTGAGTCTGAAATTCGAAAGTTGGCAATAGTTGGGTTAGTCGGCGCGTGTGCAATGTTTTCTTTCAAATATGGATCATGTAATTCCCCAGCATGCCCCTCGTTCCTAGGTTGTCTCAACTATACTGAGCCATTGGCCCCTTCCCTGGAACAACGGAGTGATGCAGAGGGCACATAATTGACAAAATCGGGGTATCTTTTCTACAGCGACTGACTGACTGACTGCTGAAC
Organism: Colletotrichum karsti; assembly: GCF_011947395.1. Taxonomy (NCBI): domain Eukaryota; kingdom Fungi; phylum Ascomycota; class Sordariomycetes; order Glomerellales; family Glomerellaceae; genus Colletotrichum; species Colletotrichum karsti. The sequence continues at coordinate 296,584 of NW_024065923.1, forward strand.
GTGCTCAACCCGCCCTCCAACCGCCACAATCTTTTTTTAGTTTTTTTTCGTCGTAGTTTGCCCCTTTCATCTAGCCACATCCCATCTTCTGGCTTCGCAGCATACGTCTTCCCCGACAAATGGTATACGCTTCTCATTCAAAATCATCTTTCCCTCCACAAGAAGGGGGATACGCGCCGGACACTGGGCCATGTCCGAATCGTTTCCCCGTGTTAAAACTTTAAAGTCACACCTTTGCTACGCCCCAACAGTCTGTGCTGGCTTCCTGTGGGGTGGTAATCAGGAGCCCCCTCGAGGGCTGCCGTTGGCGGGTTGTTTGCGGTTCATGAGACCGCTGAAGAAGGCTTGCAGTTTGTCGTTGTCCATCTCGTCGGGGTTCTCATCCGCGGTGTCAGCGGGTGGTGTAGTCGGTTCCTGTGCAGAGCTGTATGCCTGACGGTCCTGTATTCCGTTAGTCCCGTGTCTCGTCACCGACAGACTCAGCCCGGTGCTCACCTTAAGCCGCTGCACCATGTCGTCGGCATCTACCTGGATGCCTCCCATGTTGAACTGTACAGGTCCGATATGCTGGCTGACTTTGCCGTCGCCCTGCCTAAGCGTTTGGCCAAGATCAGGCTCATCCGTCCGCTGGCCCGTTCTCGACTTGGCCGCGTCCGCCTTCTTGTCCTCGGCGCTCCTGCTGCGGTATTGCTCGAGCGTCTGCAAGCTTGAACCCAAGAACTCTTGCGTGTCCGTTGATGACATCTCCAGCTGTGAGGCATCTGCGTCGCGTCCTGTGAAGGAGATGGCACTGCCAGCGCTGCTGAGATCGCGAATCCAGTCCTCGAAGGGGGCGACGGCGGAGGACCAGACCTCGCCGTTGTAATCTCCGTCCGCCTTGGCTCTCTGAATGGTGTTGAGGCCCTCGGTCGTCATCGGGGGTGAGGGGAAGGTAGACTGCAGGTCGTGGGACCAGCCCTGGCTCGTGGTTTCTACATCGAAGCCGTCGCGCAGCACGCGGATCTTGCCCCAAGAGTCCCAGTTTGGGGGGACGAGGATCTTATCCCTGTCGATCACGTTGTGCTTGAGCGGTTGGCGCTTTAGGAGGGAGGTAATGCCTAGGCTAGAATGTACCAGGCTCGGTATGGATGAGGGGACATTCGGTGTGGTGTAAATAAGAGAAGCGCCGTCTGCGGAGTGTTAGCTAGAGCTTTCAATAACGAGTGGCTCACGTACGTCTCAGCAAAACAGTTCGGAGATATTGTAGTACTTGGTCGAAGTCGCCCTCTTTCCAGCCCTGTGTCTTTTCCAGCTGCTCCATCTTCTCTGCCTGCAAGGTAGTCAGTACTTGCAAGTCTCTTTCCAGCTGTTGTGTTTCTCACATTTTGGCAAACCACACATAGCGGCAGTCCGATACCTTCCTCCCATTCGCCAGGGCCGAGAGGCAACGCTACATCACCTTCGCTCGTCGTGGCTCCTGTGCCGTCGAGGTTTGTCGAACCGCCGCCTCTACCCCTGTCCCGCCAGCTGACCATTACTTCTTCCATCGCCGCTTGACACTCATGGCTCGAGTTCTCCAAAATGCTCCGCATGAACAGAATCCATTCTCGCAGTTGCCGCATCCAGAGGTGTGGTGTAGACCAGTCCAGCAGTACAACCATTAGGGTATTCGGTATTGTCTCGGGCGTGATTAGGGGTTGGATGAGTTTCGGGAAAGCTTCTGATGGCGTCGACAGCATGTAGAGGGAAATTCTCGCCAGTATATCTGTCCAAAGTCAGCACCAGGCTCGCGACACCATGTCGGGAGCTCCCCCACGCACCTTCTTGATCGGCATCCAGCACATCGTAATAAGTGTAACCCAGAGCGAAGCTGTTTGCGACAGGCGGTGTCTTAGAGCTCTGTCGGTCCAGGCTCCGCTTCTCGCTGCTGTGCGACAAGGACTCGATAAACTCCCGCTGCGAGTCGGGGTTGCCGCCGAGCACGATCATGTTCTTCTCCGGTAACCGCTTGCCGCTGGCGACGTTGTCGAGCATGGAGCTCCAGAGGTCCTTTTTCTCGCCATTGCGCCCGTCCGACTGCGTCGAGGCCGAGGTGTACGTCGACACCCTATTCGCACTTGCCGTCATGTTTGTGGTTGTTGGAGAGAACGCATGGGGGGAGCGAACGAGGCGGGGGGGCTTTTCGTGGGTCCGGAGACGGGAATGTGGTGTTCTTGGTTCGGGGCGGTCGGTGGGTTGAGAGTGGACAGCTTTATGCCGAGACAAACAAACGCGTCGTCGCTCAGAAATCGCGACTCAGGAGACTGGAGAGTTGGCTTTGGGTCACGGGACTCGCCAGGGCGGGTAGAAGCTGCAAACTAGTCGGAAACGCAGGCTTGAGAGACACGGAATATTATCACGAGAAGCTGGAGATCTGCCTCGAGCAGCTGGACCAGAGACTCGCGGAACAGGTAGTCCTGTCTTAATGCCCCTTCATCAAAGTGTCGGGGAATTTCCAGCGCCGGACCGGCTGTTTTCCCGACGCCTAAATGTGCGGTGGGCGGCTCAGCGCGCTAACGAAACGCCAATTTAGGGGTGTCTTGGGCCGAGCTTGGGGGAAATGACGCACTGACGGTTGCTACGCAAGCGACCTTATCGACGTGAAGAGTGGAGCTGCAGTGAGCTTGCAACGCCATTTCTATCAGCCTTGCAGATTTGCTGGGTGCCTCGGCAGCCTTCTTCCCAAAAGTTGTCTCACGTCAACATCTTACTAGCAGAGGACATAGCTTCTGCCAATCTGCCAAGATGAACAAGATCCGCGCCATCCAGGAGTTGAATAAGAAGGAGATCGAACATGGAATGTGAGTAACGGCCCTACTCCCAATATCCGGACTGCGAACTGACAGAAACAGCTCCCCCGAAGGCTCCTGGCACGTCGACTACCGCGACACGGCCTACATCTATTTCGGCGGTCTTCCCTACGAGATGTCCGAAGGCGACGTAATCACAATCTTCTCCCAGTTCGGCGAGCCTGTGTGGCTCAAGCTTGCCCGCGACAAGGAGACGGGCAAGTCCAAGGGCTTCGGATGGCTGAAGTACGAAGACCAGCGCAGCTGCGACCTCGCAGTCGACAACCTCGGCGGCGCGACGATCGGCAGCCGCATGATCAGCGTAGACCACGCGCGCTACAAGTTCCGCGACGACGAGGACCCGGATGAGGGCAAGGTGGACTGGGCGACTGTCTCGAAGCTCGAGGGCGACGGCGACAAGACGGACGAGGAGTCCGACGAAGAGGAGGAGGAGCGGCCGCAGCTGCCGGAGGAGAGGGAGCTTGCGCTTCTGATCAGAGACCACGATGACGACGATCCGATGAAGGAGTTCTTGATCGAGGAGAAGAAGAAGGAGATACAGGAGGCTTTGGCGCGGCGTGGGGACAAGTCTGAGAGGAGGAAGAAGCACAAACATCGTCACCGATCGCATCGGTCGCGGCGGCACGATAGTGACGAGGAGATGAGGGATGGTGACCGGGACGAGGATAGGCATCGCAGCCGAAGGTCTCACCGTGACGACACGCCAGAGGAGAGGGAGCGCAAGGACGGGGAGAGAGGTTTGCGCCGTGAGAGGCGACGCGACGATTCTCGTGACAAAGAGTCGACAAGGGATGACAAGAGTCGCCGAGATAGGGACCGATCCAAGGACCGGAGGAATCGCGACCGCGGGCGAGACGATGATCGTAGAAGGGAGCGTCGCCATCGTGATCGTGACGACTCGGAAGAACGCCACCACAGAAGACACAGAGATCGCGACGAGGAGCCGCGGCACAAGAGGAGAACAAGAAGCAGGTCGCCATAGTTTCGGAGATGATGTAATTTTGTAATGAAAAGAGCGCTGCTATCGCTGATACCCTTTGAATGCCTAGTCCCTTGATGATCCCGTAAAACGCCTGCCATGACCGAAAACCTGTTGACATGAGCTTCGTAGCCTTTCAACTCATCCACGACAATAATTGGAGTTGACGTCGAGGTTCTTCTTCCCTAGGGTACACTGCCCAAGTATCTCTTCCATCCTTCTCGGGTAACATATCGTCGCCCATCTTCGCCCTTGGTGATGATAAATTTTTCCCACTTGGCGTCTCGCCCAGCGCCAACAACAGCCAAGCTGTCCTCGTTGATCCATCCGATGACGCCCTTTTGCGGTTTCTTCATCCCAGTTCTGGTCTCGTCTCCGGTAATAAGGGAATCGTCACCCGCCTCGAATGGGGCCGATGCAAACGAGTAGACGTCTGAAAATAATCTAGGCAGTAAGGGAACCTTGCCCAGGAAGCCCCATCTACCTTTTCCGTCGTCACCTGGCCTTCCCGCAAGAATGCCCGATCCTGCCATGGACGCCGATGGACTAGTCGGCGCAGTCGCAGGCTTGTTGGGATGTGGAACATCGAAAACATGCAAGGTGGACTTGTCCGATGTGCAAGCCAGTTTTGTTCCCTCCGGACTGAAGCCCAGAGAGAATATTGTTGCAGGGTCCACGCCTCTGCGCAGCTCAACCAGCTTGGCGCAGTTAGTTGTTGCAAATACTCTGATTAAGGTGCCTGTTTCGCTGGCGGTGGCCAACAACTCTCCATCTGAGCTCAGGACGAGAGCTCTCAGCGCCGATGAATGCGCTGGGATGATGCTGACGTTGCCGGTGCTCGTGTGGACGAGTTGAACCTGGCCTACCGTTCTACCGGGGAAAGCGATCATCTTTTCCGACATGCAGCAGAGCCCTAAGGGATTGTTTGCAGTCTCATAGACAGCCTGAAGGTCAGGCAACTTGGCAAAAGAGTAAAAACGAACGCTGTGCTCGAGCACGACGACGATGCGATTGCGGCTGATGCGGACGCCTCGTACGGGCATAAGGGAAGCGATCTCGATAGCGATCTTGCCCTTGGCGTCGTCCCAAACTATGGTCTGCACCTTTTTAGATGTCGATGTCAACGAGAGGGGCGGGGATTCGTACTTTATTAATGCTGAATTTTGGTGGTTTGCCGCCGCCGACCATGGCGAGGTAGTTGGTGGTTCCCATCATCTCAACGAGACCAATGCCGCCGTTGAATTCTGCATGATCCTTAGCCGGGCTCATCATGGCTTCGAACGGCATGAGTACGAACCTCTCGATCCCTTCAGTAGACATGACTTTGTGTGAAAGACTGGACGATATCAGTGGGTGATTTGCTACTGGAAGCTAGCGACCATACTGCAGATTCCGGTGTTGAGGCCCACAGAGAAGCAACTGGCATCGCTGTTGAAGGCAACCGATAAAACAGTGTTCATAGGCACCGTCTCTATGGGGGGCCGCGTATTCATTTTCGGTGAAGAGAGATGAGACTGGCGATCTGTAAGTCGATATCGCGAAGCGATCGTAGTCTGTGCGACGATGAGGGGCGCGGTTGCAAGGGATGGAGATGCAGGCGCACAGCCGGTCGACCGAGCTAATGCTGTGTTATTTGCTGATGCTATTCGCTATGATTTCATGTCTGATAGAAGTTCCTCGTGAAGTGAAAGAGAGGCGACCGGAGGATGGTTGACGATGCTCTGGACCCTGCTGAATGACAGTCGTTGCTTCAGCGGGTCACAGTCAGCTGGACAGCCGAGTCAGGAAGCTAGGAGAACCAACAGGGGCTATTGATAGGTGGACGTCTGCAGTCAAACAGTGTCCGGAGTGATGCTTTATGAATCCTCTGGAAAAGCGACGGTGTTTGTTGGTTGTCAAAGTCTGAGATTGATGCGATGAAGAAACAAGATCCCGTGGTTAATGTCTCACCAAAAACTCAGCCAGAGTGAAGACGACCTGGAAATGAGGTACCTCAGCAGCCGCAGAAAGAACGAGTGGCCGGTGAGGTGCCGTTGATGGACGGATGGTTGAAGGTGGCCAGGCATACAAGTTTTGCCAGCTGGCAAGCCAAGCTGACACCTCTTTGGCAGCACCAACGCGAAACATGTTTGGCCTTGCTGGGCAAACAGACGCGTTGCAGCCTTCAGGCACCTGCCAACGACCGTAGAGCTGCAGCACGGACCACTCCTAGTCTCGTGACCTGTCACCCTTCTTTCCCTTCTTTCCCCCAAAATTGCCCGAGGATCCCCCGCTGCCCAAACCAAGCCTCAAAAGGATTAGCGTCAAATTTGGGGGAAAGGAGCGTGGGCCGGGGAGTTGATGGGCCCCTGAATTGGGCGTGCAACAGCAAGCAGCGTTGGCCGTCAATTGGCTGAGGACAACTTGGGGACCTCCTGCCGCAACATTTTGTGTGAAATTGCATTTTCCAACAGCCGTCGGTCAAGACCCTCCCGTCCCCTTTAGCACCTGCACCTCCTGTCCGACCCCCCCAGGTCCATTCCACTACAACGACACTTGGGATCCAGCACTTCTTTCGTTCCGTCCACACGACACGACACGACAAGACGCTCGTTGTCCCTTTCAACGCCAATTCACCTTTCTTTCTCGCCTGTCGTTGACTTGGTCGACGACTTCTCTCACCGACCGCGTTCGAGTCCAGCCGTTACACCTCAACCGTCGTCGTATGTTTGCCCGCCTCCCCTGAATTGGACCTTCTTGGCCCCCATCAACGTTTCCTTCGAGCCTCGAGAAGCCACCACCACTGCCTCAATGCATCTATACCCTCGAATCTGTACAGCTGCTAATCACCAACGTTACCACAGAAGATGATGCGCAGAAAGAAGAACGTGAAGAAGGGAATCCAGTTCTGTTTGATGGTCTGCGGAGCATCAGGCACTGGTACGTCGTCCTACACTCGATCTCCGAGTCCCATTGATTGACATCCGCCTTTTACAGGAAGAACGACCTTCGTCAACACTCTCTGCGGCAAGGGCGTGCTGGGCCACAAGGAGGCAGACGATCCCAACAGCGCGTCTGTCGAAGATGGTGTCAAGATCAAGCCTATCACCGTCGGTTTGTGCTCACCGCGTCACATCGTTCATCAATGGAGCAACACGCTAACCAATACGCAGAGTTGGAGCTGGACGAGGAGGGCACTCGCATTTCTCTGACGATTGTCGACACCCCCGGCTTTGGTGACCAGATTGACAATGAGGCCAGGTACGGCGTCCCAGAAACACTTGCTACCTCCTTTTGCTAATCCGCAATAGCTTCTCCGAGATTGTCGGCTACCTCGAGAGACAATACGACGACATTTTGGCCGAGGAGTCCCGTATTAAGCGTAACCCCCGATTCAGGGACAACCGTGTCCACGCCATGCTGTACTTCATCACGCCCACTGGTCACGGGTGAGTTCAACAAAGCGACGTCTGCCATTGGAAGATGCTAACACACGCCCAGTCTCCGTGAGCTGGATATCGAGTTGATGAAGCGTCTCGCTCCCCGTGTCAACGTCATCCCCGTCATTGGTCGCGCCGACTCCCTGACTCCCGCTGAGCTTGCCGAGTCAAAGAAGCTGGTGATGGAGGATATCGAGCACTACCGCATTCCCGTCTACAACTTCCCTTACGATATCGAGGAGGATGACGAGGACACCGTCGAGGAGAACGCTGAGCTCAGAGGGCTCATGCCGTTCGCGATTGTCGGTTCCGAGGAGGTGGTCGAGATTGGCGGTCGTAAGGTTCGCGCCCGTCAATACCCCTGGGGTGTCGTCGAGGTCGACAACCCGCGCCACTCCGACTTCCTTGCCATCCGTTCCGCGCTCCTCCACAGCCACTTGGCCGATTTGAAGGAAATCACTCACGACTTCCTGTACGAAAACTACCGTACCGAGAAGCTCAGCAAGTCTGTTGAGGGTGGTGCTGGAGTGTACGTATTGTCCGATCCCCTTTCCCCGCAGCATGCACTGACCCACCATAGTGACTCGTCCATGAACCCTGAGGACCTCGCCTCGCAATCCGTGCGCCTCAAGGAGGAACAGCTGCGGCGCGAGGAGGAGAAGCTTCGCGAGATCGAGATCAAGGTCCAGCGCGAGATCAACGAGAAGCGCCAGGAGCTCTTGGCTCGCGAGTCCCAGCTCCGCGAGATCGAGGCCCGCATGCAAAGGGAAGCGTCCGCGGCAGCCGGCGGCCCGGCGGAAGCCAACGGCGACAACGAAGCCAACTAATTCACCTTTGGCCCTGCTTATGGTTACCCCGAAACTGCGACGTTGGTCTTTTTCTATACTGGCGTTGGTTTCCGTGCTGTGTTGAAAGAGAAAGAACATTATTCCCCCCATGCGAGTTCGTTTCTCTGACACGAAGATAAAACCCCAAAAAGGTCTACTACGAATGCGACGACTGGGAAGAGGCTGCCGGTTTGGTAGAGTTTGTGGGCGCGAGCGGTGTGTCGTCTTCAGGTGGTGGTTGAAGAGCTTCTGGGTGAGGTCAGCGGATGAGGGCGTAGGACGTCTGGATTTTGTTACCCGTCGATCTGCAACTCTTGTCCCGATTACACCGCCCAACCGCATCTTTCCGGCTGTGCCTTTGTAGCCCTTTTACTAACGCCCCCATTTTCATTTTCTCTTAGTGGACTTCTAATGCAGATATCAAATTACTTTACCGCTTCACCAAACATTCGTGTCGCTCTTGATGATTACTGTGTGAGGTAGCCAATCTGATTCACTACGTACGTAAATGACCTTGCGCCTAAGACTACCGCGAGCCCTGAAAAGAATGCCTGTCGATACACTGTCGATGCGTTGAAACAAAAGAACCACTTTCTATTAAATCCATTTTTGTGGGCTGTCACTTCCAATCTGTCGGTTCAACCTCCGCCCGCTCCGTCAACACATATCGCTTAGTTGTTCTGCTGACTGTTCAGGATGCGCAAAATGGCAAGGAACAGGTTGATAATGTCGAGGTACAAGCTGATGGCGGCGGCGATCTCCTCCTCGACATGGTGCTTGCGCATGACAAGCTGGGTGTCGACGAGGATGTAGGCGCTGAAGATCAAGGCAGCGAGACCGCCGTAGACGAGCTCGCCGGTGGAGCTGTAGGGGAAGAAGGCGGCCATGAAGCCGAACAGGACAAGACCCCAGAGGGCGCCGAAGAGGTAGGGCATCCAGGAGGTGAAGTCATATTTGGTCTGGCAGGCGAAGAGGGTGAGGAAGACGAAGATGCCGGCGGTCAGGACGACGGCGTTCAGGACGATCTCGGTCTTGTAGAAGGAGACGATGACGGAGATGGTGTAGGCTTCGGTCAGGGTGAAGAGGCCGAGGAAGAGCAGGTTCGTCGGGTAGGACTTGCGCTTCCAGTAGGTCAGGAGCATGAAGACGATGGAGCCGAGGAGCTGTGGCGCGTGATGTGTCAGTATGACAGTCGTGAGACTGGTGGGGGGTATTGGAAGGGAGCATACCGAAGCCCAGACGAGACCTGGGTGGGATTGGATCCATGTCTTGTAGCCCTCGCTCCAGAAGCTGAGGGCGGAGACGGCGCCGGTCGCGATGAGCTGGACGGTCAGGATGGCGTAGACCTTTCGGATGAACTGGTTGCGGATGTCGGTCGTCGCCTCGGCCACGGAGCCGCCGAACTGGAGGAGGAAGCGTGTGTTAGTCGGATTTCGAGTGTCGCGGAGATCGCGGAGGATAGGAGGAGGTCGCTTTCGCTCGGGCTTACCTTGAAGTCATCGGGGATGTCGTCGTCCTGGCTGCCGCGGGGGGCGCCGCCGCCGAAGAGGCGATCGGTGTCCTGGGCCGAGGAGGTGTCGGCCTGGTAGGCCGGGGGCGGCTGGGTGTAGCTCCTGCTGGCCTCGTCCGGGTCTTGGGTCGGGGCCTGGGTGTACTTTGCGGTTGAGGCCATCGTTGCGGTTGGGTTTTTGCGCGGTGGTGCGCTGACGGCGGTAGATGTGTGCGTGTGGTGTTTTGGCGAAAACGTGGCACGGAAATCTCGGGGGATGCGCTGGTGGTGATGTAGGAGAGGGAGGGCGAGATCGTTGTCGTCAGGATCGTGTGGGGATGGGAGTGGTGATGCGACCGGCGATTCCAGATGACACTGGAGTGGTGGCTCCGGCTGCAGCCTGGGGTAAAGTGTGGCGGTGCTGGGTGGGGTCATGTGATGGAGAATGTGGCGTTGGAATCGTCGGGTGAATTCCGTCGCTTTCTATGAATATCTCTTTTAACTCGATAAAGTTTGCTTACTTACCGTATTGATCTCTTATAGTACGTAATCCATGACATGTAGCAAAGCACCACAGAGCCGGCACCTCCCTTGCACCTCACTTCGTTCACGTCCTGACCAGCCCCTGGGCGCGAACGCTAGCAACGGGCGCCGAGACTGGGACAGTCGGGATTTTCATGAATCACTTGGGTGGGAGCTTTCAGTGGTCACAGCTTGGCAAACGCGTGGTCTGATGTTGGACATCTCTACGTAATGTGAGAAGAGAAACTGAGGGGTTGTGTGAAAGTTCGCGACCGCTACTTTCCGACCACGAGAGATGGGATGAAACGCGGAATCCGATCTGACAATTTTGCTCTGTTCTCTGCATGGAACACAGCTGCGAGGAAGAGGCGAAAAAAAAGGAGGAGGATATAAGAGGGAAATTGGATCGAGATTGTGTCTGTGATGCGAGGTCCGTCCGTATTCGTCTGGTGTTTTGGGGGGAGTCATTCATACATGGTGAACCGTGAGAGCGTAGTGGTTTTCTTTGACACCCACGTAATTGAATTAACATTGAGTGCTGTAATTTTAGCACGGAAGGATTCTGGGTTGGACTGGCGGTGCGACTGCTGTGCGGCTCCTTGAAGATGATGTTTTTTTTTTTCGCTGGATTTAGCGTTCTGACGGCAGCAAGCCGTGTCGTTCTGGATGCGGATTTGGGAGGGCGACAATTGGCTGGATGTCGCCATCGCACATGGGACATGGGGTGCGGTGAGAGCTGTGTTGGTGTGGGAGGGGAGCAGCGGCTAAAAGGAGGCGCTGTAGCCAGTACCTGAGAGCGAATGTCACCGACGACGACGACGAAAGGGACTTGATCTCTCGAGAGAGTCAAGACACCGACTGGCCCCGGCGGTGTCCCACGGAGGACGGACTCGGGAGTCCAGGCGTGAGGCGGGTTGTCAAAAAAGCAGCGACGGACGGGGACCAAACATGTTTATCGGCGCATTGGTGCAGCGTGCAGGTCGCAATTGCATGTCAATTGTCAGTTGGTCGCACAGATGATGGGAAAAGGGGTAAGCAATACGGTCAGGGAAAGATAAAAAAAAATAAAGATTGATGGACAGGGGGGCATATATGCCAAACGACGATAAGTTGATAAGAGGCTGGGGTTGGAAAATCAGGTCAACCTAAGATGAAGGTAGTCCATTGACCGTTTCTCGTCACATTGCAGAGTAAAACTAACGAGTTTAACGCGATTGGCAAATGGGCGCAAAAGCAATCAATGTCATCAGGAGAAACGGGACATTGTCCAGGAGAGAGTAAATAAACGAGATCAATCCAATTGGATCAATGGTTCGACATGGTTGAAACTTGTTGAGGAAAAAGCGACCCGCCGCCGTCGCCTTGTCACTCTGTTTTGTCCGAGTCTTTCGCTCTCTTCTGCTCTTCGTCCTTGGCATCTCTCTCCACGTTCATGATGGCGGCCCCTCTCCGTCTGGCAGTCTCCCCGTCCGTCCTTGGCCTTATCATCTTTCGAGTCCAGTTTTCTCGTCAAAATAGACTTTATCCATTGGCACTCCGGGTGGCCGCGGATAACATGAACATGTCCAAGGAGGACATTCAGGAAACGTGGGACTTTGCACAAATGACACTGGCGGCAGGACTTGGCAAGGGCCAATCATTCTCCCAATTTTAAGCTCCGTCCAATTCGACCAATGCTAGGCTCGAAATGGATAGGGGTCCCCCACCCTTTTCCCAAGTACCGCAAGTACGTACCGATTCATACCTACCTCGAATTTCTGGGACAGCCTGTGCGAAAGGAAGAAAGGCAGGACCCCTGTGTTGTAATTGGCCATTGGCCGAGAGCACCCTTGCCCTTTTTTCCCTCTCACCCACATCCCTTGCCAACAACAGCGTACCTTTTCTTGTTGCTTTCCCATTTCCTTTCTTCACCGCCTTTGATGAGCGAGCTCCCGTCTTTTAAGGGTATGGGCAACGGGCGGGTTGGAGATCTGTGTACCGCGTGGTTAAAGTCCCCTGTCTTTGAACCCCTGCCTCCGGCCTTCACCTTCAAAGGGAAGGATGGAATCGCAGTCTTCCAGGTTGAAAGTTGAATGTTCCTTCAGCGATTGGAGACCCGGCTGCTGCCCTCCCCGAAGACACTGGAGTAGACTTGACATTGTGACATGGGACCTTGAGAACGCAAGGGCTCTGAGTTGTGGAGTGGAGCGTCTTCGAGGCGAGTGGAAAGGTGCTTCCATGGATGCATCCAACGCCCCTCGCGTACCCTGTACCTTTTTTCCCACTCTCGCGTTTCCAATTGCTGCCAATTTCTCCAGGTATACTTTGGGGTCACCCTGTGAGAACAACAACAAAAGGAAATTCAGCAGCGGAAAAAAAAGAAACGAAAAAAGTATCTTCGACTTTTGCACCTCCCCACCGAACACGCAACCCACCTCCAGCAACACCTACCCATCTCCATTGCACTGAGCACTCGGCGAGCAGCAAGAATACGGTTACGGTACGGTACGGCTCTCTCGCAGCACACCTTACACGGAGCACTTCTGCTGCACTCCTGATCCTGGCAGCCTCTGGAGCAACAGAGCAGATCCTGACCCCGTCCTGGCCTGGTCGGGTCCTGTGTACTCTGTACGGAATACCAGTGGTCTATCCCGTCCCTGTCCTGCTCCTGCCACCGTCTCCGTCTCCGTTGTGTGCGACGCTGCCCTTACAATTCCCATCTTCTCGATCTTCAACCTCCCTAAAACCGACCTGGTCGTTCGTTTCTTCCCCCCTCCCTCCCTGACCGAGATCACGAAGCAGAAGCGCCCTTCTCGACTTCGAAAGCGCTCTGCAGCACGAACCCGCGCCGCAAGATAACGTCCTCGACCGCCCGTCGTTATCGTCTCGTCAAGCACCGTCCACTACCACAAGCTGTGGACTCGGAGAGAAGGACACGCTCACTGCACACCCGTCCTCCCCTCGCTGGCCACCACGGTCTTCCCCGCGACCTCAGTCCGAGCCGTCGCCCTTCCGAAACAACCCAATTGAGTTCCAATTGGAGCTCAATCACCACCGAACATGGCCGACACCGCCGGCCATGAGGCGACATCGCCCGTCTCCCCCATCTCCCCAGTCTCCCCCGTCTTCGAGAAGCACAGGAGTGGCATCAAGCGCAACGCCAGCACAAAGCAGCTTAAGCTCATGAACGGGCCCCTTTACCAGCAGGGCCACAACAACGTCAACGTCGTTCTCGTGAGAAGGGTCAGGAGGAAAGATGACAGCGCTTGGAAGATGCTGAGCAGATGGATGGTTGAGAACCAAGTCGGTATGTCGTCTCTTGTGTCGCTCTGCCATGCTCTTCCCTGTACCCCACACGCGCCGACTCCAAGCCACAGTCGAAGCATCACTGTGTTCCACGACATTGCCACGAGACATTGACTCCATTCGCGTGTGTTCGGTCGCAGATTAAGCTAACCTCCGCTACCTCCAGGTCTCTCCTTCAACCTGCTCGCCCTCCTGTTCCTCGCCCACTTCTTCATCCCAAAGGCGCAACCCCACACGATCAAGTTCTTCACTCTCTCATACAAGAATCCCGAGACCGGCATGTACGGCGCCGGTCTCGGTGACGGCTGCCTCATTGCCTTCTGCATCGTCCTCTTCACCGGTCTGCGCGCTGCGACTATGGAATACGTCCTGGCCCCCCTGGCCAAGACTTGGGGTATCTCCAAGCGCAAGGACCTGACGCGCTTCAGCGAGCAGGCCTGGCTGTTGGTTTACTACGGTGTTTTCTGGCCTATGGGAATGGTACGTGTTTAGCGTGGAAGCTCGAGGCTGCTGCGCAACGCAAGCTGACATGGTTGCAGTACATCTACAAGACATCGCCCTACTGGCTGAACCTGAAGGAGCTCTGGACGGACTGGCCCCAGCGCGAGCTGTCCGGCATCAACAAGTTCTACATCTTGGCGCAGTGGGCTTTCTGGCTGCAGCAGATTATCGTTATCAACATTGAGGAGCGTCGCAAGGACCACTGGCAGATGTTCACCCACCACATCATCACCTGCTCACTGATCTCCTCCTGCTACAGCTACCACCAGACTCGTGTCGGTAACTTGATCCTTGTTCTCATGGATGTTGTCGACATTTTCTTCCCTGTAAGTCATGTCCTGTCGCCCTGATAGCCGGCCTGCTAACCCTTTCTAGCTCGCCAAGTGCCTCAAGTACGTCGGCCTTAACACCCTGTGCGACTTCATGTTCGGTGCCTTTGTGGTTTCCTGGTTCGTCGCGCGTCACATCTTCTACGTCATGGTCTGCTGGTCCATCTACGCCGATATTCCCGTCACGATCCCCACCGGCTGCTTCAGGGGCAAGGAGCCCAACTTGTCCGGGCCGCTTCCCATTCCCGAAAACTCCTACACACACATTCTCGAGCCGTTCTACAAGCCCGATGGCCTCGTCTGCTGGAATGACACCACCACGTGGTCTTTCCTTCTGCCCCTTCTCGTCCTCCAGGTCATCACCATTGGCTGGTTCTTGATGATCGTCCGTGTCGTCATGAAGGTCCTCCGCGGCGGAAACGCCGAGGACACCCGCAGCGATGACGAGGGTGAGGCTGAGGAGGAGGCTGATTACGTCTACGAGGAGGCTCAGCCTCTTGAGCAGGAGGTTGGCGTTGAGGACATCGACCTCAAGAGCTGGGAACGAAGGACGGGTATCAAGAGGCAAGCGAGCGCCTCTGGCGTGAGCCTTCCGGGCCACAGCGACCGCAAGGAGCTGCTTGGCAGAATCGGCTGCGAGAAGCAAGTCGACTAAATGAAACGGCTGTCATTCCGTCTGTCGTGGGCACGAAGCAAAAGCCATACGGACGGGAAGATAGAGCCCAATGTACAAAGCATGTTGGTGTGAGGGGAAAGAGGAGTTTCAGAGGAGTCGTCATTGGCCGAAGACAGGACTGAGGCAACGCGACAACATCGTACTATGTTAGAGACCAATGGTGCGTCGCCTGGACGGTGGGCACCACACAGGCATAGATAACATCTGGTTCGGTTTTTTCGGTTTTTTTCCAAAGAACGGCGAAAAAAGAGAAAAGTGTGGAGGTCGAGAGATGGTCATCTCTTCGCATTGGGATTTATTCACACAGTTGGACGTATTGAGAAATGAATCAAAAGTCTTTTGAGTTGATGCACATCGACGTAGCTGTTGCGACGTGTGAGAAGGTGGGTAAATGCCGTCGACTTTCGGAGCTTGCGATGTCATGTGGGGCTGACCCCGAGATTTTAGGTCCGGAAAGCCGGCTTCGGGTCCTGCGTTTTGACGACGTTGCTTCAGCGTCATGATTTATTCAGTCGCTCATGCAGAGATTCTACTTACTGTCATACAATACTGCGTACTAGCATGGGTCAGAGATACTATTAATACCTTATATTTTACTGCTTTTTATATTGGGTAGATGTGAGAGCTGCGCGAAGCGTAAGCCACGGAATTAATCAAACGGCTTCAGCGTCATATTGGCAGAACCTCTGGAACATCTTTCTTGCACTCCATTATCCACATGCTGATGTTGTTTGACATTGGAGGAACATGCAAGGCTTCCAGGGGTAAGGACAAGCCAGTAAAACTTCGCAATTACTTTGTTCAGACATACATATTATGGGTATATAAGAAATGGCAACGCGGCAAATTTCCCTATTCACTCCAAAATGATATCCTTTGTCTGTGCTTCACAGGTTGATGGTACCAAGACCGCTTGAAACCCTAAAAACCCCAGAAACCCCAGAAACGGAGCAGTGTCAACTTACTGCACTTGCTCTATCTACGGTGGTTTCGAAGAATATCTAGTCTAATAAAACCTTTACCCCTTCAGCACTCGATAGGACAATAGTCAGGTTCTGCTTCTCCTGTCCAACGGGCAAGTTGGGTACGCTCGGCGGTAGACGGATATTTGGGTATCTCATCAGAAGACGAACGACGCCGTAACTAGCCTCCATGAGAGCGTAGTCCTCTGAAGTAGATTAGCATTTTGTAAAAACTAGTCTCAGAATAGGAGGCTTACTCCCAAGGCAGACTCGAGGGCCAGCGTGGAAATCGAGAAATCCTGAACCCAGTCCAACTTTGCGAATCAACTCGCCACTAGCCCATCGGTCTGGTCGGTATTCTGTGGCGTCAGGGCCATACAGTGCCTCTCGTCGGTGAAGGTGATACGCTGACCATCCCACGCCATTACCTTTCCGTAGGAGAACTGGCGCGTTTCCATTATCTCCGCCCCCGCGAGGAAGAATGGTAGTACGGGCAGCATAGCGTACGTTGACAGGAAGCTGAGGGTACAGGCGAAGAGCTAGTTTGAAGTCAGCCCATTGAAATATGATATATAACAATCTGATTCCCCGGATGCATGGCATAGGTGATCTCACTTTCTTTCAAACAGCAATCTAAGAACGGGAGCTGTTTGATGTTCTCGCGTGTAATGTTTTGGTCGGCAGACGTGATGACAGTCGCTATCTCTTTTTTCAAGCGGACGAGTAGTTCAGGATTCCGAACCAGATGGAAGCTGGTTCTATTAGCAACTGTCGAGTCTTGATATAAACTTGACCACTTACAATGTCCAACTCAGCAGACAGGCTGTAGTGTCTCGTCCGGCGGTAAGAACATGCAGCAGCTGATCACGCACTAATGTGCGATCTTTCAGACTCTTCCAAAGGTCCACGATGAACCCATACTTCTCTTTCGCAGATGCCTCGCCGTGGTCTTCGAAGTGGTCGATGGCCTTGCTGGCAAAGAAGGACGCCCAATCGCGAACCCCGCGGCAGGCCTTCTTGAACCTTTTCGGTGTGTAAAGCCAGGCAAGATCTGCCAATCGCAGGCGCATGGCAGACACCATACTAGCGTAATCGAAGTTATCGCGCAAGGCGAGGCGATCGGCCTGTGGCAAGCTGCTGTGTGGTTCGCCGAACAGAAGGTCGGTTGTGGTGCCAAGTGTGTATTCGAAGAAGTGCGGTTGTAAGTCTACAATGTTTTCAGGGCTTTCTTTTGCCTCTTTTGCAATTGCATCGAGTAGTTCCATTGCATGAGGTTCGAGCGCATCCAGACCAAGACTTCGCACATGGACGAACTGATGTCGCAGAATCTCTCGGGAGTGCTTCCAAGCGGGGCCGTCCTGGGTGAAGATACCCTCGCCTAGCAGGGGAAACAAGCCCTCGCGGCGGGAACCAAGAACAAAGTCTTCAAAACGGCTGTTGAGGATTGCCTCGATGTTGACAGGATCAGTTATGATGTAGCCTGTCCCCAGAATATCCATTCGAATGGTCGAAGCCATGCTGAAGTACTTGGTTTGGAACTCCAACATTCGGCACTGGGGAAGCGCATCATATTGGAGTTTGAGGAGATCTATGGCGAAAGGCCACTTGTAGGGCAGGGTAGCCTTCACGGGCTGGCAGCCGTGTTGAGCTGCAAGTGCATCTTCCTCCTGTGTATTCTGTAAGCACTTAAGTCTTTGGGACTCTAGCTGAAGGAGGGCAGAGACAAGAACTTACGGTTCTTCTCTTTCTCCGACTGAGATACCATTGAGTCAGTCCACTTAAAGCGATTGCCGTGACGACGCACTTCAGAACGAAGCTGGTTCCGAGAGCCCCCATCATGTACGAATGCAATTGCTTTTGTTAGATAAGGCAATTGGGTGGGAATGAGGAAAGGCCACCAGCGCGGGAAATGACTGGAAACCCCATGCAAGGGAAAATCAGGCACGTTGGTGCCAATTTCGACACGAAGTGGAAAGGAAAGGAAAGGGCCGGGGGGGGCAGGTAAGGCTGTCACATTTGCTAGCAGCTAATTCTTGGCTGCATATCAACTGTCCAATGATCTTTATTTCGATGTTATCAATTTCAATGTGCATCATTCGTCTGAATGGTTCCGGATGCGCCAACACATTTGGGCGCAGAATCCGCATGCCATTATTGCACACGGAATGCAATTGCGATTGGCTAAGTAATTCATGTGGTCAGCTGTGCTACTTGGCATACACGCATCTTCTCACACATGTCCTTTCAAGGGCGGTTGGCCCTCGTAGCACAGTACTCTGGAGACTTCCATATTAAGTAGCGTTGTTGACGCCCGTCTTCTTGTTCGTCGCTAAGTTCCAACTCCCAGCGACTTTCGACTTCAATCTTCGTTCTTCACAAACAATTGAATCAGCCACATGTCCGCCTCCTCCGAAGACTCTGGCAACTCCGCAAGCGACATCATCACCTATGTAGGGGTGCCTCTAGCTGTTGCCGGAGTTTTGCCAATTTTATCATCATTATGGAAAGCATTTATGATACTCAGAACTAAGCGGAAAATTAGGTCCAAGCTGAAATCCAACAATATTGACGCAAAGGTAGAAAGTGACGGATTCACAAGGGTCATCGAAGTACGCTGCGAAAAATACTTCGCGAAACCGCCGAGGCTTGTTGACCAGTGTGATGGTGGAGATAAGCAACCTGGGAGGGCCCTTAAGCCTGAAGAAATCCGCATGATCTGTGCTGAAGGCCATGAGATGTACATCCCAGGAGGAACTTGGGCTATTCTTCAGTGGAATCTGCTCCCGGACCCTCAAAGGCATGCACAGCGACTGCAACATCCCGAAGATCTTCGTCAGCCGCAGGTTGAGGTCATTTTTGAAGATCTTGTCACATATCTTCATGACCTCGGTGCGGTTCCAGATCAAATTGGCTGGGGTAAACTACGCTCTAATGGCATCTGGACTGCACCGAACACAACTCTTATGAGGTCCCCAGGGGACTCACCCAAGCCCCTACTCGTTACCAAAATGCTTGAGCATTCAGGCAGCAACTTATCTCTTGCTCTTACCAAACACTGGGGAGAAAAATGGACATTGCCTGGAAGCTCAGCTTTGCCTCCTTATTCGATATGCCTACCATCTCTATCTGTCGACATGGCCCAGACTGGTACGCCGGATGAAAAGGATCAGAAAGACTTAATATGCGAGATTGCCCACGATGGGATTACGATAGCTTATAAAAGGCCCGAAGGAAATGCGTCCCCTGATCCGTATGAAGACCAGATTGCAACGGCGCATTTGCGAATTCGGAATGGGATGTCGTCGAAAGGTATTTGGTTTGCAAGTCTTGCTACCGCATGCAAGATGGCAGATATGACAATCGGCTGGAAGTATGCAATTCCCAAAGACATTCTGGATTTTGCAAGAGCGGACACGGTTCCTTGTGGTGTACTTGAGTGTCTGGGTGTGCTGAGCAAGCAACAGACTCCATCCTGGACTGTCGAGGACCATTCTGATAGGCACGAAACTTGGCAACTTTCGATGAAGGTGAGGAACGAGCTTTTGGCGGAAGATGCGGAGAGACGTATGCCACATGAGATACGCGAAAAGGTTTTAAGGGAGAGGTTTGAGAAGGATCATCTTCAGCTTTTGGATGATGGTGAGTGTCCTTGCCGTGTCAAGTGAGACCCGAGCTTACACCAATAACAGCTTACAGCCAAAATCTTCGCGAAGTTGAAGCCCGTGAGCGTCATATTCATGACGCCATTCAAAGCCCGAAATGGAATCCTTCCAAAGTCGCTACGCATACTCTATTGTGGCTTCAAAGCAAGGGACTCGTCCCCAGCTCGGTCGAACTGAAAGACGCCGCCTATATCCTCTTACGCACAATGATCCTGGACCCGAAGGTTTCAACTTCGGTTTTCGACGTTCTCGACAGGTGGAAATCGTGGGTCGAGCAAGGTGGCATGAGAGACTATGACCTGACGGCACTACAGGAGATGCCAGAAGCTTTTGGTCGAGCAACAATCGTGACAGCCATGATTGCGGAGTTAAAAAGCCGCGATTCCAATTTTTTGCTCGACTTAGATGAATGTGTTAAGACTTGGAAAATTGCAAGATTGGGATAATGGATATTATAATAAGTTTTCGGGAATTGAGGCGTAAATTTGATTTGATATGGTCATGCATGCTTGTTCTTGTTGATCTGACCGTTATCGAATACTGCAACGTGAGCTTTATTTTAGACATCCTCTGTGCGTCTTGAGCAGTCTGCTTTCCTCTGATCACATGCACGGTGCACTACATGTACATGAGCAGCACATGGCTGGCACAGGCGCAATCATCCAAAGTTAGAGTCGCCCACTAGCTCCCCGGGGAGAAAACTGCACCACCTACACATACCATGGCATAGTGCGCTTGGTGGAGCGTTCTGTGAATGGTTTTTTCTTGTCTTCTTGTTCGGCCTCCTCTCAATTACCGGACTTCCTTGGCTCGAGGCTTCCGTCTGAAGGTTAGATGCGTAGCAACCCCTTCAACACCCGATATTTCAAGCCATACTGGACATTCTGATCTAGCTCTGTGTCAGTAAGGCACCGGCGAATGGGGGCCCAAGAGACGTATAGCATGGTTCTCATCATAGATATAATGGGTACGACGTCTTTGTTTCTAACTCTTAGCATAGTGAAAGGGATCTGCAGGCTTCCCAATACTTCTAGTGCGCCAGATTCTGCCCAAAGAGTCGAAGACGCGACATAACCCGGATCGCTGGTTCCATAGCTACTCATCAGCCGTAATCTAAAGCTGATTACCTTGATATATTAAGTTCATTGCCAATAATTAAGCATTTCCTGGACCTTTTGAGTTATGGTGTGTTTCCACTCTAAGTTCTTCATAACCCAGGTAGAGTGTCTTTATGGTGTTCACCCTGCTGGCACAATGGCTTGGGGGTATAAATGTTCCTGACGCTCTTGGCCGTCGCCATCCTACGATGGTACAAGATTACATTGCCCCACGTCGTTTCAATCACAGATGAGTGTAGAAACCAAATCCCACGACAAACCCGCCAATTCATAAGTGTACGATTGACTGTTACAATTTCGCGACAAGATGGACTACCCTAACGCCGAAGCCCTCAACTCATCTGTACCTGGGGTCTGGCGGAAGCTTGCGAGAAAACCAGGCGAGCTGTACCGGTGGGGTTTTTACCTTTACCGCGCAACGTACGATGATCAACATCTTTGGGAGCGTTACATTTCTTTTCTTTCTGGGATGGCGTCCAGTTATTTGGCAAGGGACACCACCCACAGACGGCAGGAGATCCGAGACAAATTCAGACTCTCCCTGGTCGAGGACCCAGATGCCCTGGACGGCGCAACTATGAACGATGTCAAAGCAAGATTTCAAAACTGGTCAGACAGTCTGCCCGACGAGGGAATCGAAGATGAAGAGGTTCCAAAGGAGCAAAACCGCGATTACGCTCGGTTTAGGTACTGCTTGTTCGTGGACGCTGAGTGTTTGGAGTCGTTTAAGCAACAGGAGGGCAGATTGAACGACTACGCTGGCGGAGATCATGCTGAAGGTGGTGCATTCGTAAAAGTCATCAACGCGGAACACCAAGTCATTGACTCCGAAGGCGATGACAGTGAAGCCGACGAGAATCTGGAGGAAGAGGAAGCAGGCCAAGAGGAAGATGGTTTCGAGGAAGACTGGATGTACATCGATTGCAGATGGGTTTGCGCATTCTACGACATTGTGCAAGACGGAGGGTACGAATGGGACAGGCAACTGGGGATGTGTAAATACCCGACAAAGACGCCTTGGAGGCGTTGCTAGAGGCGCGGAACCTAAGCAAAGTGAGATCTGAGGTTTACTGGTAATTACTGGCTATATTCAATCCATGTAATTTCGTCATTTCACTGTCAAAGAAGTTTCAACACGGTGTGAGAATCACCCCTTAATTTCGGGATATGCTGTGACACCGATGAGACCTGTTGATGTTGAGAACAGGCTGTCAGTCGAAAAGCTCAGAGAGGAGGTTCAATGGAATACGATGATGATTGAGATGCCACACGGTACCTGGGATCTTCTCAAGCGGAATCCCGAAGAGCTTCGCGTATGCAACATCTCGATGAACGCCGCCAGGCTCAGGCCAAGTTCACACGCGAAGATCGCTGTCGGGGGAAAGGATGCCTGAAGAAAATTTCAAAAAAGCGGCATCTGAACGGGAGAGACCGGAGGCTTTCGCTCGAGTAGCGATAGGGATCGCCATAATAACGGAGTTTAAAAGCCGCCATTATGATGCTCTGTTCGATTTTGATCAGCATATCAAGGCATGGAAATTTACAGGATGTGAACAATATTGCATCAACCGTTCGGTTTTGGAAGCATGAGCTCGTTTTGATGTAATTGTACTTATTTCTTGTTTTCCGTATTATTGAAGCGTTGAATGGGTTCACATGAGAGACTTCCGGTGTCCTTCACATTTGACTGTCTTGAGATCTTTGATACTAGAAAGCAATTGTGTTCATCCTGCTAACTCAACAGGATCTTGCTCTCGGCTCTTTGGCCGATAACCCTGCCCTGAAACTGCATATTGCGGTGCGTCTAGTTCCATCCTCTCAGTCGCATCCCTAGCATGTAGCTCCGCCCTCTCATAAACGACCTTTTGCTCACTGGCAGCTGTGTGATTTTCCACGGCCGCCTTCTTTCTCCGCCTCAGGAATAACCAAACACCTAACGCGGCGGCTAGCACCAGCAATGCGGCCCCGATGCCAATACCAGCTTTGGCTCCGGTTGAAAGCGAAGGATTTGACTCCGGTGTGACCGTACCTGAGCTCGTGGGCTCAGTGCTCGCCGCCGTGGTCGTTGTGGTCGTCGTTGTGTTCTCCGCTTCCACAATTGTAAAGGCTGAGCCCGTAGCAACACTCCTGAACGGTTTTCCGTCCGTGCTATTGTATATCTCAATAACATATGGGTTGTCCAGATTGATGGCGAAGGCCTTGGTTATTGTCCAATTATACGTCATCTCGGTGCAAAACTTGTTCGAAGGCATTAGGTACCAGTTAGCGGATTCAAACTTGAACTCCTGGTCGGCTAGACTAGGTTAGTGTTGGTTCGTTGTTCATGGAGACTTCAATACTTACTGGCTATTGTATAGGGTGATGAACTTGGCAACGCGCCACGATACCCGACAGTAATCTTGTTTGAACCCCCTTCAGGTATGTCGAATTCGTAGCCGGCTGCCCACGAAATTTTGACAGTATCTCCAAAACGCACTTTAGCGCCGTTTGCTGGCTGTAAGACATAAACACCACATGTTTGTGAGGAGGTTGGCGACGGCACAGGGAGAGGGGGAGTAGTCATCGCGGGGATACGCAAGTCCGCAAAAACTGGAATTCTGGCAGTCTTTTCAAGTCGGGGCCGGACTGAAACCAGCGAATGCGCCGTCTTTATTTATTCCGAGAGTCGTCTCATCACCAGACGGGCGCGTAAGTGCGGCACAAGCCAGGCAACCTGGCTTATCACCACATCCCTTCCGGCGTTGCTACGCCCCTGGAAAGTGCACTTTGCAAAATGACTGCATATGCAGTCGAGCCATCGCTTGCGCGCGTGTTTCGTTGGGCTTCGCAGATCCTCGCAGGATTTAACGGCTGAGTTTCCATTTTAGGCCCTTCACAGATTTAGCCCGATAGCCTCCAGTCACGCCAACATGGCCACACCCTCAGTGAGTTTGAAAAGCAAGGACTGGAACCTTGATTTGTGGTGATGCAGTATTTGGAATGGCGACTACATGGCGTAATTGGCTGATAGATTAACTTAAGATCTTCGGTAACCCTACAGCCTGCTTCTAGTCGTGGCCGGGTGATTGTCAAGCATTTGGGATCAGGCTGTGACGTTACATACACCTGAACATCACTGACGGCTGGACAGGACTGATGCGCAGCCTGCTCAAAATGCAAGAAAGAGTAAGGTAGAAAGTAACCATAGATGATAAAATAAGCGTGAACAGTGCTTCGTGGGGCTGAGCCTGTCGAGGCTCTCCGTCTCGAAATTTCACACCCGCATACAGTATCCCTACGCTCGCCAGGCAGATCACCCCAGCCGCAATCCCTCGCACTATTGAACCAATCATTACATGTCCAGGAAGCAAACATATGACACCTTGACTTGGAGTATAGAGGTCGGGAACGTCGGGCCGCCGCTACAAACGAGCACGCTGGCAGTAGATCCTCGAAACGTGAGCTTGCCATGTGTTACTGTATGGCTTCTTAGTCGACACACCCTTGAGCTAACACAACCTGCTGAGTTGGACTCGGGTACGACGGCTCGTAAAATTGCAGTCACTGGATCATCATGGGGAGGTCCTCCAAGTTGATGCAAGTGCTCCCACCCACAAGGTGCCATACACGGGTAAGGGTACTTTCGATGTGAGTCTTAGCAAAGCACGGGTTCACATGACATCCCTCGTTCCATTACCAGATCAGCGATCATTCCATTTCTTTCATTCTTCTCAAATTACTCAAAAATAGGAGTGACACCCTTCTTCAGAATGATGTTTCCATACTTCCTCGTCTCGCCCGTCGAAACGATCGCAAACGCCTTCTTGGACCTCTCATAAAACGCGAACCTCTCCAGCTTCTCAATCTCTCCATCGTACCCCAACGACTTTCTAAAGTCTCCCTCCACGCTCGCGTCCGCCGTGTCGCCCTTGACGACCTCCATCATGAGCACGGGGACGACGCCGTAGTTGTCGAGCTCCAGGAGCGGTGCGATACCAGCCAGAAGCCTCGAGACAGTGATGCCTGGTGCAGGCGCGTCAGTCGTGCTGTGATACAGCGATGGTGATATGTCCGGACGTCAACTTACCGTCGGCTCGCAGGACCGGGATGTGAGGCGGGCAGATGGAATGGGCCGGGAAGTGGGCGTCGGCGAGGACGATTTCGTCGCCGTGGCCCATCTCGGCCAGAACCTTGAGGAGGTCTGGGGAGATGACGGGGGAGATTCCTTTCAGGACCATATTTGCGGTAGTGTTGTCCGTGAAAAAGGATGTTGGTGTAGTTGGTCAAGAGTGATGTGAGAAGACGTCTTTTTTAGCCTCAAGGTTGGATGTTTGTCGGTGAAGTGAACGTCGTCGTTGTAATAACCCCCCACGCCGTTTCGCAAAAAGTGGGGAGCTGGACCCTGAGCTCTAAAACACACCGTGGAGACTTTCTAGGGATGTTTGCACGAGATTGACGACATACAACAAACACCTCATCTCATTGAAACTTGCATGGCCAAAGAGGCCCGTATCCTCGCCGCGTTCATCCGGAAACACTTCCTCAATCGTCACAACCTCACTCCTGCTCACCCAAGCTAATCCAAGCCTTCTTCCCCTGCCCCCTCAGCCTCCCTTCAATCGCTAACCCCATCCCCCTCAACTCCTCCTCCCCAACACCCGCCCACTCGCGCAAGAACAGCCGCACACCCTCCACAACATGTTCATCTTTCGGGTCTTTACAAGCAAGCAGTAGATCGCCAACGAGCTCCAGCCGCAGATAATCTGCCAAGGTCGGCTGCTGCGACAGAGAACCCCTTCGCCCCAGCTTCAGCGCGAACAACGCAAGATCTTCGCTCCGGATAACCTTCAAGACTTCGCTTTTCACATGCGCAAAGTCGGCGTGGTACAGCCGGCGGCTCGCGACCGCATCGATGAGCTCCGACAGCTCCGCGACGAAGAAGTCGACGTCCTCGTCCAGCGCCGGGTGCCGGTGGTAAGGCATGGGGAGCACCGCGGTCCTCAGCCTGATCGTGCTGGGCAAGACGCGGAGCTGCGATGACGTCCTGGCGGCCTTCCCTGAGCGTATGTCCTCGATGAGCGCGATGGCGTCCTTCATCAGGGGAACGCTATTGGCCTGCCAGTTTTTCCAGCCCGCCGACCAGTTATCGGCCCCGACCGAGCGCAGCTTGGAGAACAACGCGTCGAGCATCTCGAAGTCGCCGTTGAGGACGAAGCTCCTGGCGGCCGCAAGCACGAAGTCCTGCACCAGCTGGAGGGTGATACCGCCTCCGCCCTCCAATTTCGAGGGTATCTCTCGCTCGTACCGCTTCAGCACGAAGGCTGCGTGCCCGAGTCCGAGTGCGAATGAATTGTTCCCGGTGTTGTCGAACTGCTTCAGCCAATGTTTTCCCGCGTTGCTATCGACCAGATCTCGGTTCTTCTTGACTGCTTTTGTAACGCGTTGAATCTCGACAGACGGGCTGGCGTTCGTAAGTGCGATTTCGCACAGCATCCCGAACAGAGAGGCGGGCATGTACTCCGTCCATCCAGCAAAGAACGACGAGAGCATCGCGGGATTCACCGGACACCTGGGGAGTTCGATCTCGCCCTCAACGAGCTTATTCGTCGCGAGGAAGAGCTTCATCCAGCGAGCGTTGGTGACCGCGGATCCCTCAAGCGCACTAACGACGAGCTTAGCGATTCTCTGCTTGTCGTCCGGGTTAAGCTTCGTGTTCTGGGCTTGGTCAAGCAGCAACTTCAGCAACGGCGTCTCCTCGCCGACCTCCGGAAGCCCGTCGGCCCAGTCCTCCTCCGTATAAGGCCTCCTCTCACTAAGCTGCGCCGCCGCAGGCACCACATGCCTCTCCAGCGCGTCGAGCACACGCGCCCGCAGCTCCGGTGGGCATGACGGGACCTCCAAAGTGCTCATCAAACTCTGCACGATCGTGATCCGCGCGTCGATGTGTCTCGCCTCCGAGAGCAGCGCCGTGAGGATGTCGCAGGTCGAGAGCGCGCTGATGAAGAGGTTGTTGTGCAGCACCTGCGCCATCATCTTGATGGTCGTGACCTTGATCGCCGGCTTCGGACCCTTGTTCTCCCCGCCCTTGACGAATGGCCGCGCGTTCTGCTCACGCATCTTGTCTCGCATGGCGCCGGCCATGGTATGCAGGAACTCCTTCGCCGCCTTGGAGGGCAGGTTCGAGAGGAACCCGACGTTGATGAGCTGGCGATGCCACGAGCTGTTCTCGCCTCCGTCCATGATCAGGTCGCGGATGAAGGGGCACGCGAGAGCGGGCTCGTCGCTGTTGGCGACGCGGAGGACGATCTCGATGATGTTGCCCATTTGCACGTTTAACCTCTTCTGGCCCAGGCGCGCCCTCATCCCGTCCATGAGAAACCGGGCCAGCTCCGCCAACAACGCCGGAGTCGCGCCGCGGAGGTTTCGTAGAACGTAGACTGCTTGGACTTCCACACTATTGCGTGAGTCCAGCAGAGCCGTGGCTGTCTTGCTGTAGAGTAGGGCCTCTATTTCGAGGAGCACCTCCATCGTCGGCTTCCACAGCATCTCCGTGATATCCCGGGCCTGGTCCTCCGAGTCCGCCGACTTCGTGATCTCGTTGAAGGACTCCACGCTCTCGTTGGCAAGGCGCTTATCGACCACGGCCCGGGGTAGTTGGAGCACATTCTCCCACCTCGAGCGCTTGAATCCCGGTTCTTGCACGGCCATGATCGCGGTCTCGGTCAGGTCGACGAGAATTCTGTCGGCGAGATCGACGCCCGCCTTCACCGACGCGGGGGTGGCAGCGGCCGCGGCCGGGGTATTCTTCTTCGGCACGCCGCACAAGAGATCCTTCGCCTCCTCCGCGACGAGCACGTCGCCGCTGTACAGCTGCCACGACGTCAACGGATCCTTGACGAAGCGACGAGCCCACAGCACGGTGTCCCCAAAGGTCTCGAGGTCTCCCGCGGCGATGGCCAGGTTCATCGCCGACTTGGCCCAGAACGCGCGGTGCGCGGGCTCGCGCGACTGCTCCGCCCTCTTCTTTCTGTCCTCCACGATCCCCCGTGCTCGGACGAGCCAAGCCGTGTCGTCGATCCCGGCCTTGGACTTGCTGGTCAGGAGAGCTCTGAGAACCTCGACGTCGCCAATGCGGCTGTTATCCGGTCCCTTCGGCTGGCTCAGCACGCTCTTCGTGGTGGCGGGGGAGAAGAAGTCGCCGCCCGGGTAGGCCTGCGCCAGCCTCTCGAACAGCCGACGCGACCGCTCGATCTCGATCTCGAAGAATACCCACGGCTGCCAGAGATTGCCCTTCACGGGAAGATCCCGCAACCGGGCGAGACCCTCCTCCGAGTCGTCCTCGATATCGATGCCGTAGCCCTTCAGATGTCGAAACGCCAGCCTCAGAAGCTCGTACTTGGACTCCGGATCCAGGCGTTTCCTCGTCCGCTGGGCAATCCCGAACATCGCAGACAGATCGAGCTGCCGCTTCCCGCCCGGCTGGAGCTCCAGCAGCTGCACCACTCGCAGCCTGAACCTCTCCTTCCCGTCCGCGGGCGCCATCTTCCACTTCTGGATGATGAGCTGGAGCAGCCCGCTCTGCCGGGTGTCCAACTGTTGGGTGATCTGGCTCGGGTTCTTTTGCAGAGCTCGGATGACGTAGTCGAGGAACTTCTCCTTCGTCGCCTCTTCGTAGTTCTTCTTCTTCTTGTTGATCAGCAGCCGGACCAGAAGAGGCATCGCAAACTCATTCATGAAGTCCCCGGAAACACGCGGATCCTCGTCCTCCAACAACCTCCCCAAAACCTTCTCACAGAGCGCCAGATTCCCCTGCACAAGCGCCCTATCCTCCCCGAAACTCTTCCCCCCATCTCGCGCAAAGATCTCCCGCAGGAACCTCTCCTCATACCTCTCGCGATGGCCCCTCGCCAGCGCCTTCTTCTGAAACCCGCTCCACTCGACCCCCTTCGCCTCCCACTCCTCCACGACCTCCAACTCGCACGCCGGGACGATGTCCTGATAGAACCGTCTCAGCGGCCTCTCGTCCGGCGCCCCGGGGCCGTGGAGGAGCCTCACGAGCTCGCCGAGCGCGGGCCGCCGCTCCGCCCTCGCGTCCGGCGCCGACGCCGTGCGCCCGAGCCAGCGACACGTGGTCCGCACGTCGCTGACGCTGAACTCGGCCATGGCGGCCGCGAGGCCCGTGGCGCCGCCGACCGCGTCCCACGTCGCGCGGAAGCGGTCCGCGTGGCGGAGGGATTTGCTGAGGCTCTTGATCGCGGCGGTGCGGTCGCCGGTTTTGGAGGTCGGCTGGAGGGCCTCGGCGATTTCTGCCGGCTCGATGCGTCTCATTGTGTCTGGTGGTGGTGTTGTTCTGGTGTTATTATGTAGGAAGGTGATTGATTATTACGGCCGCGTTGTACGGCATTGAGAGTGATGATGCAAGTGGTTTTTATTTGCATTGGGTCGTCGAAATATTATCTCGCTTTTAAGCACTACTTTAAAGCCAAATTGCAAGTGAGCACACGCGCATTTCAACAACGTGACTCAACTCGCCGACTGGCTCAATTTCTTTCCAGGCAGTCATGTTGACGACGGCGGCAAGCAATCGTGAGGCACAGCTCTGAAAGATCGCCAGTCTAAGCCAGGAACGGATTCTGAGTCAGAGTAGCATTCGTGGCTGGCGTTCCTAACGATCAACACACAACCCGACCTGGCGGTGAGGGGGGTAGTCGATTCAACGACTATTCTCGTCAAAAAACCGAGGCCAATTCCATCCAAGCGGCCAATAAACGAAGGATGACGATGCATCATCGTGATCGTCGGGCGTCTTCGCGGGCAGCGGGTTCATCCAGTCTTACACGAGCCACATGTACAAGTGGCACACACGTCCACATCGGTGACTTCTCAGCAATCCGTGCAATACTGGCAATGTGATGTAAGGAAAACGTCCCCCTATCTTCATCCGATCTTTGTCGTCTCTTCTAAACAAATTCCTCGTCGGCATTGACGCACATCCCATCCCGCCCACCCGTCCGAACCCTCAGCCTCGAACCCTCTCAATGCGAGCCGCAGCACGTTTCGGAATGAAGAGCCGCCCAATATATAGCAGACAACACCTGCCCGGCACACGCGCCATCGGGTGGCGGTGCGCGGCGGCCTCGCTTCAGGAGAAGGGGAGGTTCAAAAAGCACCGGACTCCCTTTGAATGCCAGGGTTTTCGATTGCAGAGGTCTATCAATCACTCTTATGAGTTCAAAATCATCATACTACTTTTTTGCCTCGTTGGTGCGGCTGCTTTTAAGGACGTTCTCATTGAAGCCACGCCGATCAAGCGCCAAGACGTCTTGCATCATATCACGAGCATCACGGTGGACGAAGCCAACCACGTTGACGAGCATTTAAGACCTGGAAGCAGAGCAGGCCGTCCTATTTGGTACCGACAACGTTTGCTTGAGAGGAAAGACACGATACACGGAAACATCACCAAAGACCAGCTTCAATCACGGCCGAACGTGGACCCGATGGTTTGCGAAACGACAAAAAAGATGGATCCCATTGACCAAGCAGACCTCCCTAACCCGAAATTCAAGTCGAAGAAGACGATAGGTACAAAGAACCAAATGTCCATAAAAAGGGTGCCGGGTCGTGGAGGTTGGACATCATCAAGTGATGAAGTCTACCCGCCACAGACCGGGCCAAGAAGTGAAGAAGGAAAATGCAATGTTCCATGGTAGGGTCGAACCTTTCCCCCCAGTTTTCTGATTCCACGCCAGATCCGTAAATGCATCATCATGAATGTCCAGTTTCCTCGAATCATGTCTCAGCTAGCGCGAGCATACCATAACGCAAAGCCTATCCATCACGCAAGTGCCGTATGGAAGATTGTGTTGAAGAGAAATGTACTCATGCCATTCGTTGGCGACCAAAGCGCATGATTCAAAGGGTCCCATCGACGGGGACAGAGGAGATCGAAAAAATCAAAGCGATCCCCTGATAAAGTACAGCGGTAGAAGTGAAGAAATGCCTCGCTCATGCGATTGAGTCCATCTGCACCCGTACCCAGTGGTCGTGTCGCAAACAAAATCCCAGATCTGCTTCAAGCGGGCAGGGCGAAGGGTGCAAGTGCAGTTTGGACGAGTCCGAGAAGACGCCGCCTAGTAGCCGTTGACGGTGGCGAGGCTGCCGGGAGGCAGGACGTTCTTGTCGAAGCTGCCGATGACGTTGCCTGTTTCTGGTCAGTGAAGAGCTTGGAGAGTGGTCGAGGTTCAACATACCCTGCTTCTTGTAGTTGCAGACGGTGTACCAGCTGCCAATGGAGCTGAGGGAACCAGCGGCGCAGTAGTGGACGGCGCAACCGACGCTGGTCGTGTCAACCCAGACCATCTGGGTGAAGTGGCCCCACTTAAGGAAGTCGGTCATGTCAGGGCTGGCCTGGCCGTAACCGGTGAAGAGGTTGAGCTCGCCGTTGTACCACTGGTCAGAGATGGCCTTCTGGGCAGCCTTGGCCTCACCAAGAGTCTCGGAGCCAGTGGCACCCCACATGGCGAGGTTCTGGCCGTAGCCACCGCTGCCCTGGGTCATGTCGTGCTCGAAGACGCAAGTGGCGGCGGTGTTGGCAGCATAGCCGGCAAGCTCGCTGTCCCAGGTCAGGGCAGGAGCGGAGTGGTTGGAGCGGTGGACGTTGTGGGAGTCAATGCAGGCGGTCTGGAGGTCGTTGGTAGCGGGGACGCTGGTGGCAGGAGGAGCCTGGGTGGTGACGGGCGCCGGGGTGGGAGTCGGCGTGGGGGTAGGAGTAGGCGTGGTCTCCGGCTCGGGAACGGGGACGTAGACGGACGAGGGCTTGACCACGGTCGGCTTGGGGGGCTCGACGGTGACGGTCGAGAAGACGGGCGCGGGCGCGGAAGTCTCAACGACCTTGGGAGCAGAGCTGGCGGGAGCCTCGTAGTAGATGGCAGGGTTGGAAGGCGTGGGAGTAGGAGTAGCAACCGGAACACCCTCGGTGACGGTGACGGTAACCCACTCGACGTCGAGGACGGTCTCCATGGCACGGGGGTCAAGGCCGATGGCACGGCCCATGACCGCGGCGGCGCCAGAGGCGGCAAGAACGATGGAAGATCTCATTTTGGCTGAGGTGGTTGATGATCAACGATGAGTGTCTGAAGGATGGTTAGCTTCGCCTGCGAAGTGTTGCTGTTGGGAAAAGACGGAGAAAAAAATGATGGCAGGAAATGGCGAAGGAGTGTGTATGCGTAGGCACTGAAGCAACACAAGATGTCTTCAACTCGGAAGACACTTGTGGCTTCATATATCTTGATGTAGGGCGAAGAGAATTCCCCAGATATACCGGATGCAACACAACGACATGCCACCGGCACGTCTCCGTGATCCAGACTCCCGCCCACAACGCCCTTTTTCTTCGAGATCCTGAGTCAAGCGGGACGGAGCCACGTGATGGTCAAGACAGATGAACAAAGGTCTTTGTTGGAGGGGGCAGGCTGTGTCGCGGTGGCATGTGGTTGTGTCGCAAATGGCATTTGCCAACAATAGCATTGACTCGGGAGGAATGACGGAGAGACAATTGGGGTATCGGATGAGGCTAGATCGACCACTCACCTTTGTGATTTTGGCTTGATGTCTTGGGAGATTCGCGGAATCTGGCAACCAGGGATCCTGTCCGGACGATATATGGGATGGTTGTTGCGGCGGGGAGATACTTGATTTTTGTTGAGCGAGGCAAATATGATCCCGTGAGATGATTCTCAGAGCCAGCTGTGTGGTGATGCAGCACTGCTGATACGGTTCCGTCAAGGACCTTGTGGTAAGTTGGTGAATGAGTGTGGGTGAACAACAGGAAAGACCTTGTTGTTTGATAGTTGGATACGCAGGTCGGACGAAGGAAGCCGTAAGTTTATTTTTTGGTGGTGAGCCGAAAAAAAGAACTCTCGTGAGAAACGATGCGAAGGAGTGACGATGCTGCGAAGAGAGCGTGAGTTTGAAATGCCGCGAAAAGGAATGTCGGTAGCCTGCCTGCCCTTCTATCCTGGAAGGTTGAGGTGCAGAAGAGAAAAAAAAAGAGGGGATCTCAGGTCGGGACCCGGGGCGAACTTACTTGGTTTTAAAAAGGAATGGACAGTGTCAAAAGACGACACGATGAGGCGACCTGGGCCGAAGGAGTGGAAGAGAAGGGGGTCGTTAGAAGCGGTCTCCTTGGGAATGGTGAAGCAGGAGGAGAGACAAGACGTTGGTGGATGGCGACGCCGGGCTACTAAAAGGGAGACGACAGGAATTGAGGAACCCGCCTAACTGGGATTCGAAGGACTGGGCAAGAGTCTGAGCGCGAGTCCAGTGGGTGGTCCAGCTGCGTCTACCTGCGTAAGGTACCTTGCCTAGGCGGGGGCCAGGGTGCTGAGGCTAGCGCAGTTGGTCGTGTTAGCTGCTGTCCAGGGGAGGTGTTTAGTTTGTTGTGGTGCCTGTGGTGTGCGTGTGCGTATGCGTGTGTACGACTGATTTCGTTCAAGGTGAGCGGACTGTGGAGGAGGCGCCGTCGATGGCAACGGCAAGCAAGGATCTCGAGATGTGGAGGGGAGGGAGGGGTGAACAAAAAAAGAGGCAGAGGCAGTGGGGGTGGATAAAATCAAAGTAATCAATGAAAACGAACGAACGACAGACGGGACGACGGGAGGCAGTTGCTGCTGTCCTGGACCCTGCAGAAGGAGCAAGAGAAGGTGGACGAGGGACGGGGGCCGGGGAGTCAGCGAGTGGAGGCAAGTGTGATGAAGGGCGGTAATCTGGAGGCGAGACAAGCAACGAGAAAAGGCCCCAAAACTCAAGAGATTGGGTGTGTTTGACACCTTATTCTTCAATATGTTTGAATTGTGCAGGGCGCAAGAAACACCAATATCAGGCACAGGGACTGATGCTGCTGTTGTTGCCGTCAATGACAGGAAAATGGAGGGGTGAATAAGATTGATGTGGGGGTGGCTATATCCCGTCTCCTAAGGTGAGGGGAAGGGAAGGAGCGAATTGGGCTTCTTCGAATGGTCCTTCCTCACTTTAAACGTGCGCCAGGTCAGAAGAGAAGATATGACAAAAAGGAAGGAAGGAACAACCTGAGATCTGCTATGACGCTTCAAGTGCTACCCTCCTCGTGGGCGCCAAACAGAACTGTCAGCTTGCTCTCATGTGCTCAAGATAAGAGGTCGATAATAGCAACACCAATGCAGCCTCAACCGCAACGGCAAACCGAACGCAAAAAACAAGCCAAATTTACCTGCGCCTCACCCGTCAGCTCGTCCAGTCAGCTTATTGTGTCGCAAAATGGCTCACTTCTAGCTAGCATGCGTCGAGATATGAAGCAGGCATCGTACCTAGGCATCTTGGCTACAGCTATCCGCTGCCTGCATCAAGTCAAGCATTTTAATCCATCACTGGACCAGCTTCCTGATCTGGGGCGCTGTCTTTCCCGAATAAAATTGTTGGATATTCGATATACACTCTGATATGCATTCATTATCGTCCTTCCTGTCAAGATCGGTTCCGTGATTTCGCCGTGCCCTGTTGTCGTGCTAGCCACCACCACCACGGACGGCACCGACAAACCCCTCAACACCAAGACTGCCCAGCTGTATCCAGGAGACGCGAAAGTCTCAAGGAGTCGTCCACGACCTGGATCAGAGTCATGGCCCAGACCGTCCGGCGGGACTCTCGAGCAGAGCAGACGCAGACCTCGGACGACGTCTGGCGGTCCCATCATCAACATCGATCGTGGTTCCCGGTCTGTTCGTCCCGGGGTTCCTCAGATATCATCGCGATAGTCTTGGCTGACACCGGCATCCTAACAGCCACTGGTTGCAGTCCCCAGCATCTCACGATAGCGACAAGCGACAAACACCAAGAGCTGTCCATTGGACGAATCCAAGGAAAGAAAAAGGGGCTTCCTCCTTCCGTCCCGGCGTCTCGTCTCCTGCGTCGACGCCCCCCTCCTTTCCCTCCGCCCACGTCCCGATCCCTGGGGTTTCCTGCATTTTGGACCAATCCCATCGCGGCGAGGTGCAGACGCCCACTCCTTTCCACCCAATGACGAATGACTTCATCTGGTACCTTGCAGAAGGTGGGCTCCTCTGGCCCTGATTGCTGCAAGGGTTGTGCGCTTGGCCCGGGGTGACCCACCGTCTTGAAACGGCCTTAATTTCGGTGGGGACCCGTTCATCCAGTCTTGCGTGGACATGGACTGTGCTCCTGCCTGGCTCTTGCCCATTCACCATCTGTGCCTGTTGTTCTTGTCCACTGTTTAAAATTGTTTTCTCGACAACGATGGCGCTCTTGCCGGGACGATCACTACAACGCTGCACTTGCACGGCGCGCCAGCCAACTGTTCCCTGCCAGAAATGCATTTTTTAACTTTATCAGCGCTTCTTCTTGGCCGTTTCTTCCGCTGTCTCGCCAAATGACCTCATTACGCTTCGAGGGGATTTCCTTCGCTCACATCCCCACATCAACCGCTATCGTTGCCGCTCCCGTATCACTATCACCGCTGTCAACGTCTCATCACACCCGACAACTTTTTTGACGTCCTGATTGCCGATGACGACCACCCATCAACAAAACCCTGTCAGCCCGGAGCGGGGGTTACGATGAGCGAGATGAAGCTGCAAAAATCTTCCGTTGCCTTTGTCCCAGTCCCAAGTCCCAACATGATGCGGTTTTCTGGGGTACAGGCACCGGCACCGGCGACCGCACCGCAGGACACACGTCCCGTGCCCACAGCGGATGGAGGTGCATGCGGATACCGACCTGCAGCAATCATTTCCATGGTGGAAAACCCAAGATGAGCCTGGGTCGAAGTTACCATTGTTTGTTATGCTCCTCCTCGGATGCCAATCTGCCGGTTCGTCGCTGTCATACCTGGGGTTGAGCTCGACGCTGGACGGCATGCCTGGCAACCGCTTGGTACTACCGTCCAGCTGCTGTCCTCGAGGTAGGTAATTGTCACGGACGTCTAATCGGCTACTGTGCCTCTCGTCCGGCTCTCTGCGAGGCGCTTTTGGTGCGGCCACCACCTAAGAAAAGATGACAATCCAACCGAGCACAGTCCGGTTCCCGAAAGGCAGCGGTCGTCTATCACCAACATGGCAGTCCACTTTGGTGGCGTCCCGAAGCCTTTCGCCAGCCCCAAGCCATGATTGCGGACAATTATGCCACGGAAAACGCCTCGGGTCCGTGTAATCCGGCACTTGATACCTCTGTGCCAGAAGACCTCCGTGAAGGCCGAGCAAGGTGCAGTACCTTATCTTACGACGGATCACAGCCAAATTCAAGCATGAGTTGTTGCAACGACCCGAATCCCGACTGCTGGATAACCCGGGGCTTCTGGGACATCGCCCATCGATCAACAACAGCCAGGGCCAGGCGGCATCTCCAACTATGCCCATCTCCCGTCTTGTTCGCAGCGATCAGCGGCGTGATCAAGATGGCCAATATGACAGACACCGGACGCAACAGAACAGCTCCATCCAAGAGCCTGGCCGGCTTGGCAGCCTACTCCCACATGCCATGTCAACCTAGCCTATCGAAAACACAAGTCAGACTTCGAAGTTCTCAACATTCGGTTTCCCGCCTCCTGTGGGGCACGCCGTCGTCTGTTCTCAACTCGGCTCTCTTATCGACTATCCGGCATTGAAGCAGCCAAGAAACACAGTTGCTCGAGCTCCATCGCTGCAACGTCTAGAACCATCGCTACTTCTTGACGCAGAGTTCTCTCTGCGACGATCACTCGGAGGTTTCTTCCTTGCATTCAAGACGCGCACAGATAGATACTTTCCGCTGCCCAGTTCGACTGCTACCTCGCCGCCAGTTGACAACGGCACCCGGTCCCTGGATCGGACGACTTACATCATCTCGTCTCTGCAGCGAGATCAGATGTCGTCCCATCTTCCCACATGGCTTACAACAAGTCAGCTATTGATACCCCATTCACTGCATTCAATTCACCCTCATGAAACTTATTGCGGAGGCGCCAGTGCAACCCCGATATTGCGATCCCAGGTTTGCTGACAGGACAAGCAAGGAATCCCTCTAGTTCATCACTTCGTCTTGACTGAACGCTTGATGCAACAATCAGACGCCTTCTTTCGTCTATGCATTCCAATCACGCCGAGCCATGGACACCCTGGACATCAAGATAACACAATAAGATCTGACGGGGAGAGCCCTGAAGTTGGTTGCGCACGAAATGAAGTTTTGTTCACCACAGGCCCCCAAACACCCTTAATCTTGCCAGCGAGATTTCACTGAGGGGTTTTCCTGCCCTGCGTTGCTCCTCCATCCCCATGCCGGCGACCCGTCTCCCGCGGGCCACACGGCACATCACACCAGCCTTCGACCCCGGGGAACACGGCATTCCTTTTAGCCTGGATCTCCCAACGGAAGACCCCAGTTCTCGTTGGAGATGAATGTTCGAACTCGCCATCTTTCCATCGCCATCAGCTCATCTCCGGCCCACCCTCACAAGGAGACTGGTGCATGTCAAATTTGCCCCCGCAGGTCCAGAACATTTCACTGCTGTTGGGTAGCGAATCCTCCGAATGGAAACGGGGCACGGCAAGAACTCAACGGACGTGCTCTCAAGTTTGAACCAAGATCCGAACAATTGAGGTTGAGTCAATGGAGTTCTTGGTTAGCGACCCAAGACTGAGCGTTCATTGATTCAAGCCAGGCCTTGCTTGACCTGACCTGACCGTCTTGGGTCGAACATTGAAAAAGCCTTTCGTTGGTCGACAGGCCTCAAGTAAGCCAAATAACTGAGCGACCCGAAACATGTTGTTTGACGACAGCTGCGGCCATTTCGCGCGGCCCGGTCGCCCAGCGCCTGTGATTAAGGTTGCACTACGCTGACGCCCTTGGGCATGATTTCCCGTCCCCTCCTCATCTCTCAACGAAGACCAACCCTTGACGTCAACCCGTAGTGGTTTCACGATAGCTTCACGAATTTCGATGGATCACATTTCCGAATATGCAAATCCATCACCATGAGATCCTCTAGGATTTGCCCATTGACAATACTGCTGATCAGAAGATCTGAACGCGTTGGGGGACCAGAATTTCCGGGCCTCAAGACTGCAGGATCTCAACGCCTTCGATTCATCATGGAGGCAAAGAGTCTTAGACAGTGACACCTCTGCCAGGATGTCTATCCGCTCGACAGCCGAAGCCAAACCACCGGCGTATCGGCGCGCTGGAGATTGTAGCACAAATCTTCCATCGAGAAGTTTTGGGTCATCGCGCGGCAAAGGAGCCGACATCAACCATCTGAGAGGGGCTTGGGATGCATGGTCTTCATACGCAAACATGCAATCGACTTTTAATGTGTCCTTCGGGGAGAGCGAATGAATGCTCTTTCCCGTGCAGCGTGTTTTATTTTTGGGATTTTTCTCGGTCTACCCATTGTCCAGTATGTAAAATCAGCGTAACTGCTGAGTTCCAGACAGTTTCCTGGCTCTTCTGAGACTCTTTCCATCTTGAGTTGTGCAATTTCAAATCCTGCGCCAGTCGCGAAATCAGCCGAGCCAGCTGACTCTTTCTCATCGTCCTGTGCACCTCGACGACGGCTTCTAGAACTTCACGCTGACCTCCTTCTTGGCATCCAGAGACAGGCGCGGGAGGACAGTCATCGTATAAGGAAGACATCGTCCCGCAGACTTTCAGTCAACTACTGGTATTCCAGACGCACCACACACGTACCACCCACCATCGCGGCATCTTGCCCTTTCACGTTGACCGTGACGAGCCACGAGCCTCAATAAGACGGTATGCTTGGCAACGTGGCTTACCATCCGCGCCCTCAACGTCAGAGGCAAATTGCATGCTTGGACGAGACCGCCGGCAAAGCTTGCTAAAACATAGGCTCGAACCCGTTTGCCCGCCCATGGTGGCGAACACACGACGACAGCTCGCGCTGACAAGTCGACTCTCTGACTGGCCGAGGAGAAGTGACTGACAAATAGAGACAAAACGCACGCTGGGAGGCTCCTCACATGCCCGGCGCAACTGTGGCTGAACTGAACCCTTCTCACATGATCCGCCTATACGGGCTTTCACGGGCCTTCATA
Organism: Colletotrichum karsti; assembly: GCF_011947395.1. Lineage (NCBI taxonomy): Eukaryota > Fungi > Ascomycota > Sordariomycetes > Glomerellales > Glomerellaceae > Colletotrichum > Colletotrichum karsti. The sequence continues at coordinate 335,246 of NW_024065923.1, forward strand.
GGCCAGGAGATATATGATGCGTCGTTACGTCCGGGGCGAGCAGTTGACACGCTCTCGCCGCGACTGTCTCGGGTGGCTGCTCGTAAGCAGGATATGCATCGTTGACAGCTGAGAGACACGGCGAGAGAGCTCGTGCCCACCGCGGGAGCTTGTGTTCACGACACCAAGACAAAAAAAAAAGGCTCCTCAGCATTTTCCCCATCCCCTTCGTCCGCTTCATGGGGAGGAAACTGAGGAGACTGAGCGACAGAAGTGAGCACCGTTGCACGTCGTCCAGTGGCAGGGCAGAGACATGAACACCCGCCGGTTGCCGGTCTCAAGCGGATGATGGACCTTGGGTCCTGGCCCGGGCGGAAGCGGCCTCCGCGGGCAGATGCAATGCGGATCGGCGTGTCTCTGCGGGATGTGATCGTGGATTGCGGAGCGTTGTACGGCACATGTCTTTTTGCGATGATTGCGGAGGGATCGTCATGCTGTGGCCAGTCAGGCAATGGAAAAAGCCTGGGAGGTTTAGATGCTGGCGGGGAGCTGCCTTGGCCTCGTTGCTCGAAAAGAGGGGGAAGAGGGGTTGAGGTCGGATGAGGGAGGGGAAAACGCAGGTTGCTGTCGTCTCCCGATGGTGTTGAGCGGCGTGCCGTGGGGTTGGGGCGATGACTCCTATCAATGTTAGCAGTTCACGATCACCGCTCTTTAACGGTGAACGCATAGCAGCAGGCCAATCCGCGAAATAGAGCAAGAGCAGCAAGTCATCGGTTGATCCCAAGTCTGATTGATGACATATGTACACAGCGTTTCTATCGCCAGCCTACATCTCTTCTTCCCCCTCGACGCAAAGCCAAAAACAAGGATGTCCTTCTTCCACGCAAACCGTCCGTGAGACGGGTCTACGACGCCTGCTTGCCGCCCTCGGCCTTTGACGGGGGGATGAAGGGCTTGCCCTCGAGGGTGTTGATGGCGATGTCGGCGTAGATCATGTGAGGACGGAGCTCGACGGGGGTGACGCCGGGGCGTTGGTCGGGGATGTGCTTCTCCAGTTTCTGTGGTTCATTCGTCAGCGTAATGTTTCTCTCTGATGGAATGAAGCCCGCGGTTGGTGCTTCTTGCTTGTCGAATCATCAACGAGCAGAGAAGGTGGATAGGTAGTGTCCATCGGATGAAGAGACGTACCAGGTTCTCGTAGACACACTTGTTCAGCTTCCACTCGGCCGGTCTGCACTGGTAGAGCTGGTGGTTGCGGTTCTCGACGCATGTCCAGTGGGCACGGAACTGCTCGAGGCAGTGGGTGTTGATGTCCTTGATCCTGCAGCGGGCGTTTCGTCGTCAGCATCCAACTCCCCAGATGTGCCCCGTCCACCAGGCCTGGATCTCTCTGCCGGCAACCCATGTTTCCCCCGGAAAGAATTGCAAAACGTACACGCTGGAAGCACATCTAGTAACCCGGCGGCCCTCCTTCAGGCAGTCGAACTCGCCGCGGCCCGCGCTCTCCGTCTTGCACTGCATGAAGTCGTCGTTGTATTCGCGGCAGCGGGCGCCGATGAAGTAGGCCGCGGACATGAGCGGCGCGGAGCTGGCGCCGACCTCCTTGACCTTGGGGACGTCGTCGGGCAGCGGGGTCGTGTCGACCTGGACCTGCTGGTTGAACCTGCGTGTCGTCGGGTGCCGGCCGTTAGCGAAACCACTTCATCTTGATATCGCGACATTTGTCTGTTCTCGGAGGGAGGAGGGGAGGAGCGGTTCGGGACGCCAATTGACGGACGACAATTGGGAGGGAAAGCAAACGTACTGGGGCCGTCGGGATGCCATGGTTGCGGTTGTGGTTTGATGGGATCTGGGCCGGCGGCGGGGGGAGACGGACGGTTCGGTGGGTTTATTCGCGATTGGGACTTTCTCGCAAGCTTTCCGGCTATGGACGCTACGGAATTGAGGTGAGGTCGATTTAGGAGGGTGCTGATTGGCTCGGTTGGCCGCGAGGCTGGAGTGGAGCTCTAGAGGTGTGGCGCTCGCCGTCTCGGTCTGGGCTGTGGCGCTCGGTGAAGGCTGCAGCTCTGGCCAGCTCCGATTTATTATTTTCGCGTCGCTTGTTGCTAGGACCTCAGCTCCGGTCTTTCGCACCTCTGCCCGATTGACGCCTTGTCGAGACCCTCTTCGACGCCCTGCGACGTCTTGTTACTCGTGTTTTCTAGGAGGACGAACTTTTTCTTCGATACCCCGGATTTTTTTTTAGTTCCTTCTTTCTGGCGACGATGCACTGAGACCCTCCGCATTGTTTTCCTCCCCGATCCGACTTTGCGCATCGATCTCGACCCCATTCTTCTCGTCGCGACCATCGTCTGACTTTATCTCACGACACCACGCATAGCCGCTTCGCCCAGACACCATGAGTTTGTTCGGAGCACCACCGAAGCCCGCCGGGCAGACGGGTGGTGGCCTCTTTGGAGGTGGTGGATTCGGCGGCGCCTTGGGCCAGTCGACACAGCAGCAACAGCAGCAGCAACAGCCTGGCCAGCAACAGGGCGGGCTCAGTCTGTTCGGTCAGCCCCAGAATCAAGGAAACGCCTTTGGTCAATCCATGGCTCAACCACAGCAGCACCAGCACCAGCAACAACAACAACAGCAGCAGCAACAGCAGATGCCCAACCTGTCACAATCGCAAGCGCAGCTATCCAGCTCCCTCTGGCAACCCGGCAGAGAAACACCTCGTATGTTGTGCTCCCACATGCATCTGCCTCGTGGCTAAAGATATCTCTACAGAAAATCAGAAGCCCATCCCCGAGCAGATGGCGCTCATCTTCGAGAAGTGGAACCCCACGAACCCCAACTGCGCCTTCAAGCACTACTTCTACAACAAGGTCGACGAGGCCTCCGTCCCCTTCTACAAGCCCGGCCCGCACGAGGACCCCAAGGAGTGGGAGGAGGCGCTGCAGAAGAAGCCCGCGCCGGGCTTCATCCCCGTCCTCTGCACGGGCTTCAACGGCGTCGCGGCGCGCCTGCAGACGCAGAAGAAGGTCGTCGGCGAGCTCAACGTCCGCCTGCACCAGATCAACGCCAGCCTCGACGCCATCCTGTCCCGCCACGACCTCGAGACGAGCGTGCGCGCGCTGGCGGCCCGCAGGCGGCACGTCGTGCTGCGCGAGCGGTGCCTGGCGCTCGCCGCGAGGGTGCAGGTGCTGCGGAACCGCGGGTACGCGCTCAGCGGCGACGAGGACGACCTCAGGCTCAAGCTGGCGGAGCTGGAGCGGAGCGTGCAGGACCCGGCGCTCGCTGCGAGGGAGGAGGAGCTCTGGAGCCGGTTGATCGTGCTGCGGGATTATGCGGGCCAGTTGATGAAGGAGACGAATAAGCCTGCTTTTGCTAGTGGAGAGGGGCTGAGCGAGGAGACGGAGCACAAGGCGAAGAAGGTGAGATTTTGCCGTGACTGGTGCCGTGAAGGGTTGTTGCTAACTGGGTGCAGGTCTTGGAGGACTACGAGAAGCAGATCCAGCACCTCAAAAAGGAGGTCGAGTCGATCACGAAGGACTTTGAGCAGTGGGAGAAGGAGCGTAATCCGAGCTCATGAGTAGCTTGACGGAACGGGGTACGGGCAGTGGACATGTCATAATAGAGGATCCGGCGCGAGCGGAAAGCTTTTGATGTAGGAACTGGATTGGTACGGTAACTTGGACGACAGCTCTCAGCCTCACGTCGTCGGCAATAAAAGTAGCGAAGAGCACGCGTGAACACGAGAGAGGCATTAGTCAAAAGTCGTGATGATTGTTTACCCTGACTCCGATGTGATCTATGCCCATATAGCACCCCATCCGAGCGGTCTTGTTTGTACAGAGGTATTTTACAACAAGGGGCGTGTATCCTATTACACATCTCCAGCCATGGATATCGGCCCGCGGCCGTAGTCCTTAGTGGCTACGGCATGTCTGCGTAGAGGTTGAAGCAGTTGTCTGCGTTCGTATTCACAGTTGAGCGCTTCTGAAGGCTCGGGAGGTTGGTTCGTCGACGTCAAGGTTTCTTTACAAGACCTTGGAGGCGGCATCGATGACGAAGGGGGCTGGTAGGGGAGCGTCAGTCAGCGATTGCCGGCGAGGAGTGCGTCGAGTCTACTCACAGAGGTAGAGAAGGACGGCGGAGACGGCGACCTGCTGGATGGTGAAGCTAGCCTCGGCCTCCATCTGCTTGATCTCCTCCTCGGAGAGCTGGGGGGGCGCGACTGCGAGAAGAATTAGCAATGCCCTTCTGACAGGATGATTGTAGGTACGTACATCCTCCGAACATATTGACGGTGTATTAAGGTATTGACGGGGGTGGACGGGGTCGAAGAGGTTCTGATCTCGTGATGCTTCTTTCGGGTTTGCGCGTCTGCCAGGTCCCAGCGATGATGTCGTCGCAAAAATTTAGAGAACGGACCCAGTTGAGCCCAGAGACCGCGCGGTACGTACCTCACCTGTGCGATTGTGGTGGTGTGGGTGTGAAAGTCCCAGTTTTCCACAGCCTGCTTAGCAAATCCAGTTTGACACATGCACTCGGAGTTGACGACCGAGTGCTTCGGGTAGCCATCCGTCGCCCTGATGCCAGCGCCCACCGCCGCCGTGGAAACAAACGCTGGGGGAGGAGGCTAGGCGACCCCTGTCCTCCCGCTGTTTGAGGCTCTCTCAGTGGTTGGGTGGTCTGATTTTAGGAGGTGAATCCCGGGCCGAGAATAGCCCGCCGCACCCTTTTTTTCCCAGCTTGATGGTCTGCCCCAGGGAATTTTCATGGGGGATCTGGAGATGGTTCTTATCGGTCTTGTTAGTGGTGGTGGCGCTTATCAGCGGACCTTTGATAAGGCGATCCTCGCCATTCCATTTCCTGGATGGCCCAACCCGCGCGCCGCAAAGAACCGAAGGGGTGGTTGATACCTTAGCTGCAGCGCGGCAGCAAGCGCGGTCTGAGAAGATGGCGGGCGCTCGAGTTAAGGTAAGAACGGCATCCCTGGGGTAATAGTTTGCCTTGTTTGTACTTTACACGCCACTTGAAATCAGAATATTTGACCGTTGGCTTCACCGACATCTTCAAATCCAGACTCGTCGACGGCTTTCTTCCTGGTGTCTTCCCAGCGCTCCACGTCTCATCCTTTGTGAGGCAAGCCTATTGTTCCTTTCTGAGAAATCTCGAGTCAATTCCGGGACCGCGCAGGTCCTCTTTGCTCCAGTCCGAGTCGCATTCTCGGGTGGCGACAAGGGTGTTGCTTTTCGTGCGGCAACGATATCGGTCTTCGGTCCCTCATCCGAGCAATACATACAAGACACCAGCGACTCGACAGCTTCCTCTCAACTTCTTTCTTTCTTTTCACTCACAACTTCTCCCACAAAGAGAGTCGCCAGTCGTTGTCCCTCGCGCGGCAGGCAATCTCAAAAACACTGTTTCCTTTGAATTTCACCCTTCCTTCCTTATCGCCACATAGTCATGGCATCATTGAGATTGCCCCTCCCCCGCCAGCTTCGGCTGGCAGCTCCGCGGTCGAGGGTCTTTGGCCGCCAGACTGCTCCCTCTTCATGGGTTTGCAACTCTTGCGCCTCCGGAATGGCTTCTAGCCGTATCCCTCGCGTGAGGACCTTTTCTGCCATTACTTCTCATGCCCAGGCCACAAGCAAGAGGACATCAGTGGATGCCTCCCTGGAGCCCCTGCAGAGGCCCGAGTCCTTCATCCCTCGCCACATCGGACCTGATGTGAGCGACGCCGAGGCGATGCTCAAGGCGCTCGATCCCCCGGCGAGGACAATTGACGAGTTCATCGCCCAGGTTCTTCCTGCGGATGTGTATTCCGAGAGGAAGACGTTCGCGTGGGACAATGAGGGTCACATGGATGAGAGCAAGATTCTGGCAAAGGCAACAGCCTGGGCCAAGGCCAACGAGGCCGCCCCGAAGCCGTTGATCGGCGCCGGTTACAACCCGAGCGTTACTCCCAGAGTTATCCAGACGAATGTATTGGAGAGCCCTGCTTGGTACACGAGTTACACGCCTTACCAGCCCGAAATCAGCCAGGGCCGCCTCGAGTCGCTGCTCAACTACCAGACCATGGTTTCCGACCTGACTGGCCTTCCCATTTCCAACGCCAGTCTTCTGGACGAGGGTACGGCCGCCGCCGAGGCCATGACGCTGTCCATGAACGCCCTTTCTACTTCCCGCGCAAAGAGGCCCGGCAAGACTTTTGTAGTCTCTGACCTCGTCCACCCTCAGTCCATCTCGGTTCTGAAGAGCAGGGCGCAGGGCTTCGGCATCAAGATTGAGATCCTCGACGTCAGCACCGCTGAGAACCAGGAGAAGATCAAGGCTCTCGGCCAGGACTTGGTCGGTGTTATGGTTCAGTACCCCGACACGAAGGGCAAGGTTGAGGACTTCAAGGGTCTTTCCGAGCTCGTTCACTCCCAGGGCGCGCTCCTCAGCGCTGCCACCGATCTCCTGGCTCTGACTGTGCTCGCTCCTCCCGGCGAGTGGGGTGCCGACATCGCCTTCGGAAGTGCCCAGCGTTTCGGCGTTCCCCTCGGTTTTGGTGGCCCTCACGCTGCTTTCTTCGCCGTCAAGGAGGCCCACAAGCGCCGCATGCCGGGCCGTTTGGTCGGTGTGTCCAAGGACCGAACCGGTCGCCGAGCTCTGAGACTGGCTCTCCAAACTCGCGAGCAGCACATCCGTCGTGAGAAGGCTACTAGCAACGTTTGCACTGCCCAGGCTCTCCTGGCGAACATGGCTGCCCTGTTTGCGGTCTACCACGGCCCTGAGGGTTTGAAGGAGATTGCCTCGAGATTGGTCCGTCTCGCTCGGGGTGTTCAGGCTGTGGCCGAGGCCGCCGGCTTGGAGACCGAGCAGAGCGGAGCTAGCCCCGACGGCAAGGTTTTGTTCGATACTGTTGTCATCAAGGCCGGTGACCGCGCTCAGAAGATCCTCGAGGAGGGTAAGAAGGCCGGTCTGGGATTCCGTGATTATGGAAACGGCGATGTTGGTATCAGCGTCAACGAGCACGTCAACGAGGAGATTTTCAACACCATTGCCACCGTTCTCGGAAACGTCACCGGTGCCCAGACTGCTGAAGTTGCTAGCAAGTCCTACGCCGCTCTCACTGAGAGCATCACCGACCTGCTCCCTGCTTCCCTCCGCCGCCAGTCCGACTACCTCACCCACCCCGTTTTCAACACTCACCGCAGTGAGACGGAAATCCTCCGCTACATCCACCACCTCCAGTCCAAGGACTTGTCTCTCGTCCACTCCATGATTCCTCTTGGTTCCTGCACCATGAAGCTCAACAGTGCGACTGAGATGGCCCTGATCTCCCTTCCGGGTTTCTCCACCATCCACCCTCACACCCCCGCCAGCGAGCTCAAGGGATACACTGCCCTGATCGAGAGCCTCTCCGAGCAGCTCAAGGGTATCACTGCCATGGACGCCGTTTCCTTGCAGCCCAACTCCGGCGCCCAGGGTGAATTTGCCGGTCTCCGTGCCATCCGCAAGTACCTCGAGCAGAAGCCCGACGGCAAGAAGCGCGACATCTGCCTCATCCCCGTCTCTGCCCACGGTACCAACCCTGCCTCCGCTGCCATGGCTGGTATGCGCGTCGTCCCCGTCAAGTGCGACCCGGTTACCGGTAACCTCGTCATCGAGGATCTCGAGGCCAAGTGCAAGCAGTACGCCGACCAGCTCGGTGCTTTCATGGTTACCTACCCTAGCACCTACGGCGTGTACGAGCCCGGCGTCAAGAGAGCCTGCGAGTTGGTCCACCAGTATGGTGGCCAGGTCTACATGGACGGCGCCAACATGAACGCCCAGATCGGTATCTGCTCGCCCGGTGAGATTGGTGCTGATGTCTGCCATCTCAACCTTCACAAGACCTTCTGCATTCCCCACGGCGGTGGCGGTCCTGGTGTCGGACCCATTTGCGTCAAGGAGCACCTCGCTCCTCACCTGCCGGCCCTCGCCGCCGACGGTGAGGAGGCCATGGTTTCCAGTGCACCCTTCGGCAGCGCTGGTATCCTGCCCATCAGCTGGGCTTACAACGCGCTCATGGGCAACGACGGTCTCCGTCTTGCCACCAAGACTGCCATCCTGAACGCCAACTACATCCTCTCCCGCCTCAAGCCTCACTTCAAGATTCTCTACACCAACGACAACGGCCGCTGCGCGCACGAGTTCATCCTTGACGCCCGCCCCTTCAAGGAGACCGCAGGTGTCGAGGCCATTGACATTGCCAAGCGTCTGCAGGACTACGGCTTCCACGCCCCTACCATGAGCTTCCCCGTTGCCAACACGCTCATGATCGAGCCGACGGAGAGTGAGAGCAAGGAGGAGCTTGACCGCTTCATCGAAACCCTCATCAGCATCCGTGAGGAGATTCGCGAGGTCGAGGAGGGCAAGCAGCCCAAGGAGGGCAACGTGCTCAAGATGGCGCCTCACCCGCAGGCGGACGTCATCCTTGGTGACGGTGAGGGCAAGTGGGACCGTCCCTACTCTCGCGAGAAGGCGGCCTACCCGCTTCCCTTCCTGAAGGAGAAGAAGTTCTGGCCTAGCGTGGCGCGTGTTGATGACAGTAAGTTTTCTCGCAGCACTGATATGTGATGATGGCAGCTAACAGTAAACCAGCGTACGGTGACACCAACTTGTTCTGCACGTGCCCCCCTGTTGAGGACACTACTTCAGAGTAAATCGATGTGCCTTTCATAGACATGATACCAGCGGAAAGATAGAGGCCCGTAGAGGGCCATATCATTACTGCATGACGATGACGACAAGAGGACTGGGGACGCGTCGATTAATTCAACATTCGACTGTGTCTCTGGTCTCATCCGATACACGATACATCTTTGATCTTTCTACATCATTGTTATTTTTCAACATTTTATATCAGCGGGGATATGAGTTTCTACTATTTCAACAGGGTATACATATCACATATAGTTCGGGGGTTATGGGGGTTCACGTAAGGACCTACCGGGAGTTCAACAACCGTGGAGATACGGGTTGCATCATGGGTCATTTGATTTATCTGGTAAAAATAGCATTGAGCCGGAAAATACATATTTGAAGATTAGGTTTGGCGGTCCTCGATGTCTGTGAATGTTGAATGATAAATATCCTGGCTTGGATGATTTGTAGGGAGTGAACAAGAGTTGCGAGATTTCGACAGACGACCCATCGAGATGTTGAGATAGCTCATCAAAAACAAAATGCAACTCCATGTTATGAAGATAGGCGTGTTTTGCGACGATTGTTCGAGTTCATGACGTCTCCAAGTCGGCCGGGGTTAGAATCCCATCGACCCCACTCTTTCCATGGCCGGCGTACCGGCCTTCCTGATCAGGACGCCGTGCCAACCGCCCGGTCACAAAACATGCGGCTCGGAACCTTGATGTCCTCATCTCAACCTCCTCTCACTTTAACAGCTGGAAATCAATTGAGCGCGCTCGACCTCAATTGAACTCTCACCGACAGAGAATTGAAAGAATTCCGAACCCATTGGGAAGGGTTAGCAAACATGGCACGTCTCGCAGCGCTCGCTGCAACGGGCTTCGCTCTGCTCACGCGACTCACATCGGCGGTCGCGACGCAGGCGGACATCGAGTCCCCGGAATACGCCACCTTATCGCTCTCTGAGCACCCGCACTATGCAATCCGTATCAAGGAGCAGAGCGACGAGATTTGCGCCGCGGGGTCCCGGCAGTGGACTGGATGGCTGGACACCGGCGGCAAGCATCTCTTCTTCTGTGAGTCGTTCACGATGAACCTACATCTCTGCGGCACACTTACACAGCTGCGACAGGGTACTTTGAGAGTCTGAACGACCCGCAGAATGACCCCCTCAGCCTTTGGATGACAGGCGGACCCGGTGGCAGCGGTCTCGTGGGTAAGTCACGTCGGTGCATCGCGACCGGGCTCAGTTACTGACAAACGACGCAGGAATGATGCTCGAACTCGGGCCCTGCCTCATCAACCCCGACGGCACAGGCACCGTTCACAACCCCTACGCCTGGAACTCCAACTCGTCCATGATCTTCATCGACCAGCCCGCCGGCACAGGCCTCTCCTACCACGACCCGGACGTCCCGCAGCCCGCGACGTCCTCCCTCGCCGCCGAGGACATGAACGTCTTCCTCCGCATCTTCTACACCGCCTTCCCGCACCTCGTCGAGCTCCCCTTCCACATCGTCGGCGAGAGCTACGGCGGCCACTACATCCCGGCCCTCGCGGCCGAGATCGTAAAGTACAACACCGAGGTCCCCGCCCCGCGCTTCAAGATCCCGCTCGCCTCCGTCATGATCGGCAACGGCTTCGTCAGCCCGGCCGACACCACCTGGGGCTACCACGAGACGCTCTGCACCACGAAGCCCGGCGTGCCGGAGCCCGTCTTCAACGCGAGCACGTGCGCGCTCATGGCGGAGGCGCTGCCGCGGTGCATGTACCTCCAGCGGGCGTGCTACGCGTACCCGGACCCGATCGTGTGCGGCGCGGCGGGGGATTTCTGTTTCAGGCACGTCGACGACCTGTACTACCGCGACGTCAAGGCCGGCGGGCGGAACCCGTTCGACATCACGGCGCCGTGCGAGACGGAGTCGATCTGCTACAAGGCCGGGGACGGGATCGAGGACTACGTCAAGAGCGACGCGGTCTGGGGCGCGCTGGAGGTGCCGGCGGCGGTGTCCAGGGAGGGGTTCAGCCTCATCTCGATGGAGGTCAACCGCGCGTTCGAGAAGGCGGGCGACGTGTTCCTGAGCACGGAGGCGGAGGTGCGGTACATACTCGAGCGGGGCGTCGACGTGCTGATCTACAACGGGGACCTGGATCTCGCGTGCAACACGGCGGGCAACGTGCGGTGGACGGAGAGGCTGGCGTGGGCCGGGCAGGTGGAGTTCAACGCGAAGGAGTTTGCGGCGTGGTTCGCGCCGAAGGGGGGAGAGGTGGTGAAGGCGGGACGGTGGAAGGAGGTGAGGAAGAGGTTGGGGGGCAGGGAGACGCGGTTCGCGTTTGTGACGGTGGAGGGGTCTGGGCATATGGTTCCTCTGGACCAGCCTGAGGTCGGGCTTGAGATGGTGAGGAAGTGGATGTTTGGGAGCTTTGAGGAGGCTGCGAAGGGGGGGATGAGGGTTCAGGAGGATGGGCAGTGGTCTTTGGAGTTGTAGGTGAGATGTTGGTGGATGGAAGTGAGCGAGTGGGTGTTCGAAGAATGATATCAGGTAGGTCGGGATTGTATTAGTTGGTCCATGATTGTTAGTCAGAGTGGTTACGCTGGCTTTACCTGCCAGTTATATGTGTTGCCAATTCAAATAATGTCGTTCCGCAAGGCATTATCGAACGAGGGATGTAGCAGCCCAGGACCTGTGGACATGACTTGCCACATCAGTTTATGACAGGCAGGCCAACTCATGAAAGATGATTGACGATCATCTACTCATGTGTTGTAACTGCTCGCTTTGAGGGCATACGTATATTAAACGGTATGAGAGTACCTACGTGAATGCTCTCATTACAGTACCTATGTGAATTCTCTTATTACGCATGCTCACTGCGCGTATGCGTTAAGTACTGATATAGAGAACATACCCATAGTACCATTCTCATCCAGTATCAATAGTCTGTCACTGCTAGGTGTGGCTCGAATACCGTGTGGCGGAGGGGTTACCGAACAGCCCGAAAGGGGTGCCGAACAAGCGGTCCCCCACTCATCCTCGACGAGTCGGAATATCCTCCACAGAATAGGGTTGAAATGTGAGTTGTGAGATACTCTTGACAATGAGAAGTATCGAGGTCGTTCCGAGCTGCCCGGGCTGGTACATATCCGTATTTCCATTTGGATCCCCTGTGGAGCCGCCGTCATTTGCAAAGAAAGACGCAGGAATTTGTCTCGATAGGATGCAGAACAAGAGGCTGAAAGGACCGCATCACTCGAGGGCCGTCAGCATTGTCTTCTTCTTCGAGTGCCTCGGTGCTCGGCCGAGACCGTCGGATGGTGCACCCGGCTTCATCTCATCATTGATCAGTAGTCCACTCTCTCCTCAGTGGAGGCTCACTTCTTGGCTTTCGAATGGACCCCGAAATCGACAGGGGGCTTGGGTTGACGTGATCGCGAGTCTTCGAATGCCGAGGAGAACCCCAGATGTTTACCAATCAGCGAACGGCCGCAGAGAACCGGTTTGGAATCAATCGAGGCGTTAAAAAGAACAGCAAAATGACCAAGAATGCAAAGGGGTCGTGGTTGCAATTCGTCCTGAAGGATTGGGAAGGAGCGGGAACCTTGACTTGCGGTCCCGCTCCTGCCTCCTGCCACGAGTTGAGAACGCACGGGCCATGCAGGTATGTACCTGTGTGGCTTCTGAGAAAGTGATGAATGGCAGGAGCGACGAGGGACGATCTCCTGCTGAATTTGTAGATGTCCGAAGTCCGACCTCGTTTTTGGAACCTGAATCTTCCGTTTAATTTTCACACCGTTAGTTCCATCAGCTTCCAAAGCCAAATGCCGACCACCAAGCGTCGAAGCTGTTGGCTCGCGAATCTACGGATACATCAAATCAGTGGTTCTGGTTCATCTCATGCCATTGATCCTCCCTCCACCAGCTAGCCGGCATCCCCCAGCACCACGGAGCCATAAAGTCAATTTGGCGGCACCATTTCGCGTTACACGAGCCATGAGATGGCGCTCGCGTATGCGCAAGACGAGATCAAACGGTTCGCCATGGCACTCATTCCATAACGGCAGACATTCCTCGTCGACAAAACGGTCTTCCCGCAATGGCCATTCCTGCTGAAGAACAGCAAAGTCAGACAGACATCCGTACATCGACGCTCATCAAGACGGGTGAGCATCCATGACCGGCAGCCATCCATCATCCATCCATCCAAACGTTCCCGCCAGCCATTGGACCGTCCCGTCTTCGCCGCTGTCATGCAGCCCAGCAAATCCTTCGACCATGGTTCCCCCATATTCAGCCCTGCCCAGATGCGCCTGTGCCATTGGGTCGAATGGGCTGGATTCCTTCAACAGCAGCCAGAACGAGGAACTTTTGGTGTCGGCCTGCGTTAAGAAATCTGGCCATTTCCTCCATGCCTTGTCTCATCGACGATCCCATCTCACCCGTCGTCGAAGCAAGACCTCGCGGACAACACGCATCACCCCCGGAGCCACTCGTTTGCCGGGTCCGGCCCAGTCACCCACGTTGAGGTTTTAAGATGAGCTTCGCGCTCTCGTCATCGCAGCTTGCAAGGACCAGGGCTTTTTGACTTGACGCAGACCATCTCGACGACGCCAAATTGGGAGTTCACCAAAAAACAACACGCCGAGTTCGGGAAAAACGAGAGATTGGTTCACTGCAACACCACCATCATTTTTGGGACGCTTCGACTCCAGCATCCCCATCATCCCACCCTGGTCAGGTCCCCGAAACCCACTGCCCTGGTTTGTTCTGGGCCCCTTTAATGGCACTGATTCCCCGATGGCCCCCTGGTGTCCTGTCGGTTCTTCTCTGCTGGCCGTCAGCGTCAGCTGCGAGAACACAGGACCCGTAAGGCACGTCGGCATCGAAAGAGAAGCGAGACTTGGTTCCATTTCTTGCAGCCGGCCCCCGCTTCTCTTCACATCCCAAAGATTGTCTGTCCTTCCTCCCACTTTCAATCTCCCAAACGTCGTCCCAGAAACTACCAAAAACAAGTCGACTGCCACTGGTTGGGTACAGCGATCCTCCCGCCCGCGTCCCAGGCACACCACGGCGTTGGTTTCAACCAGATACCTGTCTGATCCGAACGAAAGCAAAGTCCAGACACTAGTTGTATTCGATCGTTCCATCTGGTCTTAGCGTCTTCGACGCCGTCCCCGTATCGGGCCCGGTTTATTCTGTGTCTGCTCCCCGGCCCCCGCGATCCTTCACGGCTGTCGTCCGCCATGGCGGCCACCGCGACAAGCACGTCGGCGACGTCGGCGACATCGACAAACACCTACAGCAGCGTCATCATCTCCAGCTTTCCCTTTAGACCGCTAACGACACAATTTGTCCGGCCAACCTACTGCGATGCTATCTACAATGGTAATATCTACATGATCGACCCGCAGGAGAACTGTCTACCCGAGAGCCATTCGAAGCAGGAGACGGCTTATTATTCTCCGGGTTACGTCTGCCCGGAAGGGTACATGACGGCCAGAGTCGATAACAAGGGCGTTCACAGCATTACGACGGTCACTTGCTGTCCAACCCGCAGCGACATTATCCTCTCGGCCCTCGACCCAGCCACTCTTTCCGGCCAATGGGTCGATCTGTTCTGCACTTGGATCGCTCCAGAAGCCACGCGCATCGACATCGTCCACACTGCTGGTACGAGCACATGGACGCAGCAGGAATATGTGACTTCCCCCGGAGGCGTCAACGCGTACGGCGTTCGTATGGTTTATCAGTCAACCGATCTCGCTGCGACAGCGACAGCGACGGTCTCGGCGACGAGCACGGGGAACGTCACCGTGCCTCAAGAAACCAACGCGCCGGCATTGTCTACGGGAGCATCCATCGCCATCGCTGCTGTTGTGCCAGTAGTTGTTCTCGCGCTGATTGGCGGGGCTCTCTTTTGGTGGTGGAGGAAACGACAGGCTTCGAAATACAATCGCGTAAACGAAGCCGGAAACCCCAGCGCGTCCGGTATGCCTCCCGGAAACCATCAACAAGGCCCAGTTCATGAGGCACCCTCGATGCAGCAGTATCAGCAAGGTTACCAACAGCATCAGCATCAGCCGATGCAGACAATGCCCTCCACGCAATCTTTCCCATCCACGTATCAGTCCTCGACAGTCGCGCCTTCCAGTCAACAGCATTCACCCAGCGCTCCCTATACTCAGCAGTACGGGCACAACGGAGCATACACAAGTTTTGCCGGGTACAAGCCGCCCGGGGTAGCGGAGGAAACTCCGGCGAGCGCACAGGCGTTCACGTCGGAGTTGCCGGCCCCCGTGCCGACGGAATTGGCTGAAGACCGACCAACTCACACGGCTTCGGGACAGCATATTGACGAACAAAAGATGATGGGCGTCGGCCCTCTCAAATGATGGAAGAAGGACAGAGCTTATAAGGGGTAATTGGGATCTGAGCATGAATGGATTAATCGGCATCTTTTACAAAACGGCGCGGCGTTCGGGGTGGCGTGCCCATCTAGGACGGCCCAGTAACTGACCTGGGAACATTATTATACTATACTCACGCCACATCGTGCGCAACATTTCTATTCATCTACAGATATCATCCAAGGCTTCCTCGCCTAATCGAACGACTAATGAGCGAAGCCACTCTCGTTTTACAGAAACCAAACCGTGAAATTCGAGCTTGCGGCGGCTGCTCCGCCACGAAGCCCAAAACATTTGACTGGCAATCAAAACTCCGTTTGGATGATCTGCCGCGGTGCCGTCTATCCGTCTCACCATCAGCACCAAAGGACCTGAGCCTTGCTAGGCTGTCGAGGGATGTGGCTGAGTCTAGGAAAAGCTAAGCTTCGTCAGAAGCTTGTAGCGAGTACCAGTTTCGACTCTCGAACTGCGTGGGAGCACCTCGTTCCCGCGACTTTCACATCTGCCAGACACCGACCTGTGTCGTTTTTTTCTTCGTCGAGGCACCATTCCTCAACCATTCCCCTTTCACCTTGGTTTGGAGACATCATCTCGCCAGTGGCCATCAAAGCACAAGGTATTGTCAGTGTCCACTCAGCCACGGAGACCCTAACCGAAGCCATGGACATCCGAAGCAGTCGAGCCATCGCACAGCCATCTCCGTCATCGCAAGCGCCTGCCGCAGTCTCACACCAGTCGTCCTGCACTTCTGCCCACGCTCATCAGACTGAGCTTTCAACTTGAATCTGGAAATGCAAAGGGCTGGACACATCCCTTCATTTCGAGTCACGCTAGATCGCGCAAAGAGCCACTAATTAGGCAGCGATATGTGAGAGCTAGCACCGTTGTAGAGGAATCCACAGGGGAGACGAGCCGAATTGTCTTACATCCACTTCTCCTTTCAACTTGTCGTCAGGTGTATGGCAAGCTTCATGAGAATATGTGCTGCAGCTCTACTACATACTAAGCTCAACGAGTGTCATCTGGATGCAGAGACGGCCGTTGGCAGCTTTTCCCCCTGCCGAAGGATTCGACTGAGGGCTTGGCCACATCCTTCCTTAGCGTCACTTGTTACGAATAGTCGAGGATGCTGTTTGGTGTCTGACTTCGACGGGCCCCATGGCCACCACTTTTTTCCCTCTCAAACTTGGGATCGCCATTGGATTTGACTCGGCGCGAGTGGTTGGCGGGAGTACCGGCAGGATCAAGGGGGGGTCCAGATAGAACTAATCGGGCGAAGGATTCACCAAAACCAGACTTAAGCGTTTTTCCACGTCCCATTCAAACCAATTTCCACTGCCTTCTTGTTTCTTTCGTTTCTCTTCTTTTTGTTCCTGCACCCTAATATCAGATGCTTTGCTGACTGACGTTTCTAACTCGCATCTCACGCAGCCTGTCGTTCAATCACGATCATATCCACAAAACAAACTCCTGTGCCTCGTTACACAAGATCCATCACCGGCCCAGGGTTCCCCAGACGAGGTTCCCAAAGTCCCTTCCAACTACCGGGAAGACACTTGCCGAGTCCATCTGCGAGTGGTGAACTGGATCGCATCCGCAATGGCGACGGCATCATCCACGTCGAAAACGCGCTTCGTCGCCTCAACGTTTCCCGAGAACCCTCTCCCGACAGCCAACTTCGACCCTCCGTCATCCTGCTCCGGAGTCTACTGGACGAACAGCGTCTTCGCCTTTGACAACGACCCAGCATGCCTTCCCAACAAGTTCAACGGTGCCAGCACCGCCTTCTACTCCCCAGGCACCGCCTGCCCGACGGGATATACCGCCCAACCGCAGTGCTCCAGAAACAACGGCGTCCGATCCGTGACCACGGTAACCTGCTGTCCTGCCCGCGGGGATATCACGTTGTCGTGTGTGGAGGACGACCTGACCTTGTCCGATAGATGGGAGACACAGTTCTGTACGTGGATGGCGGGTCCGGCTACGGTTGTCGAGTTCACTGTTGTCGACGGCGGAAGCACGACGAAGAGCGCGGCGACGATGAGCAATCGAGACGGTATCAACGCGTACGGGATCAGGATGGTCTACGAGGCGAGCGACCTCGTGCCGAACACGGCATCCGCCACCGCTACTGGCACAGATGCCGCGGGGGCCACGAGCTCTGGTGACAGCGGCAGCAGCAGCGGCAACGACAGCTCGTCCAGCAGCGGACTTTCAACCGGCGGAATCGTCGCCGTGGCGGTGGTCGTGCCCGTCGTGGTCATCGCTGCTCTACTGGGGCTGTTTTTGTGGTGGCGCAAGAGGAAGCACGCCTATGCCGGCGTGCAGCAACAGCAGCCCGGACAATCCCCGTCGCAGCAGAACGCGTACGCCTACCCGAACAGTACCAACTACCAGGGCAGCAACTATGCGCCGAGCGAGATGGCGGGAGGGAGTGTCGCTGGGTATTACCAGAACGATAAGGTGCTGCAGCCTGGGCAGCCGGGCGCGGCGGGACAGCAGTTTAAGGGGTATCCTCATTCGACGCCGGCTGCCCCTGCTGAGTTGCCCGTTGGAGATGCGCCTGCGGAGTTGGATGGAGGTGGAAGGTAGTTGAGGGGCGGGGGGATATAATCAGGGTTGGCGAATTTGGGTTTGGCGGAGTATATTGCTTCGGCGGCATCAGAGGGCGTATCGGAGAGCAGCGAGCAAAGAAGTGCGCGGAGTATTTGTTGATACCTCGGTCATAAACGAGCTTTTTGGATACTTCAGAATACCAAATGCATAGATGTAAGCATGAAATTGGAAGATATTTGCAATCCAGCTCGCTTGTGGTATTATTCCCTCGCGGGCTGTCCCAATTAGGTCACTTGTGCTTGCATCTGTTTCTAAGGGAACATAATAAAACCTATAGCCTGCGTAGTGAGCACGCGATGTTGAGTCACGAAATCTACCCACTAGTAATGCATCGGCGGACAGTCATGCCGGCCAAGCGCCGTGTCGCCGACGAACCGGGGCAGCATCTCCCCGACCGGTGCTCCACAGCACCTCCGAGCTCTCACCGCCTGCGCTTCTTGGGCAGGTTCTGTAATTACCCCGCCACCCCGCCATCCAAGCTGCAAAAAATTCATTTGCGTCGCTGCAGGTCCTGCTTATCAAGCACGCAGAACTTCCTCGACACATTAATAAACATCGCCCTTTTACGTCTGCGCTTCCTTTTAATACCCCGATACCCAGCGCATACGAGACTGCTCTCTCAGAGCTCGCAAGCGCATCGCCCTTCGAAGCGCGAATCACCGAAACCCACGAAGGAATAAGAAATACCCAGGAAAAATGTCTTCCCACAACGAGCACAACGACGACCATGACGAGCCCGAGTTGCTCGGCGCCGACGATGTCGGTGAGGAGGTGAACATGGACAACGACGACGTCGCCATGGACTCGGACGACGACGAGAACGTCGAAGTCAACCTCCAGAACGACTCCGTCGCCTACTTCGACGCCCACAAGGACTCCGTCTTCGCCATCGCCCAGCACCCCGTCCACCCGACCATCATCGCAACAGGCGGCTCCGAAGGCGACTCCGACGACGCCCCCGGAAAGGGCTACCTCATCTCCACCGCCGCCGCCGCCTCCCGCCCCGTCCTCCCCGCCTCCTTCTCCGGCGACAACACCCCGCAGACCACCCAGCTCGACGCCATCCTCCCGATCGACGGCCACGCCGACAGCATCAACGCCATGTCCTTCACCCTGCCCAAGGGCGACTTCCTCGTCTCGGGCGGCATGGACGGCAAGCTCCGCGTCCACGCCGTCCGCGTCGGCTCCCCGACCGCCGAGGCCGCGAGCGTCCAGATGAAGTTCATCGCCGAGGCGCAGGAGGTCCCCGAGATCAACTGGATCGCGCCCTGCCCGAACCCCCAGTACCCCAACACCATCGCCCTCGGCGCCAGCGACAACTCCGTCTGGGTCTACACCATCGACATCGCCGCCGGCGGCGGCGACCCCGCCAACTGCCTCCAGCTCGTCCAGACCTACTGGCTCCACCAGGCCCCCTGCACCGCCGGCGCCTGGACCCCCGACGGCAACCTCCTCTGCACCGTCGCCGAGGACTCGAGCCTGTACGTGTGGGACGTCTGGGGCGAGGCCGGCGCCAAGGGCCTGGTCGAGAGCAACGGCCAGACGACGGTCAGCATGACGGCGGAGGACCAGCGGTTCGAGGTCGAGGGCGGCCTGTACAGCGTCGCGGTGGACCCCAAGGGCGCGCTCGTCGCGGTCGGCGGCGCGGGCGGCGCGATCCGCATCGTCAGCCTGCCGAGGCTCGCGAGCAGCGCGCAGCCCGGCAAGGGGGGCAAGAGCAAGACGACGGCGGACGTCGCGGCGGGAGGACAGATCCTGGCGGCGCTGCAGACGGCGTCGGACGGCATCGAGACGCTGAGCTTCACCACCGCCGCGGGAGGGCCCGGTCAGACGTCGACGCTGCTCGCCGCGGGGTCCGTGGACGGCAGCATCGCGGTGTTCGACGCGGGGCGGAGGTTCGCCGTGAGGAGGAACCTGCCGGGCGCGCACGAGGACTTCAGCGTCGTCAAGGTGGAGTTCGTCAAGAACACGTGGCTGTTGACGAGTTGCGGCATGGACGGCGTCGTGAGGAGGTGGGATCTGAGGGCGCAGGACGCGGGACTCGTGAAGGAGTGGAGGGGACACCGCGGTGATGGCGAGGGCGGCGGTGTGCTTGGTTTCGTACAGGGCGAGACGGGCGAGAGGGTTGTTACTGCCGGCGACGACGGTGTTGTTCTTGTTTTCGAGGCTTGAGGTGGATTTTGCGGCTGGGTGGTTTTTCTTGTTTTATGAGAGGATAGATAAAAGGGGCGTGGCACCGCTGGATTTGCGGTATGATGAATGGATCAGATAGATCTCGGATTATGAGACGTTTTCTACGCTATTGACAAAAACTATTTCCGATGAGTGACTCTGTCTTGTATTGCACATCAAAGACTTTTGTGCCGTTGGGAGTGGATGGTGAGACAAAGTTTCTTTGAGTTCGTCTGATGAGCAGTTGGGCTTTGAAACATGCCTCCCGCCGTTATACGTCTTCAGCCATCATCAACCTCTGCGGCTCAGCAACGTCGAACCCACACCAGACCATCTATCCAACTTCGCGAATGTGAGCATTCAGAGCCACTTGAATCGACCATTTCGAAGCCTCTAGCCCGACCTCATGAACAGCTTGCAATGGGATGAGGTCATCGGGGTGGCGCTCATGATCTGCGGGGTAATCGAGTTCCCGAAGATTTGCTTCTGCCTGGCGATGTGCTGGTTCTCATGGGAGACGGTCGTCAATTGTGAGTTCATGACGGGATTCGTATGAGGATCTTAAAGCTTACGATTTGTCAGTGTACGCCATCCTTGGTATCTATCCATTCTTGCGCAACATCATGGGTCCGATGACGAGGACGGTTTTGTTGAACGCACGAGAGGTTACATGATCGCACGTATGGCGATGTGTCTGGAGCAAGTGGTGTTGATCGATCGTGTGAGCTCCCTGTTTTCTCAACGAAGCAGTATGACGGCACCATAATACATCGCGGCATGGTAATACTCTCGTCGACGACATCGCATATTCACGTTCAAATAGCATGAGATTTTGATGAAGATATCAGTATTAATTGATTCATTTGTCATTAGACTACCTCATGTAGTCGCCACCTAGGCACTGTCCAATCGTTCAAGACAAGTCGCCTGACTGGTGACATGTATCATCCTCTCTCCAATCCCGAATCGCTCCCATCCAACGCCGTTGGTGTGAAATGTTCGTACATGTGTGCTTAGCTGCTGCGGCCTCCCTGGCCGACGTTGTCGCCCTTGGCAAGGCCCTGGCTGGTGCCTCCGGAGGCAGGCAGGTCCTTGATGGCGAGACCCTCCTCCTTCTCGGGCATGGGGGCGGTCTTGTCGGCGCGGTCGACGTGGTCGGACTGGGATGCGTTAGACGATAGGTTCATCAAGAGATTGTCGGGGGCGGGAGGAGTGAGAGCTCACCTTCTCGACGCCAGCACCGTGCACGATGTCGTGGCCGGCCTCAACGGCGTTGTCAGAGGCACCAGATCCGTCGCGAGGCATGTTGATGGTTGGTTGTAAGAGTGTGATTTGTTGGAGATTGAACTGGTTTCGTGATGCTTCAAGAAGCTGTTCGTTGGTGATTGTCTTGTGAGAGTGGTGGTTGTTGCTGGAGAAGGACAGCGGTTAAGCAGAAACAGTCTGAGAAGCTTTATTTAAAAGTGATGAAAGAGGCTGAAAGAGCTTTTAGCTCTGATCTCGATTTGACGTCATGTTGGGAATGCGCAAGTGCCTCCCCGGGTACCTGCCTCCAGACGTCATTAGTGGTGGGGTCATTGATGATCGTCCCCGCCCCGCGATGTCAGATCGGACCTCAGATCTGCTCCGGAGCAAATGCCCCGACCTATTTGGCTGACCCATTGCCATTCCAGCGCGCAATGATGTTGGTCTACGGGCCCAGAACCTTTTTCTGGAATGATTCCCACCTCTGTGTCCTGGTTTTCTGACACAATCACGAACGAAGGGACTGTGGGCTGGCCCGCCCGCCTTGAATCCGTGCAGGTGAGAAGGTTGGCCGATGACGACAGGCCCAAGCCACGGCAGCCGTCAAGGGCCATGTCTCGGCCGTTATCGGCATCGTGGGAAGTGAGGCTTTTCAGATGTATGTCACGATGTTTCTGTGGAAGGCAATTCGGTGTTGTCTTGCACGTTCAATTGTCGCCTTCGCGACTGGTACGTCGGCCATTTCGCTCATCGCAGGACACTAATAGGTGAGTCTTCAATCGCGTGAGTTCTCGGATATCAACATTTTCAATAGATTCTCCCGACTTAGGTATGCGAAGATATCGTCTGCAATAACGTACAGTGCCTTTCCCAATGCCAATTCCTCCCCCTCAGCTTCGTTTCTTCCTTGCAGCTAATAAGACCACCTTTCCACAATCTCATCACCGTCTTCAATGTTGCATTCCAAAACCAACTTCATCACCACGAGCCTCTCTTCTTTACCACAACATGAAAGTCGCGAGGCTTGACAAACCAGTAGTTGGTGCAGTGCCAGTCATCCTCCTTCTCCAAAATGAAATCGAATTCCTGAATCATTCGAGGAATTGCCTTTGACACCTCCAACAAGCTGATGTTCTTGCCGATGCAGGTACGGGACCCTTGGCCGAACTAGGGCATGATTAGCTCGAGCTCCGATGCGCATCTTCCATTTTACTTACGGTGAAGAAGTATGACTCCATTGCACTCTTCTGCTCTTTGGATGAGTCAATCCATCGTTCCGGTCGGAACTGCGCTGCATCGTGACCGAACACCTCTTCGTTGTGGTGGGCAACCCAGGCGTTGATACCCACAACCGTCTGTGCCGTGAGGTCAGCTTTGGTTCAACTCAACAAGCATCAACACTTACACCCTCAGGCAAGAAGCTTCCAGCAAGCTGCCTTCCGCCTTCCGGCACAACACGGGGCATCGTGAACCCAGTTGCCGGGTGAACCCGAAGACTCTCCTTAATGACAGCCTGGAGATACGGCAGCGCCTGAGCCTCTCTGAAAGTGATCGGGTTCGAGATGGATCCATCCGCCGCGGCATCATCCAGTTCCTTCCGAAGTCGCTGCATCGCGTGAGGATGCTTGCAGAGGTTGTACATCATTCCGCTGAGGGAAATGGCCGTGGTGTCTGATCCAGCTGCGATGTTGGCACCTCCGGCAAGCTGGATGGCGATGCTTGTCACCGTTTCAGGTCGTTCTTTCTGAGCCTGCACCAACTTCGAGATGAAATCCTGGGGTCCATCCGCGGGCTTCTCTTCCTGCTGTCTGGCAGTGACCTGTTCCGCCGCATATTTGACCACGAAAGCGGTTCCCTTGGGTTCTTTCCCTTTGCCTAGCTGCTGGAGGAGTTTGAAGATAGGAGGCCAAAGCCATGGGTAAACGCCGAGTGCGCTGGAGAGCTGGATGGAGTCGTCCAGTTCCTTCATGACGTGCTGAGGGTCTCCGCCAGCGTCAAGACAGCCAAATCTTCTTGAGAACTAACAATGGTAAGCACGATCTTCCATAGGCTTACAGCCTTGCTGGTTTCCCACTTACAGTGATCTTGCCAATGACATCAAAAGCGTAGCATTGGAACCAGTGACCCAGGTCGATCACGGTCCCTTGTGCAGAGAACTCCGAGAAGCGCTGCGACAGAATCTCGGTGCACTCATCGACGTAAGGCTCGTATGATACCATGTTCGACATGGAGTATACGCTCGAAACCTGCCGGCGGGAGTTCGCATGCGCTTTCGGGTCCGTCTCGCTGAAATGGTTTCGTAGGCTCGGGTCTCCCCAGACAGAATACCAGTCATTCTGGCAGGTCACTGGGTTAGTTCTGATTATCAAAGTTTCGTCCATAAGATGAAGTTACCTTTCTGAAGTGACTGCCGTGACCGTAAATGGTCTTCGCCGCATCGAGGCTGTCGACACTGTACTGTCCCGGTGCGATACGGACGATTGGTCCTGTCGAGTGCATGTAATAATCAGCAAAGGTTTCTTCATGATTATGTAGAAGTAGTGATGTTCCGTAGATACCGTATTTCCGATGCAAGTCAATATTCGTCTTTTCATAATCGCCGCGGGTGTACTGGCGGAAAAGCCACAACCGAGTAAATCTCGCAAGTAGAGGGCCGGGAATGCTTCGAAGAGGATCTAAAAGAGCTCTGAGGACACGATAGGATACGAATACCACCAACGAGATAGGAACGATCCACCATACTGGCGTCAACGACGACCCTTCGAGGGCATGAATTGGTAGAATCATTTTGCAAGACCTGGATTCAATGCACCAGACAAAGCTCTTGGCCGAGTAGCGTCCATATTTGACAACAGAAAGAGTATGAAGACCTATATACTCGAACGAAACTCAAGAACTCAGTGTTCGGGAGTCAAGGCCGACGATGGGATGACCTAAGGATATCGTGGGGTTCGGCGTCCGCGCGAGAGTCGGCACTTACACGACTCCAGGCCCCGCCATCCCGATGGGGGACCGCAGCTAAACCCCCCGGAACGGGATCCCCACCTCCACAACATCTGCCGAACTGCCCCGGGAAAATGATTCATTGGTGAATATGCAAGATTCATCCCGTTTGTGATTGGGCTAAGCACGGTAGGTGCTGTCAAAATGATGACTGGCATGCGAAACACGAGATGGACGAGTTCCGATGACGCGTGGACACCTAGGTCTTTCTGCAGGCTGCGGGCAAATAACTGGATGGTCTATCTGCTTCATGCATCGTGAAGTGCGCAGAAACGATACACCGCGAGAAATAACTGCACAGATTAGACCGAGTAATGATCGGCCGGGACGACGGGAAGGAAGTGGGGCCGCTTAGTGATTCGAGACAGCCCGAAATGTCGGACATTTGAGAGAAGACGGCATACTCTTACACCTCCACCACCACATCCCGCATACCGGTTGGTTTGCCCCAGCTCTTTTTACAAGATGAATAACGGCGTGCGGGGGCTACGATGCAGATACTGCGATGAAGCTTTCAAGAGAAAGGAACATCTTGACCGTCATCTTCGACGACACTTAGGCTCGAAGCCCTACAAGTGCAGTTTCTGCTCAAAGGCATTTTCGCGAAAGTGAGTGAACAATAATCTCCTTTAGAAACCTCGCTCACGGAAATTCCTATAGAGACGTACTCACCCGGCACCAAACTACCCATGAGCAAGCCTCAAGCGGCAGTTCGTCGCCAAGGCGGCCGGGGAAGAAGCCGCAAGCCTGCCTGGCATGCTCGAGAGCGAAACAGCGTTGCTCAAAAGAGAACCCCTGCCGTTCGTGCGAAAACAAGGGCATTGACTGTCTCTACCCGTCCGATGGGGTTGCCGTCACCGCATATCCCACCGGCCAACATGACGACGAGACACCGGCACTGGCCGGTGGGGAACGGTCTTTCGCCACTCCGTTACCCCAGAATCCTGACCCGAACACGGCAATCACCTCAAACACGATTGGCGGCCCAAGAGCAAGTCCGATGGCCGAGAATATCTCCATGCCCGATGTAAATGCGATCAACTCGGGTGGGAACGAGTTCCTCGAGACGCCGGGATCTGGGGCATATTTTGACGTTTTCAACCCGCTTCTAATTGATCCTGGCCTTTCTCTGAATCATTCGTCCCTTCTTTGGACGTACACTTATGACGATTTTGACCCAGGAATTCCCAAGCCTCCGATACCCGTTCCAGGTTCGAGTGGTGGGACACAGTCGTATGGGCCAAACTCATCATCACATGTGGTCAGGGGGACCAGCAATGTCACGGCCCCTTCGTCCAACTCGAGGAACAGTTCATACCCGACCTTCTCAGCGTCTCATACGCCCTCCATCTTCCCGCCGTTGCAGCAAGACGATGAAAATGTTCTGTTGGCAGAAGACTTCTGTCACGTCAGGGAAGTCAGCCGAATCGCCTACGAACACATTGTCCGCTATTTCGAGTCACAGCACAGAACCAGCAATGGAGGTTTTCCGGAGTTGAGGGTAATTCATACCTTCGTCCAACTCTATTACGAGCATTTCGATGCTCAGTTCCCATGCATCCACCCCACGATGTTAGAGAATGGCGACGAATCATGGATCGTGTTACTGGCCATGGCGGCCGTAGGCTCACAGTACTCTTCATTTGCTAGTGCAGAGCAATACTACGAAGGTCTCCAAGAACTTTTGCAGCAAGCCCTGACGACCTATGTAAGTTGTTAACTCCTATTCATAGTTGAAGTACCTTTTACTAGAACATGTCAGAAACCCGAGCCGAATCAAATGCCAACCTTTCAGTTCGTGCAGAGCACACTTCTCGGCATGGTCAGTTTGCAATTTTCAGGCTCCCAAAAAGGTTCGATCAAGGCACAGTGGGATAGGTGCCAATTAGCCTCCATGTGTCGCTACATAGCGAGTTCCTCATGGGATTGCACTAGCGATATAACGCTCTCTACACAGGACAAGGAATGGAGGACATGGCTTGCCTCCGAGTCTAGAATTCGACTGATCCATTCTCTATTCAGTAGGTTAAACTTCTTGAGAACGTTTTCATCGCTGACAGCTTGTTCAGAATTAGAATGTATACAGCTCGCTTTCATGGGCCTACCGCCAATATTCAAGCTTCACGAATTAGCCGATAGGTTTCCTTCACCCGAGAATATGTGGAGGTGCCGAGATAGCGCGAGCTGGCAAAATCAACGCCGATCAACCCGAGGTTGGTTGTACTTTCCCTCTGTCTTCAACCCTCTGCAAAGTTTACTGACGATGTCTCAGTCTCGGGGCCCATCAGTCTTGACCTACTAAACGAGCCGAATGCTGCTTCGAAAATGTGCGTCTTCGCCCGAGAAATGTACATGCTCAGCCTCCACGCCGAAGAAGAATTCGTCCGTTACCAACTCTCGTGCCCATTGTGGAAGTTCTTGGTCACTGGAACCTCACTTGGGCAAGGTGCAGTCGAGAACAATCCCGTAGCGGATTCCCTCCTCGCAACCGCTGCAGCTTCCGTCAGCGATGCCTTTGAATCAATGAGAAAACTGGCCACTGCAGGAGGAGACAGCCAGTGCTCCCTGATGAAGTACTACCACATCCTGTCGATCTTACGGCTCGTCCCACTTCGAAAGCTATACGAGTTCTCGGGTTGGCAGGTGACGGAAGCGCAAATCGAAGCTGCGAGAGAATACTTGCGCTCTTGGATGAGAAACAACCCAACGGCCGCTCGAAGATGTCTTTGGCACGCTGCTGCCGCTTTCAAGCTAATTCGAAACAAACATTACTTCGGGTGCGATGACCCGTTTTGTCTACTAATCCCCACGCTGTACATCTGGGCGTTCGATCAGCTCGCCGAAGCAAAGGAGAACGATACGTCGTCACCGAACCCCGGCGCTCCTGAGAAGGATCGTCCGACCAGAATCGACTTGTTGCAAGACGATCGCGACATCGATACGTGGCTGGAAAAGGGTAGTTCGAATGTGCACATCACGGGGGTAGGCGCCTTGAAGAGTCCTAAAAGTGGTGCCCGGTTGATCAACGAGTGTCGGAGGATTTTGCTGTCTTCCACGGGGTTTCCACGTTTACGCATTTTCCTGGCTGGGGCCTGGGAACGAGTTGCTGAGGGTGGTCGGCCTCATGGGTGGCTTGGAGAATGAGGAACCCTTGCGTTGAATGCTTCTGCGATCGAAGCTGAGCCGGATGAGAGGGGCAAGCCATTGAGGCGGCAACAAGAGGCGCTAAATAAGTGGTAAAACATAGAACAAGCCACCAAATATCATGTTGATAGTTGTCAGAGGAATACTTGGATCCGTGCACCTCTTCCCTCTCCTTCGGGCTTTTCCCTGACTTGGTAAAGCAGCCGATCCTTCCAGCCTTACGGCATGGAGTCCCGCTCGACTGTTGGAGTGGCTGAGCACTAAGCCCGTATCAAGCCATGGCAACGAAGCTCCGAGAATACACTCAATTAAGCTGTTCAAAGTTGCAATGTTAGGAACAAATTGTCCATGTGTTGCGCTAGCCTCTAATCCCGACTATTATGCCTCAGAGCAAAGACGAGGAGGATGCAGGACCGAGAATACGATGTAGCTGATTTAAAGGTGCTTGCGCGCGACTACTTAATGCCCGTTAACCCCCATCTGTCTTTTCAAATACAACGTGAACGACCATCTCGTATTCAGAATCCATCGAAACAACTTTCAAAATGACGAAGCAATGTACGGTATCGCCGGTCAAGACGGCAATGAAGTGTTTCGTCGGGGCTTGGGGGTTCATCAACTCGACTCTCGTGTGAGACTTACCCCTATCAGACACGATCCAGATTACTGACAATTCCCTCCCAGAAACACCACGTCTGGTGATATCATCACCGCCGACTGGGCTTACCCGGTTCCCTCCGGCATGTCTCTGTTCACACCCAACGGCTACACGGCGTTACTCGTCACAGCGAACGACACTACCCGACCGGACCTGAGGCCTCAGGGACTGGACCAGAGCAACCCAAGCTCCTCTCCCGATTCCGAGTGGGCCAAGATTGGAAAGTACAGCGTTGCGGGTGCCGGACCTTACCATCTCTCCAACGTGACGGGAGAGAAGGGTCCCGAGGGTCCGCAGGGTATCAACTCTGGAGAGTTCCTGACTTCGACGCTACCGGCTCGCCTTGGACCCTACGAGTTTTCCTTCAAGTTCTACGACGACTGTTCAGTCTGGAACTTACATCAGGATGTTGGGGCTGGATTGCAGAGAGTTGCGTGGTACTACAGACTTCCCGACCAAGACGATTACTGAGTCTTGTGTCCGCGAAGCGCGTCAACGTGATGAGAATCGTGAAGCCAATTATCTTTGTACACACTATATTCCAATATCTAGTACATACAACGAAAACTCGCAGAGGATGAGGCTATAAGTAAGCATTTGAATCATGCGCATTTTGGTCGAATGTGGCTATTGGCGAATCTGGAGTGAAGTACGCCTTTCATGCTGGATAAACACCGAAGCTTATCAGACTAATTTCCCTACCTATTGGCAGACAAAGGAAGAAGAAAGAGAAAAGACAAGTATTGAAAACTCAGACTACCAACTGATTGATGTGTAGTTTTCGGTATTTCAAAGCCTTGAATTGTCGGAGCGCGATAGCCTGCAAGACGAGTCTCCATGCCTCATCCGCGAAGTTACAGTCCTCCATGGTAGTTTTTCCCTTGCAAATACTCCTCGCTATCTCTATGCCTATCCTTAATGACAGTAGCTCTATCATTGCCCTTAGTGCCTGTGGCTATTGCACAAGTATTCAACCAGGAATAACCGTAGCGTGGTGTAGTCTGGTTGAATAACAATGCCAACAGGCGAACTATTTTTAGCTCTTTCCCGGTAGATGGAACCAATGTAAATGAGAGCCCTGTAATTGTGAGTCGGGCGCACCTCAGATAACATACAGAACCAACCAACAGCAGGATAATTACATGTATGGCTTGCTCGGGCTGCGGTCACAAGACGAGTTGGTGCCAGGTGGGGGTGGCTGGGGACGCAGCCTGATTCTGTCGTTGGGTAATTACTCACTCAAAGCTCGTCCGGTTTAGGTATCTCGTGTCAAATTTGGTTATACGTATGCGAATTTGCCCATGTTCTCCGCTCATGTAAGGGCAGACATGTACCTTGGCACCCAGAAAGCTGCTCCGAAAAGCTGCTCCGAGAGCAAAGTTCCCTAGCATTGGTGGAAGCACATGAAGCGAACATTCTGGTCTTGGGTGAATAAACTTTCAAATTCAGCATGGGAAACACTACTCTAATAAGCATTGCTCATAGTCAGCAGCGTGTCATTCTTAAAAGACCTCATCTTCAATCCTTTCTCAACAGCCTTGTGGGCTGCATTTTGTCTTCGAAAACCCTTGATTTTCTGCGACCCGGCAGCAAATGCAGCTGAACTGATAAGCGGGTGTGATACCGCAGGCTGAAGGGATCTCACTCTTGGCTGCATGGATAGGGTTCGTTTGATTGCTCAGACAAAGGTAGAAGGGGGTGCCAATCTGACCGTCAGCACGCAATACGAATTTGAGTTGTTTGTTACAACTTACCGGCTGGAGCCAGGTTAATGTTTGCATCTTAGAGTTGGGGTCCGTTAGCTGGAAAGCATATAAGCACGAGGTGATGCTAGATTCTTCATTCCCGATGAGGTTTCGGCATAGTTGCCTGCAACATTTATCTTTCGCTCCACGATGGCTCACAACTATGCTTTCAGCGGAAAAAATGGTGACGTCTATCACCTCATATCTCCAAATACCCCACAATCAGATACCAGCACCGGTAAATTAGCATCGGTTGCACCTCCCTCGGCCCCGAGAAGTCGGTACTGGGCACGAACTTTTGTTCTGCTGCTTGTGCCGCTTGGCATCACGGCATACTACTACTGGATATGGCGAGCTCTACTATGTCGAACCCTTGACGATGCCGCGAAGTATGGATCAAGGACCGAGATCTGGATCTATTACTCGTGGTTCATCCTCGGTGTGTTCGCCTTGGAATGGTCCAAACATGGCCTCGTCGGGGTTGAGGTCGCTATGCTGGAAACCACGGCTTTCGGAGCTCCTCATCTCGTTGCGCTCCTGAGCCACAGCGAAGGAACTTGGAGCGGTCCCGGGGGCTGGTTCAAATGCCTCACAAAAGCTTTTCAAAAGAGCAGGAGCGGAGAAACCCCTAGTTTACGACTTTCTTTGAGGACGTACAAACTGTGGTACGTCCTTGCGTTCATCAGTCTGTCCTTATATGTTGGAATGCCCCTCTCTGGTCTGACAATGGAATTGTCCGATGGATACGTTCGTCTTGACGAAACTCCAATGGTTGTTGGCCGCAACTCGACAAACTTCCACAAAAGATACGGCCTTTCTGGTGAAAGTACGAACGGAGCCCAGAATGCGTGGAACATGGGATCCCCCGTCACGTTACCTGGAATTGGCATCATATTCACACCTGAGTATATCAATCGCGAAGACTACGAGGTGTTGAGCGATGTTCCCAACAGCCTTCCAAGCAGCTCAGGACTACCGGACATGTTCATTGTCCCGCAGGCTCTTGGACCAATTTCTGGCACAGCGTGGGGTCTCAGAGTCGGTTACGACTGCTCAATCGCCAAAGACGTCTCCGAGCTTACCATCATCGGTCATTATACGGGCAGGACCTCGGGAGATCCGTCAGGGCGCTTTGCCAAATCTTTCATGAAAAGTGCGGTTACCAATGTATGGTCCTATTCGGAAATGGGTACCACACTCAATACGACTGAGCCGGAGCTTCCACATACACCCCATAGTGTTGGACAGGAACTGCTTAGATCGATCGACTCTAGAGCAGACGTTCTTGAGTGGGTCGTCTGGCAGGTACGGACTGGTGCTGATTATGTTGAAGTGGACAACTTCAACAACAGCGTTGGCGCTACCGTCCAAGGTCTCGGATCCCCTTTCATGAGAGCGGACAATGGATCTTGGGTTGCCAATGAGACATTCTTCAAGGAGAATGATTATCGTCAAAGAGACAGCGTAATGGATAAGGTATGGAGTAGGCTCCTCGGCTCCACCGGCAACCCGTTCCAACCGGGCGAGAAAAACACCGTCGAGGTAGCCGAAGCTATCGGGGTTCGCTGCATTGTCAGATCAAAACTTGGTTCCGCAGTGATCGACGCGAGAACATCGAGTTTCGCGCACTTCAATGCCGAAGAACCTACACCGTATAACGATCCAGAAGTCAATGCGGAAAGCCCAACTCCGCCATTGGGAGGTTTGGCGCGGTCCATACCTGGTCAGGCTAGCCTGGAGAAGATTCTCACTTCCATTAATGTTCGAGCCATGAGCTCAGAGTCCAACTCGATTCAGGCCTCTAAGTTTGTGAGCTCGAGGGATCTACAGAAGTCGGCTTACTTGGCACACGGGCAAGAAGTCCTCGGCCACATGTACGACAATCATTACGGTTTCGAAAGTAGCTGGCCTGCGCCAAACCTGACTTCGTCCAGGAAAGGCAAAATTCTTACGAAGGGTGAGCTGCCGCCGTTGGTGGCGTTGATTCCTCTGGGTGTTTGGGCTCTTGGTTCTTTCTTGTTGGGAATCTCCTATGGATTCAGACGGAGATTGGCGGATTCTCTGAGTGGATTCAGTTTCTTTCGTTTTGGAGTCTACTCTGCGGACAAGCTGAAGGACACGGGAATATTTGTTGCAAAGGAAGCCGAGGATGTTGCCAAGTTATGGCGTTTACCAGGTACATTGGAGAAGATATAATTCGGGAGTCAATTTCTAGTTCCTTCTATTCTGCCTTCACGCATCTGGTTCTGTTCTGTCCTCCGCTGGTGTGGTATTTGTTGGCTTGGATGCCGAGTAGGCTGAGATTGGGAAGAACACGGAAGACTCCTGATTGCCTCGATAATACTTAGGATATCAATTGAAGTTTAAATCACGTAAACCCGTGGCGTCTCGAACATCATCTTCGCTACTGCCAATCGTGGTCTGCTACGAGATGGCACGGGGAGCATTATGTAGTGCTAGCCCGTTGACTCGTTCTCCATTACGTGCGACCTGACGGGGCACATGTGGTTTTCTTGACATTCGGGGTTGATACATGTCGAATCTCAGAGGTCACATCTTCCAATATACACCATTCTAATGATTGTAAATATCTTGTAAAGATTGTTCGAATTGAACCCGCATTTCTTCATAATGCGTTCACAGCCTGTCGAGCTATCGTAGATGTCTCAAGAATAGCCAATAATGGGGCTTAGCAGTTTTGATGCATCAATGGGACGCTGTGCCTGTCTCCTATTCGTCGACTGACCTACGAGCCATGCTGACCACCAGCTCCAGGCTCCAACCCCTCGAATGTGTCACTATCACCTTCCTCTTATCACGCTTCCCCGCATGGTCTGTCTTCACGAAGCTCACGCCTCAAGACTTACAGTTCGGCAGACGAGGCTTTTCTAGTATTGATGGCGAACCGCGACTTCTTCTTTTTCTACGCGCCAACTTGGGATTACCCCCCAGGAGGCGCAATCAGGCTTGGCAATGTCATTACATCGGTCAAAAAGCCTCATCGCCCGCTATTTTGCGTGCCGCCGCCAGGTGATTCCGATGTCTCAACCACAGAGAAGAAGAGTGTCCAATACACCAAGGAGAAACTGCGAAGCGGCAGATTCTCTATCTTAACCAAGTTCCTCAGCATCCTTGGGCTCGGCGTCGATATTGGTGCTGAGATCGACAATAGGTAAGTGAGCCACTGAAGTGAGCCACTGCGAGACTGTGGCTATCATATCATAGCCCTTGATGTGCTGACTGTGTATGATTCAAGTGATGAGGAAAGGTTCATCTTTAAAACTCTCGAAACTACCCAGTTTACCCCTTCAGCACAATATGTCCAGAAGTCCATCGAGTCTGACAATGTTCGGCGCTTCCTGCAAAACGCTCGATACCGCAAGCCCGTCTACATCATTACTGGGGTCAAGATTGTCCGTGGCGCTGAAGCCAATACCTCGAGATCCCGGGGCCTGGGTGGTACCTTCGCTGTTGAAGTTGACGGTACACTTTTGAGCGGCGGTGCGGTCCCTATCGGCGGCGGTCCTGGTACAGAAGGTAGAGTGGGCAATAAGACTGCGACAAGCTGGGAAGGTAGCAGTGATTTTGTATTTGCCTTCCGTGTAAGCAAAGTCTTTGTGGGCGAGAAGACGGGGCAAGTGACGAGTGAGGAGGAATATCGCAAGGGGGCTATGCTTGGGGACGAGACGGAAGAAACGAGACGCCCAATGTTGTCTGTTCTGAAGATAGAAGATCCCACCGCTGAACAGGAAGGCTTCGGCTCGCAACAGCTCATGGATGACGAGGAAGTAGTATTCTGCGCAATTCCCGAGGAGGAGGACTCTGACAATTGAGATGTATGTAGTTGCACAAGTGTTTACACACTTTTTACTTAGGTATGACTATGTACTCCCTATGCAGCATCCGCCTTCACGTAACAGCCACGGCCCGATTTTCTTTTCAAGACATGTAATGTAGGAATGATTGGGATGACGAACCCGACTCAGAAGGGACTCTTGACGTATTCACAGAGCGCGCGGGAGCGAGAACCTTAAGGGAGAAACTCTCATCCAACCACACGGCGGTTGGCAAGCACACAGTTGCACATGGAAGTGACTCTTAAGTCTTTCTGCATCAGTTGCGAAAAGAACATTCAATTGCTACCCTCTCCCTTTTGTTCGCTTAACTAGAGCTGGTGGCAATGAGCTGTGACAACGCCAGGACCTCGGCGGTGGTGATGGGCTCAGACGACGTGTTGAAGCCCTCCTTGAAGGGCAGACGCTCCTCTTCAAACACAATCTTCATCCACTCCAACGGCGCAGCAGGCGACGAGAAGCTTCCACCCAAAGTACCGAGAATAACAGCAGATTCTCCCAGGGAAACCGTGACTTGGCTGGTGGTCAAGTTGAAAGAAGGATTCGTAGCCTTCGCGGTGGCAATCCTCTTGCTCCTAGCGGTAGCCATGGTCGCAACGTTGATCTTGTCCTCTGTCGCGGCAGCGCCCTCGGCAAGATATCCCTTCGTCTCTCCCCACACGGTCTCGTTGAAGGTCTTGGCGTCGCCCGTCACCGCAAAGTCGGCACGAGACAAGCTGCCATCATGCTCGATGACGTTGTGCTTCGCGATATCGTCCAGGTTGAAGGTGTTCGCGTCTCCAGTAGTCGATGTGGCGAAAGCCGGTGTTCCAAGGGTGCGCACGAGGGACTCGTTGAAGTTGATAGCCTTGCCGAGGCCAGAGATCAGATTGTCCATGCTGATAGACTTGCCATCGCGGGGGAGATAACCGTGGTTGGCGAGTGAGTTGAGCATCGGGCAAGGAGAGCGCTTGGCGGAGGCATCCGGGGCTTGCCAGGCGAAGTTGGGATCCTCATCGCGAGGAACAGCGTAGGCGCTGGTAGTAGCGGCGCAAGCTGCGGCAACCATGACTGAGGCACGCATGTTGATTTAGTTGAGGCAGTTCGAACAGGTTGGAAAGAAAGAGTGGTATGCAGTTGGAAACTGTTAAAGAATGTGGTGGCTCACTGGGCCGATGTTGAACGAGAGTATTTACCTGTAGTAGGAGTAGTGATCCAAAAGGAACAGCTACAATTGGGAGCGATTGTGAGGTCGGTTTTATAAATTCAATTGCTTGGGAAAATGGCCAAAATTGACGTAGTTGACAATATCGTGTTACTCCCTGGGAAAGGGGCTGAAGGGTACGCTCCCGAGAGCACCGGCCACCGGGTGGATCCGAAAGACGGTGAGCCCGAGAGAGCCGGCCCCACTACCGCGCCTTACGTGGTGCCCTCGGAAGCCGGGCTGTCCTGCACAGAAACATTCAAATCAGCACGAATGATACCACTTTGGTCTATATTTACTTCCGATATGCGCCCTAAAGTCATAGTTCATCCCTTTTCTCGGACTTGGGAAGGCCGCCACGCTGTTAGCTGACAATTGATTGTTTTCTCATTGGCTGGCTGCATTACCACCTTAGATGAAACGGCGATCGAATATTTCTAGAAAAAGTCAACTTAAGTGAAAGTCTTGGAAGGCCACCGGTCAGGTAGGGATGTCCCATGAGATCCAATCTGGCGTTTCCGCAATAACAATGCGAACACGAGAGTTCCCGTGATTGACAGCTCCGGGCGGGAAATCCCACGGCTGACATGGGCCGGCTGCAGGGAGCCCGGAAATGCATGATGTGGGTCAACATCAACCCCTTCGCCCACAAATTTCGTTCAGAATGCTTCATATTGACAGATTTCAATGCTTCAACCATCCAACGATACAAATGCCTCGTTGGCTTAGTGGTACAGCGCCTCACTAGTAATGAGGAGATCACCTGTTCGATTCAGGTACGAGGCAATATCTTTTGTTTTTGCCTCCTTCAACCCCATGTGAAGATGTCCTGGTACTCCTCGGCCCTCTCACGATGCCTCTAAGTTATTTCATGGCGCCACAGCTTCCACATCCGCCTCCGCACCCGCCGCCGCAACCTCCACCACAACCGCTTCCGCATTCAGCACCATCTCTAGGAGGACAGCAACTCGTGGGGTGGTTACCGCAGTCTGTGCACCGAGGGAAAGCGAGATCAGCCAAAGGAAGGAGTTCTCTCTGGCTCTCCTCAACGCACAGCTTGTCCTCGACGGCTTCGACGTTGACGTGAGCCCTGCCAGCTTCGCAGGTCCAGCAGAGACAAGCGTGGTACTCCGTGCCGAACTCCTCGCGCCAGAGACTCTGCATGTCCGTCGTCAGTTCCTGCAACCTGTCGGCGCTGATCTCGTCATCGTGGTCGATGAGACGACCGGCCATCTTCTTGGAGTAGGCGCGGTAGCGGAGGGGTGAAAGCTGGTGAGTGTGCCAGACGAGGTCGATGTCCAGGGTCGGGACCATCACCGTACCGGGGTGAGCACCGATAAGGTGGAAGAAGTTGCGGTAGCGTTCGATGGACTGCGCGATGGTGGCTTCTGCGGTAGGAGAGCGCAGCCAAGCATAGCGTGACATCTTCGAGGAGAAGTCGAACTGTCGGTTGATGGCCGCGGAGAGGTTGTATGAGAACAGGACCGTGCCGGCCGAGTTCTTGAGGTTGAAGATGCCAGTGGATTGGCGACCTTCAGCAACGAGGGATTCAAGCGTGCTATCCTCCTCAATGAAGTCAAGGAATCTCGACAAGGTGATGTCAGCGTCCACCGAGTTCGACTGTGTAGCGTTGTTAGCACGGGCAACAAACTTCACCTGAAATGAACCCGTCGCGAGTCATTGGAGAGCCGAACTTACAACTTCAATCCAGTCAAGCCCGCTCAGACCGAGGTTGCCGCCAAGCTCAATGAACCTGGCGTAGGCCTTGGGATGCAGCATGAGGGCGTGCCATGCCATCAGTACGTCGACGGGCGGCTGTTGTCTCTCAACGGCGGCGCTCCATTTCTCAAAACGAGAGACTGCCCGTTTGCAGTACAGATCCCAGCCTTGTTCGGCAGTGAGGTTTGCTTCATCGGCCAGCAACTCGACGCTTCTTCGGAGAGCGACGAATGTGTCGAGGAGTCTCAGGTGAGTCGCGCAATCGGCGATACCGGGAAGCTCGCGCTGGGTGACGTCTTGGTCTTTGACCGAAACATCGAGCTTCGTCTTCTGCTCGTTCCCAGCGGGCAGAACTCTGTTAAAACATGTGAGTCAAGGTCTTCGGGTGCGAGAAACAGGAGACGAACTGGTCGGCGAAGATGGCAGGCATTTTGAGGTGAATTAGTATGGGAACCGGCCCTGTTTGATGGCTGTCTGTGCAAGTGATTTGTAGCTTTCAATTGACCTCACAGGAAACGGCAAGATGAGGATGAAACTGTCAACTTTCAAGGGAAGACGAGCTTC
Organism: Colletotrichum karsti; assembly: GCF_011947395.1. Taxonomy (NCBI): domain Eukaryota; kingdom Fungi; phylum Ascomycota; class Sordariomycetes; order Glomerellales; family Glomerellaceae; genus Colletotrichum; species Colletotrichum karsti. The sequence continues at coordinate 372,201 of NW_024065923.1, forward strand.
TTATCAGCTCGCCATCTTCACAAGAGAAGAGCTTTATCAAGATCCTACTCGCACATGAACACAAGCAACAGCCCTGTGACCAGCCTCCGAATCCCAAAACGGTATGGAGGTGAGCAAGTTTCAGGACGCCAGCGCAAGACGGATTGCTGTGGCATCATCCAGCTGCGTCGCTGATTGGCGCTGTGGCTGGACTGGCCCGACTCAAGCGGCACGCGGGGGCCGCTGACTGTCAATTCCCCCACTGATACCAGCCCAACACGACGCTGAGTTGGAGGAGATGTTGTTGGAGGATTGGGGAAAAGGGCGGGGGATCCTTGGCAGCTTTGCCTACCTGTCAGCGGGAGGTGGGAGCTGGAAAAGGGATGGGCCGTGGGGGCCTCAGCGGGCTGTAGGGGGCTCTCTTGACCGATGAATTTCCATTATTCCCTCCTCCATCTCATGTTCGTTGAAGAGCCTCGTCGTAGGGATGCCTTCTGCGAAGAGTCTTCATAACCCAAAGACTCGAGTATGGCCCGGCATTTATCGATCTTTGTATTCCCCTGTACCAACAAGACAGGCCTATGTAACGGAGCCCTGATGAAAACACTGCCAAGCTCCTCTTCAGACCTGACAAGCTGCTGATTTTCGCAGCAAACAATGCCAATCGACGTCTTCCCGTCGCGCAAACACCACAGCCTGGCTTGTACACCCCTTCATTCATCTCCTCGCCCGAGGTCCTTTTATCCAGCCGGCCATCGTCTCTCCGTCTCCTCTCTTGTGCCTCCCAACGCCGTAAGCCCGTCAGCAGTGACACTCAATCGAGCAGGCTCTGTCTCCCTTGCATCTCGAGGCGTATCTGCCCAGACAAATGAGATTCACGATCCCTTCACCACTTTCCCCAACGGAGCCCAATGGCAGCACCCTAGCTCCCGCACTCGCCATGTGGCCTTGATTCGATCGTCGGCCAGACCGGCCGAAACGGGCATGTTGAGGCTTTCGTGCTCGCCCGCCACTGCAGCTTTATCGAAAGCTTGGGTTGCGGTCCTTCTTCAGCCCCTCGTCTGTTTGTCCCATCTGAGACTGTCGCCGGTGATGCTGGTGTTTGTCGAGTCTGACCCTTGCCTTTCCACTGGGTCGTAGATACGGCCTGCAGAATCCAGCCAACGCCTCATATGTTCTGCAAATACCCATTCCCGCCCCCCGCCCGGCCGTTTTGTCTTCCCGTTCCTCATCTTCTTTAATCTTTAATCAAGTGCCGTGATGGAGTTTGTTTTAGTTTGGCCGCTCTTTGCGGCCGCATTAGTGTGTTCTCATGCTCTGCTGGACGACAGACAGGTTTCTGAGAGTCCATCTCCATCTGTAATCGCAACTTCGTCCGCTAGCAGTACATCGGTCTTCACGGCACCTACCGCGATTCCCGCACCCAGCATTAACAGCAGTGTCTACGATCTATCGCAACATTTTTGCAGAATATTCAGACATGCCAGTAAGACAGACTATCGGCGTCCCGACTTTACTGAAAGGGATTCTGAATATATCTAGGCGTCTATGCCGATGGCAAGATTTACATCGACGGCGGCAATACTTACGTGCCGAAGGGCGGTAATACCTTCTACAACACAGAAGCTGGGGGCTACACGGCAGGAATGCGTGAGTCTAGCCGCGTCTTGCTACCACTTCTTCACTAAGTTGAATGCCACAGACAACCAGCTCCTTGTCTTGGACCTGTCCACCAACTTCACCAACCAAGAGATAGGGCCTTACAGCTCCATCTTCAAATCTCCTGATGTTCCGAATGGCCTTATTGAGCATGTTCTATGGTACTCCGAAAACACGAAGAAGGTCTATCAGCTGGGCGGTTGGTTTTCCTTCAACAGCGAGCAGAACCCGGCATACCTAGCAGACGAGAACATGCCAGAACCTGCCATCTGGGAGTTTGACGTTGGTAATAAGCGATGGACAATGTCGAAGGACTTCGACATCTCCAACAATGGTGAGATCATTGATCGGCCCGGGGCAGCAGCCTTCTGCGATGCACCGACGTTGAATCGGAGTTACGTTTTTGAGGGATACGTTCAGCACAGGTCGGGCCCGGCAAACACTCAGTATGCGCAGTCGTCAGACTTTCGGTGTAAGTTTGAAAAGACCTCATCGCTGAAGAGCTTTACTGACATGTCCAGTTCTCGAAGGACTGCTCGAACTCGATACTGCCGACAAATCCCAGCCTAAGCTCACCAACATCTCGGTTCCGACATACATCGGTCCACGCATGAACGGCGCCATGGTGCATGTTCCCGTGGGAGACAAAGGTATAATCGTGAACCTCGGTGGACAAACCACCCGCAATCCGACGCCCTACGGAGTCCAAGTGAAGGGCGCAAACTCGGGAAACATCAACGTAAGTCGTCATCTCATGTACTTCCATGGTCGCGGAGCGAGCTGACGGCAAGCAGATCAACATGTCTTTCGTCGACATCTACGATATCGAAACCGGCTTCTGGTTTCGCCAGGAAACCTTCGGTCTTCCGGATATCCCAACCGGCCGCTCCGACATCTGCGCCGTGCTCGTGCCAGCCAAGGATTCCTCATCATGGAACATCTACATGATAGCTGGCGTGGAGAACTACGCGACCTACATCACCTCCGAGGAGATTTGGGTGCTCACCTTGCCAACTTTTCAATGGATCCTGGTGCACACCCGTGCGGACGGCATGTATGGGCACACGTGTCATGCAGTCGGCGAGAATCTTCTCATCGTCGGTGGTATGCAAACGAAGAATGACGGCACCGGCACAAACGTCAATACTTGCTCGGACCATATGCCTGCGGAGATCTTTTCGTTGGTAACGCACAACTATACCGGGAAGTACGACACCGAAGCAGCAAAGCGGCTGGCTCCGGTCCCGTCGCAAGTTGTGGACGCCATCGGCGGCACGTCTTCCGGGGGCGCATATATGACAAAGCCACGTGCATGGAGCGACGTCTATCTCCAGTACATCTTCGATCCGTCCCTGAAAAGACCGGAGTACACCCCGACTTACACGCTTGTCGTGCAACCCAGCGCCGCCAACAGCTCCACCCCATCTCCCTCTTCTCCTTCCTCAAATGGACCGTCAAAGGGCGCCATAGTCGGCGGTGTGGTCGGCGGCGTTCTCGGCGCCATCGCGCTTGTCGGTCTGGGCATCTTCATTGTCCTTTTCCGCCGCAAGAAAAGGAGAAGAGCGGAGGAAGCCGCTACCGCGGAAGCAGCGCGCCAAAGTGGTGCCTTCTCGGAATTGCCGGGATACACCCCGTACTCGTCACCTACCGAGCCGAAACCTGCCTACGCTAGGTCGCCGACACCGGGTTTGCAGGCTGCGGAGTTGGAGGTGCCTCAGAATGCGAGCGAGATGCCGAGTAGCCCGCGGTATGGAGGGTGGGTTGAGATGGGCAGTGATGTGACGGCGTCACCAAGGGTCGGTGATGTTAGTCCCACGCTTGGTTCGGAGGGACATGGATACGAAGGTAGTCATGGGAGGTTGAGCCCTGCAGGCCGATGACGATGAGGTACTTCGAGGCGGCCGGTGCTTGCAGTGAACTTGCGAGGATGAAAAAATGGTCCGTCATCTCATTTCATATCGAGGAGGGAACTGGTTTCCTAGGAGCTAAACTCTATATCTGTCGCTAAAGACCTGCTCTGCAAGCTGTTTTTTCCTATGCTACATATTTCCCCTCAAAGAAACTATACAGAAGTCCTACGCCCAAATAATCTCAGGCAAATTGTGTCTCTAAATTGTAGAAATTTCGTAATAGGCCTTTATATCAAATTTCCTGCCCTCTTACGGCTTGAAAATAAGGGAAGGCACCTCCAACCTAAGTCAGTGGATGCATAGAGCCCAGCCGCCAGTTCTCCGCTTTGGTCCGCAGGCCGATCCGTCTGAGGTGGAGATGACGGAGGCCGAGGATCCACCTGGAATCGGCACTCCATCCGGGGATCCCGGAAGGCCGCGTAGGTTCTGCATTTAGCGTCACTGTTTGGCCCGAAGTCTTCGGGTGCTCAGAGCCACAGCCCGGACGGTTTTAGTGGTCCATACTTCATTCCCGGCATCTGTTGGGTAATAGTTGAAAGTTGGTCAACCGCAAAGAAATGCCTTCAGAGGCGCTTGCACCGTATGTGAAGAGCGTATTATAAATTGACGTGGGTTCCATTATAACCATGTCTAGCTCAACCTGTCTTAACACACTCAACGTGGGAGGCCGGGTCGATCAATGCCTGGCAGTCTTGCGTCGTCAACTTGGTTGTCAACCCATTGCATGCCTCCCCGTCCTTGTTGGAATCTACGCCAGTAGCACCACCAGCACCGTTGCAGATAGGCGCCTTCATTTGGCGTTTCTTTCCATTAACACAGCTGCAAGAGAATCGTGCTGGGCCTTGAGGTTCTCGTTCGACGAGAGATTTGACACTGAGTTGAGTAAGTTGATAAGTCAACACATCTAGTCTTTGGATGCAAGCAATCTTACTCTTGAAGGGGACTAGCTGTAACGGGGGCTGCTATCGTCAAAGCCAGAAGGGCGAGGGTGAGAATACTAGATTTCGAGAAGGTCATTGTGACTTGCCAGAGATAATCAAAGAAACTGTTAGATGAGCCGTAGATAACGCAGAATGTGGGCGCGGATACAGGCGACTATTTAATCTTCTCGATCTAAGAGGGTGAAAGTCAACTATTGAAACTCTCATTACTCACGGGACATCAGCAACGGGCATTTCTGATTCGTGGCATGACCCAAGAGCATGGGCGAACAGGTGTTAAGCTTCGGCCGGGACACTCGCTAAGCCTCAAAGCCTCCGCCAAACCTGGGGTTTTGCATCTCGGCCGGCCTGTAACATCCAGAAATGCAAGGATCAGCGTGGCAGTTACAGCCCTATTCGTGGCTATCGGCAGAAGTCTCAGCTACTCGGGTTCATCCGATACGTCTCAGATCTACCACGAGTGGTGGTTAGCAAAGGGGATCTGACTCGCTTTCTGAAGTCTACGGTCAACTACACTACTCCACGGTTATTCCTGGCCGAATACTTGCACAGTGATAACGGATAATAAGCGCAGTACTAGAGCTAACAACAACAAGGATAGGCATAGAAGTGGCAAGAAGTAGTTGCAAGAAAAGGTTAACAGTGGATGACTGTATTGCGGAGGTTGTTCCGTCTCGGCGGAGCTGAACCGCTTCTTCCGCTATGGCTATTGTTTTTGTTGCGATATTAGTGCGAAACCTAACTTCTCTGGTTATTTGGGAAGAGCATGGTGCGTGTTGTCCCAGCTGTTGTTTTTACGGGCATTCATTTCATATCATCAAACGGTTCGGAAGTTGGGAAGGTTGCGGAAACGTGTAAAAGATTAAATTGATGATTACTTGCGCTCATAATGGCAAGTAGTGATTCAGTCTTGGTATTGTTAAACAATACTCTACGGTGATTGACGCTCGTGCTCCCTCAACGCTTGCTCTCCGTGGCGATCTCATAAGAGCCCGAAGAGAAATGGCAACCCCCCGGTAAGTAATGTGGCCATGACTTCGGTTGCTGTTCCTCCGCATTGTATGTGCTTCATCGCGCTGCAAATGATGGGAATCGAATGCCTGGCGCAAGTGTCGAAAGTTAGGTTGATAGAAATGCAGGTGATAGGCAATGAAAAGCATACGTAGAAGAACAGCCAGACCGAAAAGTAGAACGGTAGCGCTGAAGCCGTGAAGATTGCCCTTGATTTTGATCGTTTGGGCATTCTGCTGTTGAGCTTTTGAGCTTCTAATGTGAACTTTGATGGCATCTTTCCCTTTGCAACTTGATACGCGGTGGCCGAAAATATTATGTGGCTCAAATGAAGGGTGCAGAATTTTACGATATTGGTTACACAGTCATCGAGAATTTATAGCAAGAGATATGTGAGATTGCCAACGGCTGGAGTTAATCACTTCATTTGATCTCCAGCCATGATGGAGACAGCGTGAATCAGTGACAGAAACTAACTGCGCCAAACAGGTCTTTTCGCGACAACCCCGACGAGAGCGTTGCGAAGTACAAGCTCTGATGGATACGCTTGGCATGGTGCCCACGACTGACTGCAAGGAACAGTTTCCTCGTGGTTGACGTGATATACCAGACAACGTCAAACATGCCCGCAAGATCAAAATTGACGCCTAGCGTTGCATTTTCTAACGGATCCGGTACCTCTGTTACCGGCAGGTGCTTACTGTGAAATGCGATTGATGTCTATGCGATAGATAGGTGGGCTCGACGATTGACAGTGCACGTTGTAATGAGTAATGGCTGTCTCGTACTCTCGTCCGCCGGGCTGTGTGGTACACGATATTTTATGTACTTGGCAAATGCGACCGTATGGCAAGAGGGTTCGGCTACATCAGTGTACCAGCTGGACGGACCAGCATGTTGAAATATCGCCAACATAGCCTTCTTATGAAATGAAGGATAGCCGCGTATTTGTGAACATACAAGGCTAGTGAATGAGAAAATCTAGGATTGAAAGCAGAAACCTGGTCATTTTCTCTTGCGAAGTTGAATGACATCCCTTGGATCAATAGCTAAATCGACTCCACGAGAACCGCTTGAAGACGATGACGTCCAGTTTCTGTCCTAATTTCAAACCTACGGGGCGCGCAGCCGCTATGAGATAGGTTCACCTCGGCTATTCCCCGTCCCTAATTCAAGAACGTGTCTTAAGCCGGCTCGTCGCCCGGATTGTCTGTCCGAGAGGAGCAAACAGCACGTGCAATATGTAGTTCCGTCAATGGCACCGTCAATTTGATGTTTCTACTGTGCAAAGATCACTGAAAGGACGAACATCGTTCCGCGGAACGCGGGTTGATAGCACACCACAACGGAGCTGCACGGGGACGGGAAGCCAGGGTCCAACCCCGTTCGTGGTTAGATTACGCTTAACGAGAAGAATGCAAAGCTAAAGGTGGTTCCGAGTCCCCGCTGCGGCAAAAACAACCACTCAAGACCTGGAAGCAATACGAGGTGATCGTCACTCGCTAACCCATGTTTATGGTTGTCCATTGCAACAACCAGCTCGGCGAAGTCAACGTTGCTCTCGAGGCGCTCAATAGGTGTCGAATCCATTCGAGTTGGTTCGGTTTACTGACCCAATTTGCTTCCCCAGACATCGTCATTCCGTCGAGGGAGGGCCGCAGACGTTCGCTTCCGGCCTGAAGTTGCCGCTCCTCTGGGCACGCTGAACCACAAATGGAACTCTTAACCTCGTTGAGGCGAGTTGGATCCAAGATGCATCACCTGGTTCGTCTCGTTCTTCTATTTCTGGCCACTCCCGCCCGGTGGGACCCCTAAAAGTTAACGGGGTGATCCGACGCTTCTCTTGGCTTCGCTTTCGGAGGCGCTGGTCGTTGGCTCCCTTCGGAGATCTGGAGTAGCACACCCAATTCTTTGGGCATTGCCGGACAGGCATTCCCCACAGAAGGTGACGGTGACGTCGAAATCACCAACCTCACTTGCTCGACAACCGACTTGGCGAGGATGCCTGCTCATCCACTGTGACCTTCGTGTATAAAGGACAGCCCTTCTGCCACTGTGAACGCATCCTGTTAACCACACTTCACGATCCCAACAACCACTCAACATTACTCCAACCCAAATCACGCATCACAAAACGTTTTTCAATATGCAGTTCACTCTTGCTACTGTTGCCGCCCTCTTCGGCGCCTCCGCCATCGCCGCCCCGGCCCCTCAGGCCACCGACGCCCCCAACCCGTCGGAGAACATTGAGATCACCAACTTCTCCGTCCGTAAGCAGGAGAACGGTACCCTCACCAACGTCAATTTCAGTCTCACTGGCCGTGATGCCACCGACCTGGCCTGCGTAGGCGCCAACCCCGCACTCCCCTCCGAGGTCATCACCTGCGGCGAGTCCAAGTACCGCTTCACCTTGAGAGAGGGTACTGAGTCGGAGTTTGCTCTTCGCATTTACCATGAGCTTGGCCTTGCGTAAGTTTTATGAACCATGTTGTGATTTTGATCGTATTGCTGACTTGACCAATTAGTGTTGGCTTCTGGGGAGAGGGCGATGTCCCCTCATACTGCCATGCTGGCGGTCTCGGTGATCTGCTCTGCACCCAGGTCAACTCTCCTACGACTATTGTCATTGACAACACTCCCCCTCCCGTCAACCCTTAAGAGATATCCGGATGAATGATGGGTCGATTAGTACATAATGTGTAAACTTATCTTGTAAATGTTTAGCGATACATGATTGCATCGAAAAGTCTAGACTTGAGAACAATAGACATTGATGAAAACTTGCATTTTCTCACATGGCCATGATATTTGAAGCTCTGAAAATCAAAATCATATGATGCGATATGAGATTCAATTGCGCAGGTCTCAAAATGGGGGATCTAAGAGACTCGTCTTCACAGCGCTGCGTCCATGAGATAACAGGTGGGCTGGGATGAGATGAGAGGTTGCAATAAGAAGAACATCTAATAAGCTGAAAAACTGGAAATTGGCGATTTAAATGCTTCGAGAACAATGAAGTAAACTCATGGCAGCTGACTGAGTGAGATCAGCTATGTAGCGTGAAATGAGCCCAGCTATTGTATGAGCAGTGAGAGTGAGAGAAGCTCTGGGAAACCCACCGACTGTGAGGTGGAACACAGACCACCCCACCTGGCTTTGTGGGGCAGCCGCAGCCGGGAAAAGGTGCGCCCTTCCGTGCCTCCCCGCCTTACCTAATCCGGGTACCTAAGCATCTGAGGTGGCCAGGGTGAGGTAGGCACGAGCATCTTGCGTAGCTGTTGTAGCCTCCCACCAAACACCCATCAGCCTTGCCGTCTCGATCAACAATCCCACGAATTCTTCCCACGACGCCGCGCGAACCCTTCCATCACACACCAATCACACTCTACCACACACAAGACCTGGAAAAATCGCCAACATGTCCGAAGGCGCGCTGAAGCCCGAGAAGGACTTCTCGAAGGAGACGGACAAGCAGATCCCGGAGGCCGAGCAGCTCGCGAAGGTGGGCAGCATCGGAATTGCACAGCTTTGGAGCTATTACTGACTATTCTCTGCCTGCAGAGCGATATTTCAGCTGCCATCGAGAAGCTCAGCGTTCTTGAGAAGCAGACCCGTCAGGTGAGCACGCTGCCCCTCCCTTCCCCGACGTCACCAAGCTAACCCAGAGCAGTCGTCAGATCTTGCCTCGACGTCGCGTATACTCATCGCCATTGTCACACTCGCCAAGGATGCTGGAGACTGGAGCTTGATGAACGAGCAGGTCTTGGTCCTGTCGAAGAAGCATGGCCAGCTCAAGCAAGCTATTACCAAGATGGTTCAGGCGGTGATGGGCTTCCTCGACTCTACACCGAACCTCGAAACCAAGCTCACCGTCATCGAGACCCTGCGAACTGTCACCGAAGGCAAGATCTTCGTAGAAGTCGAGCGTGCCCGCGTTACCAGAATCCTATCCGACATCAAGAAGGAGCAAGGCGACCTCAGAGCGGCAACAGACATCCTGTGCGAGCTGCAGGTGGAGACGTTTGGTTCTATGGACCGTCGGGAGAAGACCGATTTTATCCTCACACAAGTCGCACTCTGCATTGAGAGCGGTGACTGGACCCAGGCTGGCATCCTCAGTCGTAAGATCAGCACCAGATACCTCTCGCGAAAGCCGAAGAAGACGCCCGAGCAGCTGGAGAAGGAGAAGAAGGAGCGCGAGAAGAAGAAGGCAAGGGGCGAGGAGGTCCCAGAGGAGAAGGAGGACGATACTACCGACCTGAAGCTGCGATACTACGAGCAGCAGATCATCCTTGCGAAGCACGATGACAAGTACCTCGAGGTTTGCAAAAACTACCGCCAGGTCCTGGACACCGAGGCTGTCGAGGAGGACCCCAAGAAGCTTCACCCCGTAGGTCGCCCATCCAATTACCTTGTGCTTCCAATACTAACAGGCAGCAGGTCCTGCAGCGCATCATCTACTTCGTCATCCTCGCCCCTCATGACAACGAACAGCACGATCTCCTTCACCGAATCCAAAAAGACACTAGGATCAGCCAAGTCAGCCAAGAGGCTGACCTCCTTAAGCTCTTCACCGTCCACGAGCTCATGCGCTGGCCCGAGGTTGCGAAGACCTTTGGCCCTCACCTGTGCGAGACCGATGTCTTCGACGCCCAGGCCGGTCAGTCTGGGGATGAGAAGGCGCACCAGCGCTGGCAGGACCTGCGTAAGAGGGTGATTGAGCACAACGTCCGCGTTGTGGCTAAGTACTACACTCGCATCCAGATGAAGCGTCTGACACAGCTTCTGGATCTTACCGAGGACGAGACGGAGAAGTACATCAGCGAGCTCGTCACCTCCAAGACTATCTACGCCAAGATCGATCGCCCCGCACGCATTGTCAGCTTCGCGAAGCCCAGAGACGCGGACGATATCCTTAACGAGTGGAGCCACAACATGAAGAGCCTGCTCGGCCACCTCGAGCGTATCGATCACCTAATCACCAAGGAGGAAATGATGGCCAACATCCAGCCCAGCAGCGGCTCCAAGTCGGGGAAGGGAAAGGCTACTAAGGCGCATTAAACGGTTCTAACGGCTTCCGGGGTCGGCACACGGGATACGGCGTGTAATTGTAGAACATTAGAGGCAGGCAATGAACAAGACTGGGACGCAAAAATGTTTCAGTCTATGCTTTGATGAAACCTTGCCGTCTATTCTAATCAGGTCTATGGCGTCTTCTATAGTCTGTTTTAGGCGACATTCCGCCCATCTCGCGCCTTACACCTTGCTCTTCGCTTCCTCCTGGTCGGCGATCTTCTTGATCAACCCAATCAACGGCATGGCCCATTCTTTCGAGATGGGCACATGGTGTCCTCCAGGGTGAATAACAACCGCTGCCTCCTCACATCTGTCTACCAGCCCCTGGCTCCGCGACTCCTCGACAACAGTATCAAGACTACCCATGAAGTGCAGCGTAGGCGTCTTGATCTTGGGCTCATAAGCCCACTTCAGCTCCTCGGGCGGCGCGAAGAAACCAGAGTAAATAACCGCAAACTTGAACGGCTCGCCCCCGTTCGCCTCCCTCAGCTCCTCTACCCAAGGACGGAACGCCTCCGGGACCTCGAGGTGAGGCTTCTCCAGCATCGCCGTCAACAGCGCGGCGAACGCGCCGCCCTGGCTGAAACCCAGCACTCCGTCGACACCGGCCGCCTCGCGGATGGCCTTGGCGACGGCGGACACGCCCTGGTCCAGGTAGCGGTAGGCGCCCGAGGACTCGTCCTTGCGCCACCAGGCCCAGGCGTCGAGGTCCTCGTCTTCGGGGGTGGACTCGTCCGCGACGAAGCCCGGGATGTCGCGCGGGGAGAGCTTGGAGGGGCCGGTGGGGTAGAAGAGGGAGGTGGTGATGTTGAAGGGGTTGAGGGATTTGATGATGAGCTTCTCGAGGGCGCGGGTTTTGGAGCGGAAGAGGGGGCCGGATTGGGTGTATCCTGGGCATGTTAGTGTTTTTGCGTGATTACTTGTCTTGCGAGGTAAGGTGGTTGTGAAGCTTGCAGGGGTGTTCAATGAGAGCCGCGTGAGTTTCGATGAAATATATGGTACATATCTTACCGTGGAGCATGACGACTTTTATCTCCTTCTTGCCATTGCCCGGCTTCTTTGCAGCGCCGTTGGGCGCTTGTGTTGCTGCGGTGGACATTTTGCAAGTGAATGTTTGGGCAAATAGAGACGGCTGTCTGGGTTCCACGGGTATCAGAAAAGGTGTCCTATGAGAAAGAAGTCTCGAGTTAATGCGCAGGTGAAGGGGAATCTTCATGAGTATATTTAGGTGGTTTATGAGAGGGAAGGTGTGAGGTCGAAGTTGGCAGGTGGGTTCTGACAAATCCACAATGACTCTACGCCGCGACGTTACCGAATGGCGTGGGATAAGTTATCAAGTGTGATATCTTTCACGGTGCACAACACCTGACCAGCCTCGAATCACTTCTATTCGATTACTCAATCAATGGACAAACTAACACGAAAGCTCATCGCCCAAGACGTGAGGGTCAAGGCCAAGGTCATGGGTGCCGTAGTCACGTGATCTCCGTTCCGAGCGTCCGGGCCTCGAAGCGGATGCGGATACGGATGTTGATCGGAGCAACCTCCTACTTGCCGGACTCGGCTCAATTGAACGTGCGCCGGACTTCGCGTAGAGCAGCTGGCCGTGATTTACCGACTCTACGTTTGCAATGGCAAATTCTATCCAGAGATTCCGCTTGAATCGACCATTTCTGATATCACAGGGCCACACAGAGCTCGCAAGTATGGAACGCACGATGACATGGGGATCAATCGATTAGTACAACAGCTCAATTGACTCCAAGCCGTCTGTCTATGGTACAGCGTCCATAATGAATACGCGTCTGGCGGGTCCCTCCGTCCTCGAGAGGCTTCCCCCGCTGCTTGTCTATGCCATAGCCCGGAAATATCCCATCGAATGCTTAGTGGGCCTTCTTGGCCAGGGGGTTGCGGGCATCGTTCTTCCACTCGTCGGCTGCGGTCTGCGTGTGAGTACCTCGTTTCGAGAATGGGGAGCCGGTGCGACGTACACTTGAGCATGGCGTTCTGGGCAGAGTTGATGCCGTAGGCGATGACCAGACCTATATCACAATCAGTTCCTGTTCTGTCGCTCGCTCCTCCTCAATCTCCGTCGCGATCGTTCGTGGTCGGAGTCGTAGATATCATTCGGGGTCTTCGGACGTACCGGCAGCGAAGAAGGGCGCCATCGGCTTAACTGCAAGGGAGGTTAGCAATGTTGCGCGGCGGGATTTCGAGGGACGGGTCGAGGCGCGGCGGGCGCGGTTCACGTACGGACGGGCGTGGGGTACTTCTTGAGGGCGCGAGCTCCGAGCCAAGACATGGTGACGGTTTGTGATGGGGGTTTGACCGGGGAGTGGGATTGGAAAGAGGTTGATGGCGGGCGGGATTCCGAGGGTCGATGTGAAGCTATCAGAACGAGCCTTTTTCCTCCGATTGAGCTTTCGGCGGTTGGACCCGTAGCCGAGATGCGGCGGTTGTGGCCTGAGGCATCCAAGCGAGGAAGGAGAGAAGTGGGTCGTCAATTGCTGGGAGCACGGGCCAGCTTCGCTTCCTGAAATTCAGAAGGCGATGCTCTTGCGTGCCAGTGGCAGGCAACTACCTCGGTATTAAACTGATTTCCAGTTCATCAGACGTGCCTGTATTGAATGAAATTTATTGCTAGGACTATACTCAAGCAGCTAGGAATGGGACTGCATGTTGCATTAGATTTGGGAGCTCAAAAGTCACGTGACAATAGCAGCTATCTTCGGAGTCTTAACGGCAACGATTATCCTGCAGGAGCTAGGCTTCACTCACTACCTAGGTATTAGCTAGCTCTCGGAAGACAATGTACGTAGAAGAGACCCGTTGCAGAGATCACAGATGCTCTGATACATCAGCTGAGCATGGGAATCTCGCTGGATTATTTGTCCGCCTTTCTTCCGACGATATCCGACTTGTGTAGTCGTGTCGTTCGTTGTCTGTTTTACCCCTCTTCTTACCTTCGTACCATTATCTCGTGTTTCCTCCTTGAGGTTGCTTTTCTTAGATATGCGGCCTCTCGCTGAATCGAACCGAGAAAGAGACATTGTGAAAGTCAGCTGATCCTACGCCGCTCCTCACCGGGAGACGTCCCGGTACCCCACGACCCCACTTCCGGTCTGCCACTTGCGGCTGCCGCTGAAACAATTGTCCGTCGCCACTAATGGCCCCGACCACCCCTGCCGCATGCTGGCATGTGACATCATCTGACCCTTCTCCGCATTTGAGCGCAGTTGGAGGCGGTACGTACCGAAGCCTGGAACAGCCGGGGACCTCAGCTCCTCGACCGCTCCTCGTTGCCGTCACAAAGGCGTCAGCTTTCCCCAGGTTCGGGGCCCTGCTTGGCGTGGACTGGCGTGGTGGTGGTGCCAATGGCGTAGCAGCAAGATGGAGGAAAAGAGGAGAGAGCAGCAGCAGGAGGTCGCAGCAGTTCAAGCAGAGCAACCAGCCAAAACCTCCTCCTCCCTTGTGTCACATTCATCCAGGTCTTGTCTTCCTTCTGACACACACACACCACACACCACACCACCACGCACCTCCTGAAGAGCTCTCTGCATTGCTCTCTCCCTCAACGCTCACCCGAAGAATAGTGCGGGGAAAGCACATTCAAAGACACAGAGGTCGCACGGTTGTAGCCCGACCATCAGTCTCTACTCGTCCAATTACATTCATCCCATTAGCCCAGTCTACCATTCTGCCGCTTCCCAAGCACGGTCTCGACCTGACCACCACCACCACCTTACCGCTGCTACCAAACCAGACCACCAATCCCGCCGTCGCCGCCGCCGCAGCACGCCGTTACTGCTTCCCGTTCTGTGATCCAATACCAAACCACTAATCCCCTGCTCTCGGGTGCTTCCTGCTTCTTGCCGATCGAGACGTATCGAATATCGTTTTCCTTCCCTTCTTCACATTACCCGTACCAGAGGCTTGTTACCTGCAAACAAAGAGACAAGATAGTCTGTCCATTCTTTGTCGGACCAGGCGAACGGACAGCATCCCTCTCGCAGACAAGACACCTCTAGGTCACGTCGTCACCACTACACCAATCCCATCCCATCCCATCACTCAACTACCTATATCCCACCACCAACACCTTCGACAATGCTGAGCCAGCGATTGGTGCGAGCAGCCGGCGCGGCGACCCCGCGATCCGCGTTGCGAGCATTCAGCTCCACGAGCCAGCAGCGAAAGGTCCCTTCCATGGCCGACGTCAGTGCCGCTCCTCAAAGCGTCGCCGACTTCAACCAGAAATCGAAGCAGTTCCGAGAGCAGTTGGTGGAGCAGCAGAAGCAACGGGAAGCAAGTGCGTATCAATCCTCCCCTCGTCCCCCTGCGTCTGAGCCTGCCTCGGACTTGGGCTCATCCTTGAGTGCTACTTCAGGACAGAAGGCAGAGGCCGCTTCGGAGCCTCCGCGCAAGGCTGGTCCTCTGACCAACCTCATTTACGGTACTAAGGAGGGTCGCGAGCTGGACGCGCAGCTCGAGGCCAGCTTCAGTCAAGTCCTCGCCCGAGGCAAGTACGTCCACTCGATCGTCTTCCACGAGGTCAAATCCGACAAGGTTGACGAGTACACCGAGCTCGTTGGTAACTGGTACCCGCGCATGGCTTCCATGCCGGAGAACAAGGTCCATCTGGTAGGAAGCTGGAGGACCGAGGTTGGCGACTGCAACACGTTTGGTATGTTACTTTCAAGGAGCTCAAGCACCGCCGAAACAGCTGCTAATATTAGCTTCGACAGTCCATATTTGGGAGTACCAGAGATACCAGGGTTACCACGAGTCGATCCACAACATTGGAAACCACCCCGAGTTCTCTCAGTTCGATAAGAAACTCAAGAGTCTCATCACCTCGAAGAAGACATCCCTCATGCAGGAGTTCTCCTTCTGGCCCACGACTCCTCCCCGCCAGCTCGGTGGCATTTTCGAACTTCGATCTTACACTCTGCACCCCGGTAACTTGCTCGAGTGGGAGACCCACTGGAGACGGGGTCTGAAGGCCAGACGTGAGGTCATGGAGGGCGTCGGTGCTTGGTTCGTGCAGATCGGAGACCTCAACACCGTCCACCACCTGTGGCAGTTTGCCAACTTGGAGGAGCGCAAGATCCGCCGCGAGAAGAGCTGGAACCATGAGGGCTGGAGCGAGACGGTCCACAAGACCGTTCCTCTTATCCAAACCATGAAGTCGAGAATTCTTGTCCCCATGCCTTGGTCTCCTACTGCATGAGGTGGTCTACGACATGACTTTGTTTGGACTTTTCAGGCATGTGTGGCGTTGACATCGAATTATCATCTCGCGACTTTCATTTGTCGACGCACGCATGATACATACAACAACCCGTCCCACGTTGGACTTCCTGTCAGCTACAAGCGAGCCCATTGAGGTGCCCACCTGCTTGGCTGGACATGGACGCTTGGTCTTAGCTTATAAGGATCGTTAGGGGTTACCAATCTTGATATGTACAGAATACTGGTAAAACCCAGTACATAGGAATTTGAAAACAGTAACCTCTATATTTGATGCAAGCCTCCATTACCAAGCTTCGGGGTATCCCACGATTAACAGATTCCCTGTCACTGCGCGTAGACAATGTACAGCTTATTGTACAGTTCTACATGCAAATGCGTCTGCCATTGATGGAACATTAGTGCACCATGAACTCCTACTCATCAATCTCTTCTCCCATAACAGCCGCCAGATTTCTCCGGGCACCGGCCAGCGTGTGCCCTAGTGCAACCAACTTTGCCGACAACGACATCAAGTTGGGGTCCGGCAAGCTCTCCACCCTGACCTTCTCCCTCACGAACACCTCGTTCGGCTCCCCGTTACTGGACGGCGTCCCGAGTCCACTGACACTACTCTGCCTGCTCCTCGGATGTGCGCCCCCGTGCTTGTGCTTCTCCCCACCGTCCGTGATATTGCTATACGCGAACCGAAAAGGCCGATCCATCTCGTCGTGCTCCAGCCTCCGTACCGTACCCAGCGCCAGGCCCAGCTTCGTCCCGAAGTTCTGCGGCGCGTCGACCGGCTCCAGCGCGCGCAGCCACAGCACCAGACTCGACTCCTGCAAGGCCAGATGCACGCTGATGTTGGGCGGGAGGGGCGGGGTGAAGTGGACCGGCGGACACGAGTCCGTCTGCCACCGCGGATCGGACTCGTGCAGCGGCGGGCCCTTGAGGAGCGAGGAGGACTCGTTGAGGGAGGCGGAGAGGATGCGCAGCTGCGCGGCGAGCTGGCTTGGGTTCTGCGAGGGCGAGGGGTCGGTCGTGAGGGAGAGGAGGTCGATGCATTCTGTCAGGTGGGTGTGTATCGTCTCGAGGGCGGCGATGTGGACTGGGTGGGAGGGGTCGAGGGTGAGGGTTTGGGTTGGGAGGGTTTTTAGTTGTAGGTGCACTGCCTGGGAGCTCGTTGTCAGCTGAGCGACGAGAGAACGGCGAGAGGGAGACGTACGCCTTTTACTATTCGGGTCCCGACGCGGGTTACTGTTCCCTTGACGCGCTCGTTACGCTGCGTCGACATTACGAGGGTGCTTCCCGGGTCGATTGGGGCGAGGAGGGCGTAGCAGTCTTGCAGGCCGTGGCGGATGTCCTTTAGGACTTCGTGGGTTTCTGTGACTATCCATTCTAGCTCGCGCCTCTGCGGTGCGTAATTGATCCTGATCAGCATCTTGTCTCGTCGTGGTATGCGCCTTAAAGCTGCTCTCGAGCTTGGGTGAGGATGTCACTCACGAGGGATTCCTCCTTTTTGATCGCGAGCTCTTCTGGAGATATCGGTGGCCAGATTGCGACGGCCATGTTGCCTGGATGTGCGAGTTTGGAGTATCAGAATATGTGTTCGAATTGAGGGAGACGTCGCAGGCAGCCGCGCGAGGCGTTGGGCGATTGGATGTATGTGAGTTAGCTCATGGTGGATGTTGAAGCTCTCCGGATCGCATCTCGTCATCGTCGAAGGTTTGGGGGGACCGGGGTCGGTGGGGTGACGCGCGCTAGCGGGGCACAGGGCACCTGCCTCCGCTGAGGTGCACCTGCTGCGAGATGCGGATCCACTTTATCGGTTTTTTTGCGCTGGGGTGGTGAGGTTCAGACGGCTCATTCATGAACTTTCAACTTCATCATAAGGTATCTCCGATATCATCATATTCAACATTATTAGCACCTCAATCACCCCGGGTTCTCATCAAGTGCCACGGAAACAACAACACCCTATAAAAAAGGCATCGATATTCCAACAACAAAAGAGGTCCAACTCAGCAGCCCTTGCCTCGACTCATCCTCCACCTTTAAACTCACACAGCTGCCTATCATGGCGCCAACACACCCCAGCCGGCAGCAGCCTGGCAAGACCGCCTCAGACTCAAGAAGAAAAGATTCATCAAGAGAGAAGCTACCCCGTCTGCCTGAAGGTAAGTCCCACATCAGCCAAAGCCTTCTTCATGGACCACGTCACCTAACACTCACGCCCAGGCACCAGGATCCAAAAGCGCGCCCTAGCCCGATCACAGCAGCCCATCTCCTCCAAGTCAAAACTGATATACGTGTCCTCGTCGACGCCCTTCATGGCCGCCGTCTCGCGCGTGCGCAAACAGCTCGACAGATCCATCAAGGGCAACGTGCCGTCCACGAAGGGCATGTCGTTACCGCAGCGCGTGGACCTGCTGCACCGCGACGGGGGCACCAAGACCGAGGGCGAGGCGGTGGTGCTGGGCACCGGGAAGGCGATTGAGAAGGTGCTTAGTGTCGCGGCGTGGTTTACGGAGCAGAGGGACTGTGAGGTCGAGGTCAGGACGAGGACGGTGGGGACTGTTGATGATGTTGTTGTGGAGGATGATGATGCGGGATTTGGGGGCGATGAGGTTAGAGGGAGGAAGGTTAGTTGTTTGGAGGTTACTGTGAAGTTGAGGTGAATAGGGTGTGGATATGGTATCGACTGGTCTTAATCCGCTGTGTGATTGAAGCAGGATGACCGTTCCCCTGCGGAGAGTAATCACCCTGCCACCCATGGCATTCTGAAGATTGGAGTTTGGTAAGCTCTTTCTTGGTCTCAAAGAATCGAGACTCTCAGAAGAAGGCCAAAGTGCCAGAGATTGTGAAGACCCAGGAGAAGTCTTGGTGTGTCTCGAGATAAGGCTCATAAACGTTCGAGTATAAATAATAATATGCATACTGAGAAAGGCCTCTGGAACCAGTAGTGTGAAACAATCATAAAGGTATCTCGAACTTGCATTATTCCTTCCTGAATTCCCTCTTCGAGCCATCACCCTATCCTATCGAGTGCCAACCAACGCCAAAAAAGGTCATCCCCAATTTTACCCTAAAAACAGGCTTTCAGAATTCCTTAATTAAGTAACAAAAAATCTCTTAAATAAATACACTAGCTGACTCCTTATGTAAGTATTTTTGGCGTTAGTTGGCGCTCGATGGCATACTTATCACATTGTCTTTACTTGAGATATCAGAATGTTTCATTTGAAGGCCATTAATGACGAATATTTAGATAGATCTTGATTTTACTTCCAACGAGGACACCCTGAAGAAGCTTGATCTAGAATAAGACAACTAAGCAATTATCTCTCACTGGAGAGCTTTCATTGGATGAGTCCAAGTTCCCAACTGAGCGAATAGCCCTAGTCCCGCGCCTAAAGTTTTCATGTGTCAATAGGCAGAAGATATCAGAGAGCAGGAAATGCATTATAGATAAGTATCCATCATGTCAATTTTCTTAATCCTTGACATACGGTTTGTGATTTCTCAGAACATGACTGGGAGCTAACTGTGCGACCCATGCGGCCGGCATCCATGCGACCCGACGAGACCTCAAGGGCTGTGCCGAGACTCAATCACCGTGTTGGTGCTGCTGTGCCTCGTAAGGCTCATTTTCTCGCAATGCAGCCCTCAACTCTATTCCTCCTTCGATCATAAAGCTTTATAATCGGCCTCCCTCCCCGAAATAGGAGTTCCCAAACGTAAGAAAGGCTCATACCGCAAGACTGATCATGAAAAACGCCCAGCCTTACTACACCGAGCGACTTAATTCGTCAAAGACGGAGATCCGCCTGCTTGAAATCGTCTCAGCAGATGACGATCCGGGTCCCATTCGGTGCCGCCTACGAACGGTCAAGCTCAACGACCGTCCGGTGTTTTTCGCCCTTTCCTACCTCTGGGGTGACGCCGCCCAAACAACGCCCATACAAATCTTGATCAAGGAGTGCTCGGAGAAGAAGGCCCCAATCAAGAGGAAATGTTTGCACCGTTTGACGCAACTCTCAACCTCGAAGCCGCCTTACGTCATGTACGTAAACGGTGGTTCTCTCAATTTCCCAACAAGAAGCATAGCCTCAACTTCCTTCTCTGGGTGGACGCTGTTTGCATCGATCAGGCCGATCTGGAAGAGAGGTCAGAACAGCTCGGACTCATGCAGAGAATATACTCATCTGCAACCTGCGTTCTCTCTTGGCTCGGAACGCAGGACCGGGCGGTAGCCTTTAAAGCCATCCAGGGCATCTATGTTGCGAGAGTGGCAGCGGGCTCCGATGAAGAGTTCTTCAAGATGCAGTGGATGAAAGCTTCCCCGGTCTCTGCGGTCATGGTCGTAATGAGGAGCAAGACACTGCCTGGGACCAAATCATCCGTCTTTGCAGTGATCGCTACTGGCAGAGAATATGGATTTTCCAAGAGGTCGCCCCCGCTTTCAGGGTGCTCTTGGTGACCCCAAACCAGATGATACATCACTCGGTGGCGAAAGAAGTGGCGGTCCTAATGTTCAAAGCAAAATATGCCTTGCAACAGTCAATGAGTTCAGCTACTTCTTCAGTCCGACCTGAATGGATATCACCTACTGCTTGGGTTCATCTTTCCGTCAGTGGCCCGGACTGGCCTAGGTTAGTTCAGTCCTCTGTCGTGCTGGTCAAGCATGATCAGGTTCAGACAGGACTGTCCAGCAATAATCAGCAACAACATCTATTCAAGAAACCGATGGAGCTGGAAGGTAAATCTGGCCATATCTGGTTGGAATGGTACTTTGTGCTCATGCACAGCATGAAGATGGAGGCTACAGACCCAAAGGATCTCGTATATGGTCTTCTTGGAGTATCCCAGCTGGACATCAAGCCCAACTACAGAAGAGACGTTTCCGTCGGTGACGTCTACACCGAATACGTATCCCGCTGGCTTGCCGACCCTCGAAGCAGGAGCAGCGAGGTTTCAGAGCCTCTGGAATTTCTCAATGACTCCGGCTCCGCCGTCGCCGCCCCTGGCTTTCCCAGCTGGGTTCCGAACTTCGAGGCCTTCAGCCAGAGCAGGCACCGAAGGCGACTGAGTCCGTTGGCCGGCACAGTGAAGAAGGGTCTTGTTACTCTCGGAAGTTTCAAAACTGAGCGCTTTCCTACAGCTGCCGGAGCCAAACTTTTTGGTGTCGGCTATGAGCTGGAAAACGTGGCGTCCGTGTCGGGATGGTCCATCGGGCAGGGCAGAACGAATGGAGAGCTTCTCAACTTTCTGGCCTCTAATCATGCCACGTCCCGCTGCGGAATTCCCTTTCTGGGCGTCTGGATGCGGCTCATGATTCTTGAAACGGATCTCGAGGTGTCTCACAATACGGCTCGTCTTGCCTTTTATCTTCTACACGACCTTGTTTCTCAGAATGAGTCACCGGAACTTTCGGCCGACCAAATCACGGTTCAACTCGGACGGACATATCACTCGCCCGATGAAATTGAGCCTTGGGAGGCTTGGATACTACGAAGCTTTCTCTATCGCGTCGACACCGATGCCACGACGCCGGACTCTGGCACAATTAACCTTCCCCACAAAGACGAAGACATGGAGGCCGCAGCTCAGATGAGATTGGAAGAGACGTATGGAAGTCTTCAAGATTATCACATCTTCGAAACGGAAGGCGGTCGTGTCGGTGTCGCTCCTGATGGAGTTGAGGTGGGTGACCCGGTCTGCATATTACAAGGCTGCGGTCTCCCACTCATCTTGAAGAGAAAGAATGGCGGAAATTGTGAGGAATCGGAGTATATCCATTTTAGTACTTCGTTAATTGTGGGCTTGATGGACGGTGAGGCCGCTGGAATTATCGAAGAGAAGAAGTTGGAGCCGAAAACGATAATCATCGTTTGAGCAAAGCCAATACATATCGAGAGTTCCAATTCAAACACTATTGATTCGCAGCGATCCAATATAAGACTCTCTATAAAGTTCTAGGACTTGAGCAACGAAGCCAGTCAAATGGTCGTTGAGGTTCAGAGAGGGGCAGTGTTTGTAGAGATTGCCTAGTAGCGGTTTATCTGATGCTACAACAGCTGAGAATATTGAAGATGTAGGCCTAGGTCATGGGGTTTTCTGCAGGCAACTCGGTCCTCACCCCCTGCGATCAGTTTAGACTCGATGATCACTGAGTGCCATGTTGAGTTTTCGGTCCAAGTCAGAATAATGGACAACTAGTTATGGCACTGGGCAGCAGTCATCAGTTCAAAAACTTCATTACTCAGAACATACACTTGTCTAACGCTAACAAAATTTGAAGACTCTCGAAAAGACTGAATTCTAAGCAATGAGACTTGAGGCGTGTATATGTTGGCTTGCACAATTGACATCGCATTGTTAGTAAACAAAACCTGACTTGGGGCTCTGTAAAGTTCCTAAGAGCGCAGTGTAATTGAGTCGGACCCAGGAACGTGGTGATCGACAACTTCATCGAAACGGTTCTTGACTAGCCTCCACTACTCAGCAAATGACGGAGTATGAAGAGAAGCAGGAATCCTTCTTCCACGACTCAGCGGGTAATCAGGTCATGCTTCGGAAACTCAGCGAGTGTCCACCCAATGAGGGGTCTTCGCCGCGGTTAACTCGCGTTAACCTGTAGAGTTGAGTCGGCGAGAATGTGTGCAGAAGTTCCAATCAGGAAACTTGAGTCGCTTATTTTCCCGCATTGAATAATATTGCGGGTATAGTTCCTTGTCCCTGGGGAAAGAGTGTTCAATTCCCGCAAACCGTTGGGGTCATTTCACGAAAAACAAGATCATCCCTGTCAAACTGCGCACTTATCGAGGTCAATTAGCCGTGTTTATTACGGCCCTTGACGCGTTTATCTTCACCGCTAGCGATACCGGAAATTTCGGTGTGGGGTACCACAGGCCGAAGTCACGTCGGCGATTCCCTTGACATCATTGCCGCCAATGGGTCTCAAAGAGGGTAGTTGAGGTCCCGCCTCGATTTTCTCTTTTCTCTCGTGTTCCGTGGTAGAAAATCCTTCACTTGCCCAACCTCTTCCTGCAAGAGCCATCTCCGTCAACCAACGGGCAAGATGATGTTCCAAAGCTCTGCCGTTCTGATGGCGGCCCTCGCCGGGCCGGCCTCCGCCAGCTACGCCTTCTACGTCGGCAAGGACCTCACGGCCGACGGCAGCGTCATGGTCGGCGGAACTGGCGAGGAGGTCTCTTCTCACTGGCTCCAGCTGTTTCCGGCCCGTGACCACGCCGCCAACGCCACCATCACCGTCGGCGTCACGGAGAAGGCCAGTATCCCGGGCGAGCTGTTCACCATCCCCCAGGTCAACCACACTTACCGTTACCTGTCGATGGAGTACTCCGACTTCGAGGGCTTCCCGGCGCCGCTCACCAACGGCGGTCTCAATGAGAACGGTGTCACCGTCCGTGATGTCTGGGCTCAGAACCGCGAAGAACTGGTCAACATGACCCCAACGCCCCAGCACGGCATTCAGTACAGCGACCTTGCGCGCATCGTCATGGAGCGCGCGCGTACCGCTCGTGAGGGTGTTGAGATTATCGGCCAGCTCATGAACCAGTACGGCGAGGCAACCTACGGCGGCAACACCCACCTTGTTGCCGACAAGGACGAGGGCTGGGTTGTTTGGGAGATGGCCGGCGGCAAGAAGCTGTGGGCTGCCGAGCGTCTCAAAACCGACGAGGTCCGCGTCTTGTACCCGGGCTACATCGAGGACTTCCCCACCGACTTTGCCAACAGCTCTGACTACATGGGCTCCGACAACATCGTCTCATTCGCCGTCGAGCAGGGCTGGTGGGATGCCAACAGCGGTGTGCCTTTCAACATCTTCAACGCTTACGGCGAGAAGGGCGAGAACCTCACCGCTCGCGACGGCGGCTTCAAGTTCATGTCCCAAGCCGCTCTTGAGAATGCTACTCTCGAGATGGTTCCCGTGACTGAGGAGAAGCTCATGGAGCGCGTCCGCGACAAGCGCATCTCCGACGATGAGGCTGGCTACGGACAGGTTGTCAGCCTCAAGGATGGCATCGACCGCGACCTCCTCCGCATCTGGAACGCTCCCACTGCCTCCGTCGCCGCCCCCTTCGTCCCGTGGTGGCTCGGCGTCAACAGCATCCCGTCCGAGTTCGGCGAGCACCGTTACCTGACCACCGGAGCCTCTGGGAGCTTCTTGAACCCGGACTACCAGCTCCAGGAGGCCAGCGAGTTCGCCGGCCGGATTTTCAAGCGTGTGCTTTACTACATGTGCTCCGCCCCGGACACCTTCCACCCCATCGTCACGCAGATGCTCACTGGCTTCGAGAACCAGAGCCGCAGCGACGTTGACTGGGTCGAGACGAGCGCCAAGCTGCTCATTGAGAGCGGCGACAGGGAGACGGCGAGCTCTCTGCTCACTTACTACTCTCAAAGCCGTGCTTCCAAGGCTCTTGAGCTTGGCAAGGCCATGACTGCCGCACTTGACGGATACATCAAGCTCAGCGGTCAATGGCGTGACCCTGTTGGCAGCCAGATCAACGACGCCGGAGAGGGTGCTGAGACTGTCAATTGCTTGGTTGGCTACGATCCTGACCAGCCCATCTGGAACCAGCCCGCGCATCCGATGAGGAAGAAGAGGAGCATGATGAACAGAATGTTTGTCCAGCGCCACCGCTCTTAGAACTCAGATAAGACCTGGCACAGTGCCATAATACAAATACGTTGATCTACGAATTTGCCAACATAAACTTCGCTCGTGCTTCGGATTGGCCGTTTCTTGTCCGATGATTGGCTGGTGTGGTCTTAACGTTATTATCAGGCTGGGCCCCCCGGTCCCCCTCCGCCATTCTGTCCCTGACAGTCATGACGGACTTAACGGAGTTCTGACACTCGACGAACTGAAGAAAAAGCCGAGGGATTCGACTTTCGGAATTGTCGACTCCCGGCTGATGAGAACTCCGATACTGATATCAAGTATATGAAACGATATGGTTTACCACGTTCTGATTTCAATCAACAGCACCGAGACAAGTCCAAAAGTTAACAATTCACTCCACTACATCACCATTTCAAAACTTATTTTCTGATATTTCAGTCATCATGACGTCGTCTGCCTCTATTGTCATTATCTTCGGCGCAGCTGGTGCGATTGGACGAGCGGCAGCTATTGAGGCCAACGCACGTGGTTGCCGTGTTTTCCTGGCAATGCGTGACACGAAGAAACCGATTCCAGGGCTGTCCCGAGAGCTTGAAGAAAAGAGCAGTTTCACGCGCATCCAGGCAGACCTTCTCGACCCAAACTCGATACGTAATGCCATTAGCAACTCAGGCGCAACCATTGCCTTCACCTACGCCGTTCACACGGCCCAAGATGCCATGCGCTCAGCTTTTGGTGCCATGAAAGAGGCAGGTATACAGCGCGTCGTCTTCCTCTCGTCATACACAGTCTACCCGGATGTGGAGACCGCCATCGCTGGTACACGCCCCATTGCTTCTCTTCACGGTAGAGCAGAGAAGTCACTGGTTGAGAGCGGATTGCCTCACACGATCCTCCGCCCCATGTTTTTCAGCAGCAACATCAGTGGGGATGCTGAAGATGTTAAGAATGGCGAAGTCTATGTGCTGAGGCCTGGTTCAATAAGCGACTACATCGCCCCTGAAGACATTGGATATGTCGCTGGCGCAACGCTCGCCGAGCAAACCACCGAATCGCGAATTATTCCACTCTGTGGCCCTGAACTGCTGTCACAGCGAGAGGCATGGAACATCGTTTCCCAAGAACTTGGAAGGGAGATAAAAGTCAAGGAAGTTGATGAGGCGGAGTTCCTGGCACGTCAGAAGGTTCCGCCACCTCTGGCGCGTAACCTCGCTGACTACTGGTTGGAGGGGGAGGATACTTCGGTGAGATACCCATCAGAACTCTACAAGGAGGCCTCTGGGAACATTCAGAAGTATACTGGAAGGGAGCCGACTAAATTTGCGGCGTGGATCAAAGCTCATAAGTCAGAGATATTTGACTAAACATTCAACCGAACCAGTGCGAGACGAGCGGACAAGACTCGGAGGCAAGCAGGAGACAAGAAAATTCGGGACTTAATCACGGAGGAACACCGAAAGTCAGTAGTTTGCCCTTTGGATTAAAAGCCCTTTTGAATGCATGCAAAACATTGATATCAAAATTGCTACGTTGTGACCATATTAAAATACCTGGAAGTGATCAGACCAACTTGGAGCAGTCTGTCAGTTTTCCCAGGTCGTTCCCCATGATGCTCATTTTCCCCATGCTGTGATCAGGTCAGTAGGACTCAGGGTGCCTCAGGCTGCTGCAAACTTACGCTAGTTTGAACGCAGAGTTCCATCTCGTTTGGCTTGCTCCGAATCCTTTCCAAATGTTCTTGGTTTCAGTCGCGTTGCTGAGGGCAAAGTCGCTGCCTAGCGAAGTCGGCGAAGTCTCTTGAACCGTTTCCGGGTAGAAGACAGTGCTATCGAGCTTGTCGGGTGTGGAGTCGAAGGATAACTCCTGTAAGCTCATGCCAGCACTGTGAGCACCCACGAGAGCTACCAGATCCGTTGAAGAGAATCCCTTCTTCTTGAAGGCTTTGATCTGAGTAGCGGCATCCGAGTCTTGTGTGGGCAACTGACCCTCGGCGTTGGGTGAGTTGGAGTCTTTTCGCCCGACCAAGAAGTAGGTCTTTGGCCCTCCGCAGGCAGCGACACCGAATGCTAGTCTTCAGTTAGCATGCCCGAGTCTTTTTCTTCAGGACACAAGATTCAGTTACGTACCTGCTGCTGCTTGGATCATGTCTGCCGTGCTGACCTTGTATTCAACGGCCTTCTGGCCCAGAATCTCGCAAATTGGCTGAATTTGAGTGTTCTCTTCCCTGTCAAGGCATTCATTGGCCAGAATCAGGGAGCCATCGCAGGATCCAGGAAAACAATCATGGAACGCGGCTCTCATGGCTTGTCTGGCCTCAGCTGGACATCCTTGAAAAGTGGCCTTGAGATCCGTTGCAACTTTGGTCCAGACCGGGGGGCATGTTTTTGCATTACACACCGTGGAAGCAAGAACAAGCAAAGAAACGATTTTGTGAAAGGAAGGCATCGTATGAGAATCTGTTTATGGAATGAGGTTGAATGAGGCCTCGATGGTAAAGGAGTGACACAGAAGATGAATTGAACGACACAACCCAGACAGTCGCAGGCTTGAACCGCTTTTGAGGATTTGTTGGGCGTTTAGGGTAATGTCAACGGTCTTTTGTGGCTACCTACCAGTTTTGGACATGGAATCCAACGCTTGTCTCTATTGGTTGTAGTCTTACGATATACGGGTTACGAAAACGGTTTAGACAACGCCAATCCATCCCGGAAACTCTATTTTGATATCAAAGAGACGACTTGCCTGAATAACGGGAGGTTATCCATGGTATGTTAATGGAATGGCGGATCTTGACTTGGCTGAACAACTATTAGCGTAGGCGATTCACCAGGTCGTGCGCAGGGACACCATTCAGGTACGGAAACCTTCTCTGAGGCTAGTTGATCTATTCTGGCAGTCGCATTTCTGAAGCAGGCATTTAGTCCTTGTTAGACTGAGTTCTAAAGCTGTTAAGCACAAGCGTGGTGCGCCGCCACGGCTAAACGCTCTGGCACTAAAACTTTTAATCATCAAACTGGGGTTCTTGGAACTACTTCTAGAAGACCAGAGCTGTAAGCAGTCTGTCAGGACGGTCAGACTGTAGCTCAGGGGCAAGTTGAGAAGCTTCGACATTTAGACACAACGCCTCCAAATTGACTGGAAGTTCCGGGCACCGCACTGGCAAACTTGGCTGTAGCTTCCTGAGATCTACGATCGTATTCAACTGATCTGCCCGAACTTTCGAGTTGACGCCACTGTGGTGAGTTGTCTAGACCAAATGAGTGGCTACATGCTTGCCTGAAACATCCGGTCCTTTTCACTCAGCTGCCAGTGGCAAGTGCACGATTACATCAAATCCACATACAGCGGGAGAGGATCATTATGGTTGATCGAACAAAGTCACCGGTCGGCATGAGTATAATTACTGACATGCAGAACTTCACGAATTTCGAAATCATCAACCTCATCAACCAACAACTTTCAGGATACCTCTCATTTCCTCCTCACCACACTCCTTGTAATCATGGTTGTCATTCACTCTGCTATCCGCAGCCTTCCTGCTGCTTTGCTGGCATTCTCTGCGGTTTCTGAGGCCCAGAATGTCGGTCAATGGGGTCCCATGATCAAATTCCCTGTGGTTCCTGTCTCGGTGGCCCTGCTTCCCGAGACGGGCAACATGCTGGTTTGGTCCAGTGGCTGGCCGTAAGTCGCAACCTTTGGCGTGTCTTAAGAAGATCAAAGCTGACGTCACCAATCCAGTAACCGTTGGACAACAGCTGGCAACGGCAAAACCTACACATCCCTTTACGATGTTAAGACGGGAAAGGTTGGCGATGCCATCGTCCAAGTAAGCAGCTATCCGTGCCCTCCTACTCTCATCTCCTGCCGCACTGCCTCAAACCAAGAAATACGCACGAACTTCGCGCTAATTTGGCTTCTTCCCCAGAACACCCAGCATGACATGTTCTGCCCAGGTACCTCAATGGACGAGAACGGACGCATCATTGTCACTGGCGGATCAAGCGCCGCCAAGACCAGCGTTCTTGACTTCAAGAATGGCGAGTCCTCATCCTGGACGCCGCTCTCCAACATGCAAATCTCAAGAGGATACCAGTCTAGTTGCACAACGTAAGTACATGAATCATTCATCAGTGTACGAGTAGGAACATGCTGATTTGGTTTTGAACAGTTCTGAGGGCAAGGTCTTCGTCATTGGAGGTTCCTTCTCTGGAGCCGGTGTGCGAAATGGCGAGGTCTACGACACCAAGACCAACAAGTGGACGAAGCTGGCCGGTTGCCCAGTCAAGCCGTTGGTCATGGGAGCTGGCATGTTCCCTGACAGCCACACGTGGTTGTGGTCTTGGAAGAACGGATCAGTTCTTCAGGCTGGTCCCTCCAAGCAGATGAACTGGTACGATACCAAGGGCACCGGCGCAAACACCCCTGCCGGTCTCCGCGCCGCCGATACCGACTCCATGTGCGGTGTCTCCGTCATGTACGATGCTGTGGCCGGAAAGGTCTTCACGTAAGCTATGACCAAAACCCACCCCTTGTCAGATATCCTACAGAGACTAACATGCTTGCTTGTAGTTACGGAGGTGGTAGAGCTTACACAGGCGTCCAGTCAACCAGCAATGCTCACATCTTGACCCTGGGTGAGCCCGGACAGCAGGTCCAGGTCCAAAAGCTCAACAACGGTCAATACAACCGTGGATTCGCCAACGCCGTTGTTCTTCCCGACGGAAAGATCTGGATCGTCGGCGGCATGAAGACGATGACTCTGTTCTCGGACTCCACTCCTCAACTGACCCCTGAGTTGTTCGACCCTGCCACTGGCAAATTCACCCCGACAACTCCTCACACCGTCCCGCGCAACTACCACTCCACGGCACTTCTGATGGCCGATGGTACCGTCTGGTCTGGTGGCGGCGGTCTCTGCGGTGCCGGCTGTGCGGCCAACCACTTCGACGGCCAATTCTGGTCCCCGCCGTACCTTTTTGAGGCCGACGGCAAGACCCCTGCCAAGAGACCCGTCATTCAGAGCCTCTCGGATGATGATGTGAAGGCGGGAGCTCCTCTCACTGTCACCATGGAGGAGGCCGGCCAGTACACCTTCAGCATGATCCGTGTTAGCGCCACGACGCATACCGTCAACACCGATCAGCGTCGTATTCCACTCAGTGGACAGGATGGCGGTGATGGACAGCAGTTCACGGTCAGTGTCCCCAGTGACTATGGTGTTGTCATTCCCGGATACTACATGCTCTTCGCGATGAACGAGGCCGGAACGCCTTGCGTGGCTAAGTTTTTCAAGGTTTCTCTTTGAGATTGATGCCTTGTAAAGCAGTTTCGAAAAGTGGTCCAATTCGGCTAAGAAATGGTGGTCCCGGGAAAGGAAAAGTATCGGGATTGAGAAATGACAGGTCTACTAGGATAACTCATCCACATACAAGCTCTCATATATAATAAGTAATTCAAAACCATGTTTCAACTGCGTCCATGACCTTGAGTCTGTGCATTCCTTTCATCCCCTTGTAAGATGACTCTTACACCATAAATTGCGTGTTCAAGGCGGTCTTTTTGATGCGACTCTGAGACTGGACTTACGCATGAGGCTATGTGCTTGAATTGTGCCTTATTGGTCCTCCTGCATACCCTCAAGTAGAAGCTAGTGTGATGACATAGCATGTTAAACACATGGTCGCTAAGGCCATCAGTTCAACTGCCAGAGTTCAAATATCTGATGTCCTTTTCGTAGACTAAGACAAACCCCAAACTGCGTCTGGTATTTTCTTGAATCAATCCTTTGAGAAAAGTGTCAGACCTCTGCCTGTTCTTGGTAGACCTCAAGCAGTTTGTTCCATCATCTGTTTTTCGCGTACCAAAACCCCTAATTCTGTCCAAACCTCGTTGACTTCATCCTCCGGAACGCGTTCGTCAAGTGCATATTGCCGCGCGGCAATATCCTGAAGCTCATAGATAAAGTTCCAAACCGTGTCGAGAGTCTCGTCTCCATAGCCGCATAGCTCGGACGTGGCCTGGTCCGGCATGGCATAATATCTGCAATCGGATGCGTGGAAGACTAGCTGCTCCTTCTCCCAGGAACGGCCAACTCCAAAGACTTCTTTACTATCTTTCTCGGTGAGAACCGTGCTTTTTCGGTAAAGTCTGGGGTCGACAAGCCAGATTGTCGTGTCTGAAAGACGCAAAGTGGCCTGCATGGCTTCAACCAAGGCGTTGTAGATCCCCCAGCGCGCAGGATCCAGCTCAGCATCCACCTCAGGGTCTTCCCATGTTTTCTGGTATGTCTGGAGCTCGTCCGTGCTCCACGTCGGATCAAAGTCCAAGGCTAGGTGACGAACGCCTCCGAAGCCATATTGGGGGCATGAAAAAGGCATATCCAAGTCGAGATAAGCAAGATGTGGACTGACACGCCACGGCTGGATGAATATGAGGTCGTAAATTGGGAGGACGGTAAAATTCCGGAGCCCCTCTCTGTCATCTTCGACGACGAAGGTTGCCGGCATTTGAGAATATTTGTCGCTATCGTACCGGCTTATCCTGCTCTCATGATCAGGGCGGCCTTTCTCACGTTGACGACTGTAGAAGCTGGCCCACCTGACGGGGTCATACCGTCGATACATCGCCGCGCGGGACTCCTTGCAGGCGGTCCAGAGACCACCATCGATAGCGTAGGTTGACATGTTGGCTTTGGTCCAAGAGAGAGACGAATCGTCCGTCGCAGGCAGTGCGGCGCCAACTATATGGAGCGGGTCTTTGCTAGTTGGTTTGATGAGGTGGTGACTGAATCTTTCTGGGGCTCCGTAATAGCTAGAGAAGATGGAAAAATAATGAACGCCCCGTGTATCACGGGAGCGGACCGACAAGTCCCAGATCTGGTCCCGGAGCTCACCAGGGAGCAAGGGAAACAGAGGGAATACTTGTGAAGCCATTGTGTGTCTGCTCTTAGAAATCCTTAATGCGTACCGTAATTGACGGTGTTGCTGATCCGTCAGTGAAAGTCGGAGGGTGGTTTATGTGGTACATTTCCTATGTCAGCGCTATTATTCAACGAGAAGGGCCAAAGATCATACCTCGCATGCTGACAACTTACTGCCGCGTTAAGTAGGACAGTCTGGCCTGTCTCCGTAAAGTCCTGTCCTTCAAGGTTCTTAGCCGTTACCTTGAGAAGGGCACAAATCAGCTTTAGAGCTATAGCAGCCTAGAAGCTTATTAAGAAACCTTTCTACGTATTAAATATCAAATATATAAGGTACCTTTTAGGTATAGTGAGCTAAAATAATAAGGCTGGCTGCATCGTATTGTGCAGCAAATTCCATTAGTTGCGAGACCGTATGCCTTGCTCTTATATGGATTATGGGACCAGGTTGGAATTCCATTGTTTTTAGCTGCTCATGTTTTCATGTTCAAAAAGATTGATTCATTACCCAAGATAACATGACCCTGCGCCCTGCAATGCTGCACCGCTTATTTGTCTAAACCGCCCCTGAACACTCTAGAGCCCAAGAGTGAAGCAAGTTATGATAATCCAGGCAACTCCTCAAGGTCAAACCCCTTGAATCCATCCTCAACAGCCCATGCTCTCCCTTTCTCCTTCTCGTAGAGAGCCTCGCACGCCCTACCGACAACAAGCAGCCCAGGTGGCCTGCTGCCCTCGGACTCGATAGCCTCAGCGACGTGCTCCAGTGTCGTCCTAATGACTCTTTGGTCAGGGCAACTCGCCCTCTCAATGACAGCACAGGGCGTACTCCTAGGCCACAGAGTCCTCTTAGACTTGACCTCTCCCTCAACTTCCTCAGTCTCGAGGTAGCACGTCAACTCCCTGACAAGCCCTGTGATGCGGTGCAGCGCCATCAAGAACACAACTGTCCTGCTGGCAATGTACTCAGGCGGGGCAGGCGGCTTGCCCTTCTTCCCAGTACCCGTGCAAACCAGCACCTGGTCAGCGACATCGCGCTGGGTAGGCGGTATACCGGCGAACAGCGGCGCGCTCAGCGAAGATGTGATACCAGGCAGCACCGTGACGCGATCTCCGAATCCATGTTCCCTGAAGTACGCGACCTCCTCTCCTCCGCGGCCGTAGATAAACGGATCGCCCTGCTTCAACCTCAACACCGTCTTGCCCTCCTTGGCACCGGCAAGAGCGAGCTCATGGAGTTCCTCCTGCGCTTGGTCTGCGTTTCCGGGGAACTTCCTCGCAATCTGTACCGGCGTACGGCGCGGGATGAGATCAAGCACACCTGCCGGGACAAGCTTATCCGCCAGAATGAGATCCGCCGTCTCAATCGCCTTGTGAGTCGCTCGAGTGAGCAGATCGGGGTGTCCGGGACCGCTACCGGCAAGAATAATCCTCCCCTGCCGCTGCGGCACCCGCGCTCCCGCACCAAGTCCAGCAGCGGGCGGCTTGCCCGCCGTCTCCGGCGCCGCTGAGATTGCAACGGCCGCCGAATATGACTTCAACACGGAATCGGCCTCCTCGTCGGTGATCGCGGCCAGCCTCTTAAGCGGCCAGTACTCACACACCTGACTCAGCCACCTCATCCTTCTATTCTTCGCCGCATCCAAGTCCGCCTCCGTGACGAGCTTGTTGAAGTTCGCCGTCTGGTCGAACGAGTCATCGACTTCGTCAGGAAGATGGTCCTCGGACTGGATCTTCCTTCTCACCTCGCCCAACCGCGCACATGCCGCTCCGAGATCAGTAGGCAGCGCAGCAGCAACTTCCCTCCGGATCCGCGACGCAAGCTTACAACCCCTCCCGTTCGTCGTGACGCCGATCTGCAGTGGCCCGTCCGTGTGTGTCGAAAGCAACGAGAATGAGCACAGCTGCGGCGCGTCGACGACGTTGACGGGGATGCGGTTCCGCCTGCACAGCGCCGAGATGTGAGTGCTCAGCGGGTCTCGCGGGCCTGAGGTGACGAAGACGGCGTCGACGACGTTATCGACATCGTCGCGGCCGAGGGTGAAGAGGTCGGTGTCCTCAAAGGCCTTTTTGCGCCATTCTACCTCGCCTGCCTCGATGCGTTTTTGGAGGCCGTAGTGCAGGTCTGGGGTGTCTGGGGCGAGGAGGATCGGGGTTGCGCCGGCGTTGATGGATTGTGTGCAGCGGGCGGCGGCGAGGGGGTTTGTGCCGATGATGAGGTGGGTGTTGCCTTTGCAGTTGAGGGCTGCGAGGAGGGATGTTGTTGTCGCCATTTTTCGTGTGAGATTTGCGACTCGGATGAGTCTTTCTTTGGTTGGTTTTCTTCAATCTTCAGCAGGTCTTACAACCCCTGTCTCCTATGTGGAAGTATCGTGAAGCTGTGTTGTAGGAGTGAGATGAGAGTAAGTCAACTCTGAGTAATCCTCAAGAGGAGAAATGAAAGAAAGTCAAAGATAAAAGGCCCGTGTCCAACATTCGGGCATAATCAGAAAAAGATTAAACCACGCGCTCTTTGGCCACAATGAATTATTAAGACGCAGTCTAATAAGAATTTAGAGGAAATCGTTCATGTTATTTTGCCCATGCAGCGCAGACCCCGAAAGAAGGATGCGGGTCCAATCATGCGCCGGGCATAAAAGGTCAGCTAAATTTTCATTCGCTGGCGATGACACCATCCCGACAGCCGGCGCATTGGTGGTTTTGCGGGATGTCTTATCGGCCTCTATCGGCATCTCCCATCCTGGCCAATCAGCCGCTTTCGCCCCGACTCCCGCGGAGCCGTCACCGGAGATCCAAGGAACTGGGGCCGTGCAGTCGTGGCATCTCCGGTCAAGGAAGCGAGATGCTGATGGAGGGGTAGAGGGGTAATTGTTATCACAGATAAGGACATGTTATGTTCCAAGTCGATTGTGTTGGTATTGAGACGTGATATTGACGGCTCTTCATGAGCGGTTTGTGGTGTTTCGTTGCATGCCCCCATTCCCATCCCCGAGTCTATGTACTGGTATTGGTTTTTTGGTGTTGTTACAGTATTTTTCCCCACCCGTGTTTATACACAATCATACTCATACATCTGATATGACAACTTAATCATCATTCTGAACACGCTTGTTCAAGTCCTGCCTGGCAGTCTGCCTGCTGCTCTTTCGGCGTCTCGGCTCCGCCGCCTTCGCGATAGCGTCAGGGTCACCAACAACACCCTGCTCATTCAGGTCGACGTTCACAGGCTTCTTCGACCTGCGAGCCGCCTCCTTCGCCCGCTGGGCTCGAACGCCGCCATCATCCTCAGCCTCGGGCTTGCCGAGACGCACATTCCGGCGCATCCGCGTCTTCGCGCCTAGAGCCCATAGGTCACCCCATTTCGCCTTGCGCGCGTCGTGGTACGCCTGCTTGCTGAAGCTCTTGGGTACCGTCCATCGCTCAATGTGAGCTGACGGCGTGCACACGTCAAGGGTAACGTGTCCGCGGCGCTTGATGGGCGGGAGGATCTGGCGAGGTAGGGAGAGCATGTCGGGGGCGGTTTCGGCGTTTTCATAACCATCAAAGGCGCGGTCCGTCGCTTCGTCGCCGGCAAACTCGCCCTCCTTCGCCGCAACACCGCGCTGGATGGCGACGTAGCTGAATTGCACGTCGTCGTGGTTCCGCTGCGTTGCGCCCATGATCTTTTGTAGGAAAGGAGGGCGAACGAAGCGTTGGGTGAAGTGGCAGTAATCCTTACGTCCCTTGCTCCTGCCGGGAACGAGGTACATCGGGCATGACTTGTGGTTGGTGCAGGGTGCGATGATCATGCCGGGCTCCTTTACTCGGATAAAAGCAGATGTCTCCATTTCGTCTTCGGCCTTGAGTCCCTCACCTCCAGGAGGAATGAGGAACTCGTCCAGAAGGCGATCACGGACCTCGGCGACAGCCTCGAAACCGCGCGGCTGCCCTTTCTCGAGGACGATGAGGACACCGCCCTCGGGGTTGAGAAGGGACCAGAGCTGGTTGAGAATGGCCTTGCGTCTGTGGCCCTCCTTGACTGGGAGTAGCAGATGAGATGCGATAATAACATCAAACATCTTCCTGGGCTGGGGAGTCTGGTTGGCGTCGACGTGCAAGTGCTGGTTCTCGAACGAGTGGATGTAATCCGGTAGCCGCGGCAGGAAGGTCGTGTTCTGCAGGAACTTTGAAATGCGTAATCTCAGCTTTTCAGCTCCAATAACCACGCTCTGCTTTCCGGGAGGTGCCTTTGCCGTGACCTCGCCGCGAGACTTCATGGCATCCCACTCAGCGCGGGTGACATCTTGCCATGCCAGAAGGCCAGCACCTCCAGCGCCGACATCCAAAACTCGGGGGCCTTCACCGTCACCTCTTTCAAACAGCTTGCGCAGCCATTCCGTACCCAGGCGCTTGCGGACCTCGACAAGACTGCCCATGGCGGAGGCGTAGGCGGGTGGCAAGAATGTGGAGACGAAGGCGTCTGCGTCAATCTCTGACATCCTAGCTTGCCACACGGCCATACCAACGGGTTGCTGAGGTAGGTTCATCTTGGAAGCAGGCGTCGCGGGAGAGTACGGCAGACCAGGGCCTCCAAAGGCTCTCTCTGCTGCTTCCTGCACGTGCTTGATGTCTGTTCTGCCGAGCATCGTCGTGACAGGCGAGATGTAACCAACGTATGGCAGTGCGACGGTGGAGGGGTTTGTCGAGAAATGGCCATCTCTGGTGAGCGGGTGCAGGCGACCGGCACGGTTTGAGATGCCCTGGTCCTGGATGCCATCCTCCATCTCGTCAAGGTCCTCTTCGTCCTCGTCGAACTCTCGGTCCTCGTCTCGCGCATCTTCCTCCTCTTGTGCTTGCTCCTCCGCCAGAGCCTGCGCTCTCTCCGACTCCTCGAAAGCGCGGGCGTTGGCTTCGAAGTCCTTCTGCAACTTCATGAGCGCATCGTATTCTCGCTTGTTTCTCGCCACGATGTTGATGTAGTTCTCCCGCTCCTCGGGTTCGACTTCTTCGGTCGGCTCGACTTCGGTGGATATTTCGGAGGTGACGTTGTCTTCGATGATCTCGCCAAGCTCCTCGTTTGGAGTTTGCGATACTCCTTTGCGGACGTAGGATACCTCTTCGTAGGAGCCGCCCTCGACCTGTCGAAGGAGGGCAGGCTCGGATGATCCATCATGCCGGACTCGTGCTTCGGACACCTTTTCGTTCAGGTACTCTATGCCCACATCCTCCGGAGAGGTCTCTCGCAACGGTGGCCCGTACCATCGCTCGTATAGCCTGTATTCTTCCTCGCTGAGGTAGCCCTTGGGCAGTGTGTCGCGGAATCTTTGTTTCGCCTCGCGGACGACGGTCTCGATATCGTCTGGTCGTGAGAGATCTTTCGCGTCGGGTTTGCTTGTCTCGGAATCCTGGAATCTGCGTGATGTTGTCGTGAATGTTCTGCGGCCGGCTGATCGGACGGTTGATTGCGACACAGCTGGCCCTGAAGAGCTTGGGGGGATGCTTCTTCCCACCACAGTTGCACCGAGACGGGATCCTGTCAAACGCAAAATCCGGGCCCGACAGCTGGGACAGGCACTTCTGAGACCACCTGCTGTCAACATGACTGCGGTGTTGTGGTCGCAATTGAGGTTGTGAAGGAGAGGAGGAGTGGCTAAATTTGGAGCTATCGCAGGAAATTTGGACAAGGGATCTACCTTAGACTTCGAAGGTGGTGCCCCACCCTTTGCAAATGAAAGCTTCATGATTGGTCGGCTGTAGTGAATGCCGCTCCAGACCTCACCGGGCATCCACTCCCGCTCGCCAGGCTCACACTTTTTACCTAACAACTTCAACTTACCTAGGTCGGGTACTACTTACTTCAGGTCGGATTTTGCACTTGTCGGGCTATCTTACCTAGGTGGGCTCTTGCACCACCTCGACCTCTTGCTTTCAACTGTTTCATAGCTTTGAAATATACGTATTTGAATCGAGTAAATCTGACCTGGCTCCTTCTAATTGTGCCTCTATTCCTTTCGGCTCGGTACATCCTGACCTTGATCATGCCCCTATCAAAGTGTTAAGAGAAGTAACATTCCTAACCTCTCCTTTAAGTGCGCAGGTCATATGTAGATGTACAATCATTCTACTTTTTACGTAGCTTGAAAAAGCACGACTGCTTACTGCTCACGTTCACTCATCCTGTACTCTTCACTTAGCGTGAGCAACTCATCAATATTATCCTGGCCAAGAGCCTTCAGGACAATAATTGTCTTACCCTGTAACTGTTGAGTACTAATGTCTACATAACGCGACGAACAGGTTACTCACCTCCTCAATATGGGGGTATCCTAGGTCAATGAGAGCCCTCCTAGAAACAAGGCGCGCAGGGATCCGGGTCTTCCCCTTCTTTGGATATTGACTTGACGACGGCCCCTCATTGGATAACAGCGACTGATCGGTTGGTATTGTAAGTTCTCCTCCCGTCAGTGCTTGTGTCTGAGCGGAACCCGCCTGGTTCTGTGCTGGTGTAGGAAGAGCTAAGAGAATATCGAGGATCTCTTTGGCCACTCCGGCTACAGCGCTGTACGTTTGTGATAGTTTTGACGCGTATTGTAACGCGCTAGGAACAGTACCATCGTGAAGCCAGACAGCGCTTGCTTCCTCGAGCAAGAGCTCGACAGCTTGTCGACGGCCATTGGTGATGGCTATGTGAAGAAGCGTCTCTCCGATGTTTGATGTGGTGTGAATGTCTGCTCCTCGTTTGATAAGAAGAGGCATGATGATGTCGCATTTTTCATGGTTCATGGATAGAGCAAGTGCTGTGAGCCCTTTGACGTCTCTGCGTTCCAACTGTGGTTGATGACACAGAAGTAGATTGACAATCTCCTCCTGCCCATATCGTGAGGCCATCATCAGCGGCGTTATCCCTTCTCTATCGGCCTCATTAACCATCCAGTGCTCGTGACTGATCAGCAGCCTTGCGATCTCGTAATGGCCACAACCAGCCGCAATATTCAGGGCGGTACCACCCTCCACATCTTTCGCCCCCCGAAACAACCCCTTTTGATCAAGGAGTAAACTGACCAAGGCGTGATGACCGTTACTCGCTGCAGTTAATAACGGTGACCGGCCCCGGGTGTTCCTCGCCTCGAAGTGCGCCCCCCGGGTAAGCAAGAGTTCGGCAGTTTCTAAGTTGCCGTGGCACGCCGCAACTCCCAGCGCTGTCCATTCGCCGATCGCAGGATCGTGTGGTATCATCCCAAACCCAATGACGTCTTCGATACCATTCAAACGGGTATCCATAGGCTTTGGTGGCAACTCAACGCTGAATCTTCCTAGAGGATCGAAAGGTGGTTGCAGGTCTGCTCCACGGTCAAGAAGCAGACGAACAGCACTTGGTTTATCTTCTTGAATTGCCAAGAATATAGGAGCCCAGCCATCTGGACTTCTCATGTTTATGTCTGCGCCATTGTCGAGCAGCGCCTCCATGATGTCAACGTAGCCACGTTTAGCTGCAAAAGCTAAGGCAGGCCAGCCACTCGGAGTGATAGCATTGGCATAAGCCTTGCGCGCCAGGAGGAACCGGACAACTTCAGCCTGGTTTGCCACAACCGCTAATATCAAAGGAGGGATTGCTAATTTATCGTCGATGTTGAGGTCTGCGTGTTCATTCAACAGGAAGTGGCAAGATGCAAGTGAGCCTTGACACGCCGCTTGTCCCAGAGCAGTCATGCCCCGAGTGTCCCTGCTGTTGACAGATAACCCCGACTTTAATAGCCAAGCAGCGGCATCCAAGCTCCCCCCAGAGATTGCCGTCGAAAGCAAACCTCGTCCGGCTCCATCTTCGAAGCTGAGATCTGTTGATTTGCCGTGAAGAGAGCACAAGAGCTGCAACGCCACAACGTTGCCATTGAAGGCGGCTTTCATGATCAATTTCTCAGCTTCGTTCGACATTGAGTCGATGTGGGGATCTTCGCTCGCCAACATGAGGGAAAGGTCGTGACACATCCGACGTCGCAAGGACTCCGTCTTCGAAATGTCGATAGACTCGAGGAGTTGGCTCAGTGGTGACTGCCTCTGCAACATGCCCCTTTGTTCCATGTATAGCCTCTCCAATTCGTTGGAATCATGGCTCAACAGTTGCTGATGTTCCTGCAGCTCATCTTTCAGTCGATTGTCTTCTTTTTTAATGTCCTTCATCTTTTGCTGCAGGGCATCCATTTGCTGAAGCAAGATTTTGCGTCTTTGACGCTTCATGTCCCCATAGGCCCTACGTTCGAACATAGTGCTGGCCAGATTGTCAAATTTGGAAGCAACGTCCTGGCCTTCCTTGTAGAAGTGGAAGACTTGTGAACTTCTTTCGCGAAGCATGACCAGATCAGTAACATCGATAGATGCGGTTGGTACATTGTCAAGTGGCTCCAATACAATCAGATAAGATTGATATCCTCCTCTGCGTGTTTCGGTCAGGTTGGCTTGCAGGCTGCAAACGTTGGTGCCTGCGCTCATTTGACCGAGGACCGTCGTTGGTTCGTGACGTGTATGTGTTGACAGGGTCTCCAGCTTAGTCTCCCGTGATGCAACCATGACGTGACACCGAGGGTACGGCATCTTGTTTCTTACTTCCAGCTCTAGTAATAGTACGAAGTCCCGAAGATGAGCAGGCGCATAGTCTGTTCGTGCTTCGCCGAGTCTGACCCACGCTCGTATTAAACAATCGTGGTGGAAGTCAGCGCCAGTGACAATGTAAGCTTCCCCTTTCTTCATCCGATTTCTTGGATAAACTTCGAGGATTCTCAATTGGCTTCCGAATGATCCTTTAAATTCGAAACGGAAGCTGAATCTTTTGTCCTTCTCCTGGGATATTCTGGGATTCTCGGGTGCATGGATTTGTCTGGTTGACAAGGAGTTTGCTGACATGGAATCTCGGCAAGCATCCTTTGCAAGTAAAATCGCTTTGCTTCCTTCTGGTCTCATAAGCCTCACCGTATCTTGGGATCTTTTGTTGCGCGGATCCGGTCCAGGTGTGAAGCGAGAAAGAGGAATCGACACGATACCGTTATTTCTTGAATCGTAGCAGTTCAACAAGCCAAAAGTTGCGCCGTGGCCTGTGGGATGTAGATGCAGTTGGATGTTCAGGAAGCCACCAGAAACTGTCATGGATTTCGTAAAGTCGTCGTCCCAAGGCTCCCATATAATCCCTCCACTGTCTTTGAAGGCGTCGGGACGAGTTGCCAAGATAGGTCCGAATCGATTTTCTTTGTTGTCTGAGATTTCGTCGCCCAGGTCATTTTCGACGAGCTTCGTGTCCAGATTCCAGGCTAGTATCGAGTCATCTGGCGATGACATCCTTCTCATGATTTCTTCTTGTAGCCGAACGAAGGCTCTTTCGGCTCCTTCTCCATAGTGCAATGGGATTACAACATCGAAAACTCCAAAAAGACAATATGCTATGTCTTCTGGCTTTTTCGTCGTTCTGTTTGCTGCCCAGGACATGCGCTGGGCAACGCTTGCTGCTCGAAACGACGCGCCTCCCGATAGGAACTCGCCCGGAATGCCTGTTGCTTCCTCCACTACCAAGGATAGCGCGTGTCTTGAGCCTAAAGACTGCCAACCCACGTCGTAAAACTCGACTTTCGTTGGCGCTAGGAGCTCTTGCAAGGTCCATCCCCTCTGGAACCACCGGCTTTCGTGAAACGATTTGGTCGAGTCTGATGGCTTTCCTCCCCACTCATTCCGTGCATCAACCTCAGTAGATAGGCGTTCCTCGGATCGCACATCGTCCAGATACACGTAGCATACCGCAGCATCTTCGTACCATCGGAACATAGAGTTCAGCGACTCCTGCAATTCCGAAAAGTTTGCCTTGTTAATGCAACAAGTATCGACCCAAACGTATTCAAGCCCGTCGACTTTTGCTTGCTTGTAACACCCGTCCAGCTTTTGCTGTCCCTTCTTCTGAGATATTGGACCTTTTTGGATATCTTGAAATGTGATCTCATCTTTGTCTCCACTTAAGCTCCAAGTGTGTGACAAGATCGCGTACTGGGGAGTCGTTTCTCGGTAGTCGAACGTCGTGAGCTGGCCGGTGTTTACGTTGATAAGCCGCATTATGAGGCGCAGGAAGCCCAATGGACAGGCGCAGTGTGTGCCGTGTTCTAGGTAAATCAAGACCACACGTCTATGTGGTCTGGATGCTTGCGTTCGCCGTAGAGCGTCCGTATTGTCGCTTCCCCGCCTGTTGCAATGACTTTTACTGGGAAATTTGACTTCGGCATTGATCAGGCTGTGAGAATAGGAGGCGGAGAAATGTAGTCAAGCCGGCAAAATAAGCGCTTATCCTCAATAGAGGGGTAAGCTCGGCGGCTCGGCTGTAATCGTGCGCAGCATCGCAAGAGGCGGTTCTATTCGTCGGTCTGTACCAATCATATTAGAGCTGCGCCGCGGAGGTCGGCTGACACGGGGATGTCGCAGGTCGGCAGACGACGGCAGTTTGTGAACAGTGAAAGCGAAGGTGGTTGAAGAAGTGAGTTGAGGACATCGCGCGAAGGTGGTTGATTGCGTACTTATTTTAATCATCAGGGGGGTCACGCTTCTAGGAGAGAGAGAGCCCCTAAAGAAAGATCCAACGTGATGAATTGATGG
Source organism: Colletotrichum karsti (assembly GCF_011947395.1). NCBI lineage: Eukaryota > Fungi > Ascomycota > Sordariomycetes > Glomerellales > Glomerellaceae > Colletotrichum > Colletotrichum karsti. The sequence goes on from NW_024065923.1 coordinate 414,180, forward strand.
CTATGAACACAATCTGGTACATTACACTAACACTGAATTTCCAGGACGCCTTGGAACCACGGTCGTTTGAGTATCTGAAATTTGCATGGTCTTGATTATGGTTGCCATTTGTCGCCTCAAGCAGACTTTGATGTATTTCCCAGCGACACTTTGAACATTCCGCAACTTCAATATCTGGCTGTTTCGACATAATTACTTGGAAATACGCCGCATTCGTTTCCATTCATGCCCGTCCTGGGAAGAATTAGCATGCGTGGTAAGAGGCAAGTGCAGACTACTTACCACCAGTCCACATCACCCGTTTTCTTGAGCACCGTGATGACATCGTTTGCTCTCATACTCAAGTCTCCAGGCTTTTGTGCCACGAAAGGGAACATTGCAACCACCTTTAATCCGCCTTGGGCCCCTTGATCGAGCAATGCTTTCACAACCTTTTCGTGGCCTGCCTCCATTGCTAACATCAACGGTGTTCGACCCTTCGCGTCCCTCACTTCGATGTTCGCCCCTTTGGCTAATAGAAGCTCCACGACCTTGAGATGACCTTTCTGAGCTGCAAGGCCCAGTGGAGTGCAATCTCCGTCGTCGCGAGACTCTAAGTCCGCTGCAGAGTCGACCAACAGTTGGGCAGTTCGGAAATGGCCTTCCTGGCACGCTAATGCCAATGGCGTATGCCCCCAGACGTCCCTTGCATCTATAGCAGCGCCAAGAAGAAGAAGCCTATGGATGATGGACTGATGGCCGTTTATGACCGCCAAAGACAATGGAGTCCGTCCATGCTGGCTTTTGATGTCGACACTTGCGCCATAGTCGAGTAGTGTATTCAGAACTTCAAAATAGCCCATGTGAGCAGCGAGGGCTAATGGAGGCATGACCGGAGAGCCTCCCGTCAAGTCTGCCCCCTGAGACAGTAACATCCGTAAGACCAGGGGCCAATTTGATAATACCGCCAACACAAGAGGGGTGTTGCCGCCGTTGTCTTCGGTTTCCATATTGACGTTGTGCTTCAGCAGTACTTTGGTTGCTGCACAATCTCCTTTGCTAGCCGCTTGTGCTAGAGGGGACAGTCCGAGACTGTCAGACTGATTTGGATCGAATCCATTCTGAATGAGCCAGTCCAGTGCTGAAGAATTGCCTCCGGCGATGGCTGTCGACAAAACCCCCCTTCCATCGGCGTCTTCAATATCGCGATGCGGCACCCAATACTTGTAGAGATACTTCATAACAGCGTTGTTCCCAAGATATACTGACCTCATAAAGGTCCACGGTAGTAGACCGGTCGTTGAGGCGTTTGCGGGCTCATCAGATCCTCTAAGATACCCGCTAAGGTAGTTCAGCATAGACGCATGCCAATGTAAGAGCCTTTTTTCTCCAGATGAACGCGCGACAACTTGTTGTATCTCCTTGAGCATCTGTGAATGTGCTGCTTCTGTTTCCTCCACGAAACCGTTGATCTTTCGTCGAATATGGTCGATGTTTGATTTGTTCTCAACCCAGGAGGTTCCTTTTGGCCGATGCATGGCATTTTGCATCTCGTCCACGTCACCTCGTCCGCTGACGAGCAAGCCCGCTTCCTTTTCCGCCAATTCTTCCATCAGTTTAAGCATCGTGATCACGGTAAAATGATCCCGTGAGAACATGTTCCGGATGGTGATGGTACGGTTGAGAATGTCCATCTCGGTGCCTGCGTCAATGGTTGTTTCGTTGGGTTCCATCCGGGATGAGAAGAAGACAACATAGAGCTGCGAACCCATCGACTCTTCTTCCACTTTGACTTCTAAAGTGAGGTAACCATTGTTCGCGGCCTGCTCTTGGAGCATGTCTTGGGCTCCCGCCAGCGCATGGGCTATCGCGCTCAGCGTCGTGCTGCTCGCCGCAACCATAACATAACAACGGGCAAGGGCTCGCGTCTTTTTGATTTCCAAATCTAGGACCACCACGAAGTCGCGATGAAGCTTTTCTGAATGCTGATGAAATCTGATCCAAAGCTGTTGAGAATCATCTTTTCGGAGGTCCATGGTTATACTAAGAACATCGTCGTCCCTTGTCCACTTTCCGAAGGAAAATATCTCTCCCATTCTCAGCCCGGTGCCTGGCTGCAGGTCGATATGGAAGCCGAATCTTCTATGGTGGCTTGGAGCGTCTTCGGCACGAAGTAGTTCATAGATTCGTACAGATTCTGTTGCTGTAGAGCTCCCATCGGCTGCAGAAACTAATAGTGCCTTGCTCTGCGCCGGCCTAATGTACTCGTCTGATTCTTCTCCAGGAGGGATGCTACACAATGGTATACCAACCGCTGCTCCTCCATGAGCAAGAGAACGGCAGCTTAAGAGGCCGAGCGTTTGCCCGGCTTTGGTTGTGTGGAGAGGAATCCGTACGTGGAGAAAACCACCTGATCCTCCTATGCCTTCTATAGTTGGTCTCGAGTTCTCAAAAGGAGTGACCATGCCGCTATTTGCGAAGTCTGCAGGACTGAAAGCTAAAACGTTTCCGAACAGATTGGATGAAACTCCTTCGATAGCTTCTTCAAGAGGATTGGCGTTGAAACCCCAAGCAAGGACCGAGTCGTCCTTGATCTTTCGGATAATCTCCTCTTGAAGTCGGACAAAAGCCTGAATTCCCTCACCGTAAATCATGGGAATATTGACATTGAAGATGCCGAGGAGAGAGTAGGCGACATCCTCCTTTCTCTTAGTAACCCTAGTTGCAGCCCATGACATTCTCTGTGCCACGCTGGCTTTGTGTAAATCGGTGAATCCTAGGATAAATCGCCGCGGGATACCTGTGATAGTTGCAATTTCGCGTGCCAAGTGTTGTTTGTGACCTAACAGGCACCAATTCTGATTGTAAAAGTCCATTTTCCTTGGGGCTAGCAGCTCTTGCAGAGTCCATCCGCGTGTAAACCATTTACTGCCACGAAACTGTTTTTCGAAGTCGATTCCTTCAGTTGAAGACACGTCGGAAAGAAAGGCGTAGCATACAGATGCGTTCTGGTACCACTTGAACATCGAGTTGATAGCCTCTGAAAGCTCGGTCGAGTTGCTTTTATCGATACAACATGTGTCTACCCACACATAGTTGTGATTGTCGGCTTTTGCCTGCTTGCAAAGCCCGTCCAGTTTACTCTTGCCGGTGCTTTGCTTGGATACTTGGGCTTTTTGCATATCCTGGAACGACACTTCGTCGTGATCCTGGCCCCAAGTATGCGATAAAATGGCGTACGGGGGGATGAACTCCAGGAACTCTTCCAGTCGCCCGGTATTGACGTTTAGCAGCCTCATGATGAAGCTTGAGTGCAGAGGATGTAGTAAGAAGCTGAGATTAGGAGTCGGGCTGGTTGGGCTGTGATCGTGTGGCCTTGCTGCTTGAATTCTTGTCTGGTTTGATCTTCGCTGTAGACTCATACAGCAAGCAGTCTTGCGAGTCACTTCGGCCTGCCGTAAGGCTTTCTACCGCCGACGCGCCAGATGTTGATCAGTAGCAAATACGTTAGATGAGTTCGTTTTGAAGTGGAAGAAAGCTAGCAATGTAAAAGGAGGGGACCAGAGAGGTATTGGCTCAGCCGCAGGCGCGTTGCCTTTCGCAGCGACGAGTGCTGATGTTTGATTGGACGTCTGTCTACATGACTGTGCCGCAGATGACCCACCAGCTTCGAGATATGTCAGCTGGCAGCCGCCTTGGACTTGCAGGTAAGAGTATCTCTCGAGTCGGTGTACTAAGTTGAAGGCACTAGTAAGCATGAAGATGAACTGGTGCCCGGGTATGAATGAGCTTTATAGGGTTTCTCGATGCAAGGTTCCACAATATATTTATTACAATATGAGCACTTTAGCCCGTGCTATCTCTCAATGAAACAAGTGGATAACAATACGAGTTGAAGTGGTATACAATCTCAACCTGCACTAGGAAGCATATCGCACTGGAGTGGCCGTGATAGTAGGGAAACATGCGTAAAAGGATGAGACAAGCTGCCAAGCCGAGATCTTGCCGGCCTTTTGAGTAAATTGCCCCCGAATATAAAATCAGGAAAGCCATTTGGTGATGCTATCTACCCGCAACTGCGTTGGTGCCTCACCGAGCCGCTCGTCTCTGACTTCGAGCTCGCGATTTCTTTGCCTGCGGTCGACTTCCTCGAGGAGTTTCAGGCCGAAAACCTCCGCTCTGCGCTACATCTGACCTTGGACTCAAAGATCTGGCTCTCCGCTGTTCGAGCTTTTGTTCGGCGTCCTGGAGGAGCTCGAGTATTTCCGAGATATCACCACGATCTTCAGATACACCCCTCGCATACTGCAACGGGGTTTGCCCGTTTTGGTCCGCCAACAAGATGTCGGCTTTCCTCTTCAGTAAGTCCTGTACGGCGGCCTTGTTTCCTCTCTGAACGGCCATGTAGAGCGCAGTCTGGCCGTTCTTGGCCTTGGCATTGATGTCGGCCTTTTTGTCCGACAGGGTCCGAAGTATATCGAGACTTTCTGCACGTGCAGCGTAAAACAGGGCAGTCTCCCCGGCCTTGTTTCTCGCGTCGACCTGAGCCCCGAGTCCGACAAGCCAATAAGCCATACGCCCATGTGACGTTTCTGCTGCTAATATCAATGGTGTTCTGCCGAGCTCGTCTCTAAACTCGATGTTTGCGCCTTTCTCAACTAGCAATTGTGCAATTCGATGGGATCCATTCCCTGCCGCGATGCAAAGCGAGGTCTGCTTAGCAGCGTTGGTTGAATCGATCTTAGCGTCGCGTTGCAGAAGAATCTCGACGATCTTCTCCTTCTCCCGAAACGTCGCGTACGTCAGAGGGGTCCATTTCTTGCTGCTCGCCGTCGGTGCCTCAATATTCGCGCCACGCTCAAGAAGAATCTCGACGATCTGGTCGTAGCCCCGAGAGATTGCGTACGTTATAGGAGTCCATGCCTTACTGCTCGGTGCCTCGATATTTGCTCCTCTATCGAGAAGCAGTTTGACCATCCTTTCGGAGTTTGTGCCGCATGCCTCTAGCAGAGGGGTCCAGCCATCGCGGCCTCCAGCCTCAATGAGGGCACGCTCATCCAGAAGAAACTCGACAAACTCAAACTTCAACCTGCGTACTGCCTGATTCAGCAGAGTCCAACCTCCCTGATCCGTCGCATGGATGTCTGCTCCCTCAGCGACCAGCACACGAGCAGCATTCATACTGCCGAACGTCACAGCAGTAGACAATGGTGTGTGTCCCTTTCGCTTTGCCTCGATCTTGGCGCCACGTTTGAGAAGAAGAGTTAAAACCTTGCAGCTATCTTCTTGAGCGGCAATTATTGCGGGAGTTCTGCTGTCAGAGTCTCTGTGCTCAATGCGAGCATTGTGGTCGAGGAGAGTCTTGGCTTCCCCCTCGGCATCGCCCAGTGCAGCCTGGGACAAGGCAGTCAAGCCTTGGGAATCTGTGGCATTTACCTTCGCTCCCTCACTGAGCAGCCACTTGAGCATTGTCACGCTGCCTCTGATGACAGCTCTTGAAAGCACTCCGCGGCCACGAGTGTCCGTGAAATCGAGATTTCCCACTCTGGTAATAAGAAACTTGACCGCAGGCTTGTGCCCAGTTGCTATCGCCTGCATGAGGACCCGTTGAGGCTTGCTCTTGATCTCGTTTATCGTGGCATCATCAGTCTTCGGGAGTCTGTCTGCTATTTCGTTGACGATGGCACTGTGCCATCGAGGCGCGCTCTCGTTCCCGAACATTGCCGACAGCTCTGGAGTCGATATATCACTGTAGAGTTCATCTCGTCGGCGCCTGAGACTCTTGTCTTCTTTCTTAAGCCCGTCAAGGTGTTTGGTGCTCTGATTCAGCTTCTGTGATAATTGACGCTTTTGATCCTCGAGTCGTTTTAGTTGTTGCCGCACCTTTTTCAGTTCTGCCTGGAGTTCGTCGACCTCCTTTCTCTTCTCCTGCACTGGCGCGACCAAGGCTTCAATACGCGGCACGATTCGATTGGCCTCTTGTATTGATTGCAAGAGATTCACATGGCGATCGAGCCTTGTCAGCTCGGTGGTCAGGTCGACTGTGAATGCTGGAGGCCCTGGCATCGAGGTTATCGTCAGAGAAAAGATTTCGTGAGTCTCTAAGACGCCGTCTGACACGTTTGCGCGCAAATTGTAGGAACCATTCGATGCATCACGATTCCCAAATGTGTACGGCGTTGTCTCGAGTGCACTCGTTGCTATGGCAGAAAGGCTGGTTTGTGCTGACGCGGTCATCAGATGGCAGTCAGCAGATGGTCGAGAATCCTTGACTTTTAGTTCCAACATGACCACAAAGTCGCGAGCCCTTGTGTCTTGCGCCTGCTTCACCGTTTGGCGATATCTCAGCCAAGTTCGTTGAGTAGAATCTTGTTGGAGATCCACTCCCGTGATGATGAACGATGTTTCCCTCTCCCATCGGCCGTGTGGCTCCACGTCGGACAACTGTAGCCCATCGCCAATTTGATCTTGAATCTTGAAACCAAATCGTCGATGTTTGCTGGGGAGCTTCTGTGACGGCGGGCGCATGGGGACGCTGATCAACCTTCGCGGCGTGTCTGGTTGAGGTTCCGAGAACAAGACGGCTCTATGGTTGGCTGGTCTCATGTACTCATCGGCGGTTTCCCCGCGTGCAGCAAAGCATAGCGGTATCCCAATCACCCTTTCTCCATCGCATGTGTAGCTACAGTTCAACAAGCCAAAAGTCTGAGTCTCCGTCTTGTTGAGAAGCAAGATTAGGCGAAGGCCGAGATGTCCATGCACACGCGCAATCTCAATCGTGCGGGTGGGATTTTCTCGGTAAGTGATGTTCCCACAGTTCGCGAATCTCGCAGGGCTTTCCGCGAGGATGCCCCCGAAGGAGGTTTTCGACGGGGTCTCGGGCCTTTCATCGGAGTCGATCCTGAGGTCCCAGGCCAAAATCGAGTCGTCTGCCAGTTCCGAGTTCCCCAAGATCTCTTCTTGCAGGCGCAAAAAGGCCCTCTCTTCCTCTCCGTAAAGCATCTTCATTGAGATGTTGAAGATTCCGAGAAGACAATAGGCCAGGTCCTCGGTTTTGGTCGTTTTCCTCTTCGATGCCCAAGACATACGCTGTGCTACACTTGCGAAGTGAAGCTCTGTTCCCGTGAGGAAAGCTACTGGTATCCCAGTGATTTGCTCGATCGCTGACGACCTGTCGGTCTTGGAACCTAAGGGTCCCCAGCTTTGGCTATAAAACTCCACCACTTTTGGTGCCAATAGTTCCTGCAAAGTCCAGCCTCTCTCGAACCAGCGGCTGCTGCGAAATTCGCCTTCGTCCTCCGAAGCTACGTCTGCCAAGAATGCGTAGCAGAGCTCGGCTTTCCGATACCACCGAAACATCGAATTGATGGCTTCCTCAAGCTCCGTTGAGCTGTCCTTGTTGATGCAGCACGTATCAATCCAGGCATACTCGAGGTTGTCCTTTTCTGCTTGTCTACAGCATCCATCAAACTTGATGCGGCCGGGCCCCTCCTTGTCGGGAGGACCATGCTCAATGTCGGAAAAGGATATCTCATCACCGTCTGCCCCCCAGGTATGGGAGAGAATAGCGTACGGAGGGACATGATCGGCAACGTGGAACTGCTCGAGCCGACGTGTTTTGACATTTATGAGGCGCATACATAAACTATTGTTAGCATTGAGTCTTGTTAGTTGCATCTGTATCAAGCTTACTAAAAGAACTTTTATCAGAATGAAGCAATCTTTTGGAGACGAAACGTCCAGAGTGATAAGATCAAAAAAGTCGTCGTCACGCTGGCTTGGAAATAGAGGTAGATAAGTCGTCGATTCATTAGTTTAAGAATTTGGATATCGATGCTCAATACTCAACTACAAGGGTTTCCAGTTCCCCGGAGTGAATCAATTGAAGAGTGACAAATCGAGGCTACACCAAATCCTGCGATGTCAGTCAGGTGAGGTTAAGAAAGAGGGGTAAGATAAGCTGGGGAGAATACCACGCAATTTGCGCCAGCCTGGCCTGATGCGGGTCAGCGCCGGCATTGCATGAAGGTGCTGCACGAGAGAGCCCCATGCCTAGTCACTCGGCTGTGGACAAGACGCGAATTTGGACCCCGAGAAAATACTTTCCTTATGATGACCGACTGAATGCCGAAGTGTAGCTTCCTGTGCGTAAGTAAAAAGATACAGCGCCATTGCAATGAAGAAGAAATGATGCGTAGAAAAACTGTGGTATTTGAGTAATAATGATACTATTGCCGGTATGAATGGTGAGATGGCCTTTGCCAATTGTTAACAACGCCGAACGCCGCCTGCCCTCATAATGATGTGTTTGTCTTCACTCGTCACCGCCAAGGTCCGCCAAAGTCTTGAAACCGGCCGCCTTAGGAGCCTGCCTCGCTCCAGGCCCGGACCCCTTGCTTGACTTCATTGTTGGCGGCGGGGGGTTGACACGATTGAACTGCGACATCTCTGCTGCCTTGTGGGGGTCAATCTACCAATCCGTCAGCAGGCTGTTCTTCTTTCCATCGGTGGTATCGCTCGTGAACCAACGCACCGCAAATAGCGAGACGAGGTAAAGCCCGATAAACGTGATCAGGCTACTGAAGATGCCACTGAGTTGCCATTGTACAGGGCGCTGAAGACCCGCGCGCGCAGACTTGTCGCCGCCGAGGGTTCGGCCGGGGGTACTGAAGGAAGCGCCGGTGCGGCCGGCCTTGTCGGGAAGCTTGAGAGCGTTCTGGATGGCTTGCGTCAAGGCGGGCGGGTTCGCGCCCTTGATTGTCTCGACGGCTTGACCACCGTGGAAGATGATGAAGGTCGGCATGGCGCTGACGCCATGGGTACGGGCGATACCAGATTGTTGGTCGACATTAATCTTGCAAAATGCGACTTTGTTCGGCTTGGAGTATTCCTTCGCGAGTCGCTCGAAGTGCGGTGCGATCATCTTGCAAGGGCCGCACCAGTCGGCGTAGACTGCGAGGGCGTTTGTCAGCGTTGTCGGATGCGCGGGGGCAGCGTGTAGATGGAGACTCACAGTCGGCAATGACGACATTGGTGCCGCTGAGGATGCCTTGCCACTGAGCGGCAGACTGGACGCTGATGAGGCTCATGATAGCGAGTTGAGATGCAGCAAGTGGTACAAACTGAGCAGTTGAGGTTGAAAGAACGAGGAAAGGGGACACTGGGATGCTCTGTAGTGACGGAAGCTCTCGCGGCCTGGTCCTAGCGGAAAGGTGGCGGGTACCCAGAACGGCAGGCGGTGTTGGCGGTCAGAAGTGTCTCCACCTTTCTGCCGGATATTACCCCGGAATTGGATCCGCACTCTGCGGGACGCGCGCAGAGAAAGTTTTTGGGACCGCTACGGCAGTAAACTTTCAACCTCACCATCACCCAAATTTTGGTATCGTTCAATTGCGCCAAAATGTCTTACGATCATACAGCAAAGGTAATAATTGTTTCCGCAGTCTGTCGAAGTTCTTGCTCACACTAGGCAGAGGAGGAAAATAGGCGAGGAGGAGTATGTCGACAGCACCAGGTCGACCAGGTTCTACAACTATGAAGGCGGCCGTAGCTGGACCGTTTCAATTGCAGTTCCCAGCAGTATTTTAGCAGAGTATGTTCCAATCCAGCGCCGGATTCTCTTCGCGAACCCAACTGACACAATATAGTGCGATTACTCCCGAACGCCGCACCTCTGTTGCCGGTCGCATCGCCCGAGCCCTCGCCGTCTTCGGTATCGACGAGGTTGTCATTTACGACGATAGCCCTGTCGAGACCCGCCCAAAGCTCGTTGACACGAAGAGCTACACCGGCGATGTCGACCCCGGTCACTTCCTAGAGCATCTTCTCGGCTACCTTGAAGTACCTCCCTTCATGCGCAAGATGCTCTTCCCTCTCCACCCGAACCTGCGCCTCGCCGGCCAGCTTCCCTCCCTCGACATGCCGCACCACCCGAACCCACAAGAATTCCTGCCCTACCGCGAGGGCGTCGCTGGCAAGGGAACCCCCAAGGGTACCGTAATCGACATTGGTCTGAAGACTCCTGTCACCATTGAGGACGAGGTCCCGCCCAACACCCGAGTGACGCTTTCCTACCCCGATCCCGACTCCGACAAGGCCGAAGCCTGCGATCCTGCGGCACCCAGAGAAGAGGGCGGTTACTACTGGGGATACAGTGTGCGAAAGGCGAGCTCGCTGTCGGCTATGTGGACTGAGTGCAAGTACGAGGGCGGTTACGACATCACCATTGGCACGTCGGAGCGCGGTCGCACAATGGATCAGGCATTCCCTGACTTCCAGACGCTGGAATTCAAGCACCTGATGATCGTGTTTGGTGGACCGAGAGGAATCGAGTATGCGGCGGTGAACGACAAGGAGCTCGACATGGTGGATGTTTCGGGCGGAAAGACGAAGGAGCTGTTCGACCACTGGGTGAACGTCCTTCCTGGCCAGAGTAGTCGCCAGATCAGGACGGACGAAGCGCTCTTCATTGCGCTCACGAGCCTGAGGAGACTTTGGTTCTAATGATGTCTTCTAGGATATCTTGGATGCCATGTTGAGCCGGTATCCTGGCGAGGATGATACCCAATGTCAAAGTCATGGTTTTGTTCATTCACATACGGCGGAGAGCTGGGGAAAGCTCCAATTGGGAAGAATTCTGCAACAGAGAGTGGGCATGGGTCCATCTTATCCATGTCCGCCACCTATTAAAAGCGATATATATCCAGAGAATCCTGGTTTCTACCATGTCAATCAGTCCTCGGTACCCTATCGATATTCCGTGTCGCAGCACTTTTCCTGAAGAACAGTTGCAGGAAACCTGGAAGGGCTGCCGCAGCTAGTTAGTTTCGCTTAGGATTGTTGACTTTGAGAGCATACTCCTGAGAGCAATCGGTTCAGAATCACAAGACGTGGAGAGGAAGGTACCAATAGACTACATAAAAGCCATGCGGTAGACATTCAGTCTCGTCGTATTGGCTCTTGGTGTTATCTATTAGGGTGACTTGACTCGTTCGTGGGCTGCAACAAAGCCCGTGCTCGGTCCAAACAACCGTGGCGTCCGATGTTGTTGGACTACGATGTGGGGGATCATGTCTCAGACAGACACGTAACAGGTCTGAACGCCACGTTCCCGCGCGTTCAGACGGCTGCTTCCAGCTATCTAGTGACCACAATTTTGCTTCTTTTAGACCTTTAGTGCATTACATTCGTCAAAATTCCACTGTAGAAGACGAGTCTACAGCACGGTTCCTGCGAGTTATTATCTGCACTTGAGTTGTCGTGTCTGAGTCTGCCTTAAGTCGCCATGACATCGAAGGGACCGCTCAGGTTTACGGGCACAAAGCCTGGCAAGGCCGTCAAGCCTGGAACGACACTCCGTATTCTCGGTGTCGGCGACTCGATCACTGTTGGGTTCTTGAGCGATCTCGAGGGCGGAGACGGTAACGGGTACAGGTTCAAGCTTCGGCAGAACCTTTCAAGTACGTTCAGTTCAGTTAGTGCATAAGGCCTTGTAATAACATGTTCCACAGAAGACAGAGTTGTTTTTGTCGGTACGGAGTCAGTCCGGGGCACGATTCCCGACAACAACTTTGTAAGTCAGAACTGTACTGCTTCGGAGAACACAACTTACGAAGGATTTTGGTGTCACAGGCTGCTTGGAATGCCAGGACCATTCAGTTCATCTCAGATCATGCTCGCCCATCACTGGATTTAAAACCCAACGTTGTACTGGTCCACGCCGGGACAAACGACATGAATCCGAACCTGGATATAGCCCTCGAAGGCAACGACCCCAAGGACGCCGCAGAACGTCTAGGCAAACTAGTCGATCAAATAGTGGAAGCGTGCCCAGATGCTACAGTGCTCGTGGCCATGATAATCAACACATTAGACGAGGGACAGCAGAAGAATACGGTCCCCTATCAGGGACACGTTCCAGGGATCGTTTCATCACGCCAGGCTGCGGGTAAGCATGTTCTAGCGGTGGATTTCACGACGTTTCCGACTAGTATGCTCCGAGACGGGATTCACCCCACGAACGAAGGCTACCGTCACTTCGGCGACTACTGGTATGACTTTATCACGCAGATTCCGAGCGAATGGATCCAACCCCCGGTTGGCGATGCCGAGAGTCAGCTCTTGCCGATTAATAGCAGGCAAAATGGAGGCGATTATGATAAGGACGTCAGTTGGCTCAGAAGATTCACCAGATTCTTTTTGCGTACATAGCCAGCAACATAGGAAAGCTTGGTGTTCGTATAGATGTCGATGAGACTCGCGAGGTTCAAAGTACTGGATCTGCACTGCCTACCCAGCTAAAGGCCTTGCCTACTACAGCCTTCATTTTATTGTTTCCCTTCCCTTCATAGCTTAAAATGTGTATTCCATATCCATAAGCCGAGGAGAACTTCTTCAATTGGTCGCCTGAACTTTAAAATGAAAACGGAAGGACTGTACATATCTCTTTAAATAGTTCTGGTGTCTATTGATATCTGAGGGTCTTGTCTACTGCTTTGCTTTTGCGTACAATATTGATGTAAGCGGGCAGTGTAAGCAATACTTACTAAAGTGAGAGAGACCTGCAACTTTCTTCACAAGTGACAAATGCAATGCCAAAATTCCAAGCTCCCAGTCGCTATCATGGGAATCCACGAAGCTCCCATTCAAATCCAGACAAGGTTTCTAAGATGATCATGTCCATCTAGGTCCAACAAAGGTACCTTCAACATTTCCCGCGTGGTACATTTTTCTCCCATTGCCCCAATTTTGATAAAGGCGGATGTCTTCAAACAACGCCCAGGCGCCGGCGTCCTCCTTGTTTTGGGATATTCTCGATAGCTTCGTCGATGAAAGGCTGCCGGGAGTGAAATGCTCTTCACCCCTTTGGAGTGATCCAACAAATTGGCTCCAGTTTGGCTGTGGTAGTTCCTCGTCCTGTTCCTCCCAATATGGCCAGAGTTTTTCTTTGGATTGTTTGCAGTCGAGATGTCTCCATCGGGGAATGAGACACATGTGCCGCAGTAGGTGCCTTGTTTGAAAGTAGGCCACCTCGTTCCCAAGAGGACCTTCTGGGCGAGAGAAGTTGCATGAATACACTCGTCGAAAAGAACGAAGGCCTTGGAACGAATATCTGTTTGACCACAGAAACATGTTCTCGGGTGTCATCTCGCCAGGTTTCTCCGTCTTCACTTCGATGTCGATAATCGCAAGGTGCTTGACGAGCATCCACCATGGCGAAATCTCCGCCGCCTCCATGTGGTGCTCTGTGTCGGCGTATCTCAGACAAACCAGGTCGAGGTCAAAGTTGATTCGAGTGATTCTGGGCGGTTGCGTTGAATGTGAGTACTGGCAAGGATGCCATGATGTCCCAAAGAATTTCTGCCACTGGGGGAACCAAAAGCTGGGGCGCGTCGCATGTGCTATGTCTCTCGATAGTTTGTTGATGCCGTTGTCGATGGAGTGATAATAAGCTGCTTCTCCAGAGCTTGCATAATTCAAATTCCACATTGTGAAAGCGGCGCCACCGTATATGCTTTGGTTTTCACCGGTCGTTGGATCAGCAAACGGATACCTTCCTTCTCTCCACATGCTGAGTGCGGCGACGAGCTTTCTCTGTGGACGGTAGAAAAGCTTCCAAATCATTATTCTTATCTCGACAGGAAGATTGGGGAATTTGGTAAACGTGCTGGGAGCTGGCATGTTGGCTTTTGGGTGACCACTGACGAGGGTGTCTGCTGTCGTTGAGGGAGCCATCTTGGGTGGTTATTGTCAATGATGAAAGCTAACCAGGATGATAAACTCATGCACGCCTGTAGGGACGGGCTTTCACCATTTATACTGTCGAACAGCGAAAACCTTGATACGGAACATGCAGCCACGGGGCCGTTAGGGTTATGGATTCTCGTGGTCAGCTCCTCCGAAGTAAGTTTTAGGATGTATCAAGGTTGTGTTGTCGGGGGGCTTGTGTCCATTTATGGTATCTTGACCATTCACTAGTGTCTCTATAGAATTGAGACGAGCTCATGCCTAGATTTGACACAAACAATTCATGAATTTCATATTCGCAGCTTAACCCACGGGATTCTATGGGTCCCATACATGAAATCTCAACTCCTTAGACTAGCTTGATACGTTTGGCATCTCGCTCGCCGTTGATCGACTGATCCACGGCTTCTCCGTTCATGATGCCAGAAACATACGTTTCCCCGACGACTTTGAACTTATCTTCTCCACACTCACGAAGAATGAATGGGACTTCGGCCGTGAGCAAAATGGCCACGAAGTCTCCTTCTTGAGCATCCTTGGGTCCGATTCCCAGATACCCTTGTTCCGTCACAAAGAATCGACGACCCAGAACATACCTCTCTATAGGAAAATCAGCCGTACCCTGAGGGATCACAGACGGCTTCTCGCCAAAGGCCTTGAAAGCTCTTGCTCTCATGCGTTCCGTGGCTTCTGGGTTTGGTCCTATAATGCCATTAATCCACTTCTTGCACCGAGATGCGGCGCTCACAACCCGCGCCTTTTTGTCATCCCTGATACGGCACTCCCAGTAAGGGTCCGGAACCACGGCTGGAAGTTTGAAGGGGCGGTGATAGAGGTCATAAGGCTGGGAGTCCCATTGGTTGGAGAGCTCTTGAAAGCGTTCTGCCTTTGACAGTCGTTCTTCCTCTTCCCACTGGTCAGGGTTGAATGTTTCCTCGAACTCCAAAGCCTCCCAGTTTGTGTTGTCTTTGGTTTCCTTCAAATGATCTTCTTCCTCGGTCTTCATAAGCTCCAGTATTTCGGTCAATTCCGCCTGTCCTTGTTTGATCGAAGTGAGTGGTGGACGTGCTTTCGTCCATGTTGGTGGTAGGCAAGGAAGCCAGTCTTGAGGATTTGTGTCTAGACCGATAGCTTGCCCAGCAAAGAGTGTGTCCCAAAAGGCCCGGGTTTTGGCGTCGCCACTTCCGTAGGGGTTGAGATTTTCGTGCCGAATCATTGCCAGTCTTTTGCACTCGGCGACTTGAGCCATGAAATGAGTCGAAGCTTCCCAGTCAGAATCCAAGTCTTCAGGGAAAGGATGACTTAATGACTCGATCTTATCCCAAATTATGCCATCCAGAAGCATGCCTTTCAGGTCCGGCGTGAAGTCTGGAGTATTGCTAACCCCGGCTTGTAGTCCCGCGCTGTAAGCTGGCCGTTTCCCATTCTGCTCATCAAGCCAATCTCTTAGGAATGATCGCTGTGTGATTCTTTCGTTCGACTTGAGGATTTTCTCCAATCTGCCATTAATGCTCGAGACGTCTTTGGGCTCTGTGTTCTCGAAGCCAGGCAGACGCATCAAGACGAGATCACCTCCGTCGATGAGATCCTGTATCGTCTTCCTGGCATCCGCGGGTAGTGAGCTCACCAGGTTTGCTTGGGACTCGCTAACTGCCACGTCATTGCTGTCTTCGAGAGCCGCTTGAGCCATTCTCATGGCTTGTTCATGTGTTATGGGATAGATAATCTTGCCGACTTTGTGTTCTGGCACAGCCCACCAGGGGACTTCTTCCTTGATGAATGTTGTGCGGTTTGGTAGAAGTATTTCCCCTCGTTTGCGAGACCAATCCGGGACCCAAGATGGACTGCTTCTGTACTGGCTATCCGGTGACCAGATGCAATGTCGAAGCATCCCCAGTCCAGGTTTTCTGACAGCCGATATGACCGCGAATCTGAGGAACAGTTCATCCATGCTAATTCCATATTCCACGGGTAACAGCTTCGTGCCAAGCCCGGTTCTGCTCTTCAACATCCCCCGCAAAGCATAAATCTTGTCTCTTGGGTCTGTTGCGTCAAAATGCCGATACTGAGAAACCAAATGCAGAAAGTCGCCTTCATCGAAACCCTCGACGTACATCCGTTCGCTGCTCCAGCGTTTGGACTCAAGGTGAAGCACATTGCCGACGCCTGGAATCGTCTGACGAAGGCTGAGCTCGTGTACCCTAATCCGCCCGCATGCTAGAACGAGGCCCTCCCAGCTGATGGAGCTACTGCCGCAGCGCAGGGTGGCACTCAGCAACTTGCCCGCAAAGGCACCCCAGCAAAGCTCCTGTACTATCCAGACCCGAGTCCACCATGGTCTGCTCAGAAGCCTCCCTATCGCGGCGCATGTCTCTGGTGAGATCGCGGGCATTCGTTCATAGACGGTTGATCTCGACAGATTTTGAAGCTCCTCCACGGCTCTGTCGCTGTCGTCGGCTGCAAGCCCAAGCCAGATCGTGAGTTTGCGGGAGGCGAGATAAAAGGCGGTCATGGCAGGGACTTGTTGGTTCTTTTCCGCGATGTCATTCTGATTGATGCAAACTGCATCAACCCATAAGACTACTTCTGTATCTGACTCGCGACGTTGTCGTAGAAATGCTGCCAAGTTCGGGGTGATGTTGAGGACATGCGTTTCGTCGACTATCAACGGTTCGCGAGGGGCTTCTCCTCCCCAGGTGTACGACAGCGTCTCGAAAGAAGGACGGTTATGGCCGCTGTCAATCTCTAATCGGCATGCCAAGGGTTCAGTTGGATTCTGCGCAGGTAAGAGATGAAGAAGACGGAACTCCAGTTTCTCGTCACTGAGAGCCGTGTACCTATAAGCTTCGGTAGGCATATTGAAATTCTCTTTGTGTAGTGCGTTCTCCGCTGCAGACATTTCCGCGTCGTTGTGCCCTTCAAGAAGGAATATATTGGCGATGGTATAGTTCGCTGATAATTGAATGGAGGTATTCCAAAGTCAGAAACATCCATAGGTACGGTGTAAGACTATGTGGGTTATCGACCGACGGATTTAGGCAGCAGCGTGGGCGGCCTCTTCACATTCACAGCAAGTATCGCTTCGCTCTGAAATCTGACAATCCCAACGTTACCATGGATGACTAGATGTAGTTGGACTCCATGATACTTGTCATTAACTCTCAAAATAAAATGCAAGTGATGAAGTCTGATGTTGGAATTTTCTGAAGCCATCTACCTCAACTAGCAACTCCCCTAATGTTTTGAGCCTGGAGATCCCCTAAAAGCATTATGGCCCATCAATCAATCACATTTATCAGTAGCTTCAAGTTCTGGGACTCATCAGTAATTTACGATTGCCTCATTACATCGAAGCAACTTCGGTGTCGAAGGTCTGTTGTACCTGGGCAGGCTTATCAGAGACGTGTACGGGTTATGTCACTGGTGAGCACCTCACAGTCGTAAGAGCATGAACACGACAAGAAACACTTGTAGACAAAAGAACACCCTTGATGGTGAGGATGATTGACTTGAGTTTGAATGAAGGAACGACGTAAATGATACCAACAAGACTTGGCTATTTAGTCAACTCGATGAAATCACTGATATGGTCATGACCGCATCAGACACCGCGCACCTTTTTGCTGCCGCAATAGGGTCTACAGCGAGGTTGCGACACATGTCTTAAGTAAAATGAGTTCCAAGCTGAAAAGCTAGGTGTCGTCTTTGATATAACTTATCACTCTCTGGTGAGCTTCAAACCAGCACCATCTAAGCCTGGACAGAACAGGACCCCCCACGAGTGGGGGTCGCCATGAATGACCTTGAGCCGCTCCATCGCGTCTCCACCACCACGATACCGGCGAACCTATTCCTGTTGGCATTCGACGAGGGGAAGAAATCAGGTTTGTGGGCCGCATCAGCTCACGGACTCAGCTTGGAATGTTGTCATTCCAGAGGTTGTCATTGGATACGAGGCAGACAGGATTCATTTCCAATTACCTAACAAGAAATATCCGCCAGATGTTGCTGTGTCTGAAGGTCGACAGCCTCTCGAAGACAATACACCAAGCAAGCTTCTAGGGAAAAACTCATCGTCAATGCATATTCTCTCGGTTCACCTCATTGAAACAAAACAACTTCCATTGCTGAAGGCTTCAATACAAACTTATTCACAATGATATTGGAGATTCAAGGCACACCAGCCCGGCATTATTCCCGACACCCTCCTCATCCCCCGCATGAACGAGTCAGCTCCAACAGGGACCCATCCCGGGGCCCCGGACAACTCCCGAGCTCCCCTGGCACTTCTCCGGGGACTTCTCCGCACGAAGCGGTTGACGCCGCAACAACATCACAGCAACCACGAATTGAATGTCTTCCGACAGCGGAGCCGCACCACTTTTCATGGAGACCTGTTCGCGGGGTTTCGTGAGGAGAAACAAAAGGAAGGAATGGTGCCGTCTATCCAGACACGCCTAGGTGGGGGCTTCACTCGTTGTACTGCGTCATGGAACTTGTGTGACACTGGTAAAGCGTTCTGGGACTGAGGACGAACTACTGACGGACTTCAGTCCGCTAGTTGAGCGAAAGCCACCGGGCGCCGGCATCTGTACCACGGCGAAGTTCTCTGACCCCCACCAAGGAATTCAGAGTGTCCACTACTTCGCGTCGTGAGGTTGAGTGGAGCTCTCTTGCTTCAAACATCCCAGGTCGTTCTCCGTGGGGTAGGATAGGAGCTTCCTCCTTTCCTTGCGTGGCCGATCTGTTTTTTGATGTGTCCGGGACGCTCTTTCAGCTTCTCGGCATATGACTGAGCCGCATCTCAACCGCGCGCGTCCATCTCACCCCTCATTTTCTGTTTTTGATGCCCTTTGAGGCTTACGAAGTCATCACGATGGTTGTAAGCGGCACAGAGTTAGCAAAGAACAACACCAAAGACTCCTGTTGGGTCGTCATCCATGGGCAAGTATGGGACGTAACAGGTAAGACATTACCTATCAGTATTCTCATCACTACCCACCCACTCACACCTCTCAGACTTTCTGGATGAGCATCCCGGCGGCGCAAGACTAATATTCAAATGTGCCGGCCGCGATGCAACTGAAGACTACGACTCGATCCATAACCCAGACCTAATAGCAGAAACACTCTCACCAGAACGCTGCCTCGGCCCCGTAGATCCTTCAGCTCTCCCCCAGGAATCGTCATCACCACCAGAACCGGAGAAGCCAAAACCCGCCTTCCCTCATCTAGGCGCCATCATCAATGCGGATGACTTCGAGAAGGTAGCGGAGAAGTACCTCTCTGAGATCGGATGGGCGTATTACTGCTCCGGCGCAGAAGACGAGTACAGTATCCAAGACTCAAGGCGCATTTTCCGCAGACTCGCGCTGCGTCCAAGGGTGCTCCGAAACGTCGACTCCATCGATACGAGTATCTCTATCCTCGGCCTTCCGTCATCGCTCCCGTTCTACATTTCGCCGACGGGACAGGCCAAGTATGCGCATCCTGAAGCCGAGACACTGCTCTCCAAGGCAGCGGGGAAGGAGGGCATCTTGTACTGTATGCCCACGAAACCCAGTGCTTCAATCGACTCCATCTTCGGCGCGAGGGTGAGCGAGACGCAACCGCTCTTCTTTCAGCTGTACGTGGACCGCAATCGAGAAAAAGCTCAGGCGACGATTCGCAAAGCGGAGAGCCTCGGGGCCAAAGCCATCTTCGTTACTGTCGACTCGCCCGTCATTGGAAAGAGGGAGAGGGACGAGAGGTTGGCGGTTGGCGATGAGCCCATGTCTGAACCCAGTGGCACGGCGAAGACGACGGCAACCGGCCTGCTGAACGCCGGGCTAGCCTGGAGCGACCTCAAATGGATCCGAGAAACGACGAAGTTGCCGATCGTCATTAAGGGCATCCAGTCCGTGGAAGACGCACTCATCGCCCACCAGCACGGCGTAGAAGGCATAATTCTCTCGAACCACGGAGGGCGAAGCCAAGACACGGCCCAGGCGCCGATATTGACGCTTCTTGAGATCAGGAGATACGCGCCGCAGCTCCTCGCCCCTGAGACCAAAGCCAGGTTTCAAATATTCGTCGATGGAGGCATCAGACGCGGGACGGACATTCTCAAGGCGCTGGCTTTGGGAGCGAGCGCTGTGGGCATCGGCAGGCCGTTTTTGTACTCCATGACGGCGGGGTATGGAGAGGCGGGCGTGAGGAGATTGGTGCAGATTTTGAGGCATGAATTGGAGACGAACATGGCGCTTGCTGGGGCTGCGAGGGTGGAGGATATCGTGCCTGAGATGGTCAATAGTGAGAGGGCGGAGAAGGAGGTCACTGGACGGGTGAAGCTGTAGATATTAATCTTAGATTGTCACAGTAGTCAAGCATGTTGGAGCGTTTTTGGTAGGAATAGATCCCTTTTTTTTAATGCTACCATGAGATTGCTGACATTCGTGGGTCATATCGAGAGGAAATCTCGCATATCATCCACATAGATATACAGGCGTCTCCGTAGCCCAATAAGCATACAAATTCTTGTTCCCCTTCCGATCAATCCTGCCCTGCCTTCGTCTCTCTTGTTTCTGCCCCTTTTCCGCTTGCCTAAGTTGCGTGGCAAGTAATGAGTGCTGCCGAGATGCCGACAAATGCATCAGGCTGTTTCGGTCGTTTTTACTCATGTTGGTCAACTGATACTGCATGGTTGCCCTCTCTCGTTTTTCCCTCTTTGACATCACTCTCGTATCGTGAGCAGCAGAGTCGACCTCTTCTGCTGAAGGGGCTTCTTCATCCACAGTCGTGTGCTCCAGCTGCGGATTCACGGTCCAAGTCCGAAGGCGCAAACGAGTATGTGACGGCTCAACATGTGCTGACGACCGTTTCGATATGACCCTACCTGATGGCAGTCGCATTGAATCTTCGTCAGCCACCAAGGGCTGCCGCCTTGAGCTTGTCGTTGTCTCCTCCAGGTTCTTGTCTTCGTCGTCCTTGTTGTATTCGTCATCTTCATCGCCACTTTCAGCGTCCTCATCCAGCTCAGCAAAGTCATAAAACTCAGCAAACTCGGAGTCCGGATCTGATATATCGAATTTGCAGTGGCCCTTGCCGGTCATGTGTTGCTGCACCGCTTGCACGGTAGCCCTCTGCGTCCCGCATTGTATACATTCTCGATACTGGAAGATGACAAGATGCAGGTATTGGAAGAGAGTTTCGAGATCGACGATGAGGTGTTGCTTTTGGGGGATGAATAGGCCGTGGGACTTTTGCATGTGTACCACGCTGTCTGCGAAGTCGGGAGAGTCTTTGGGGCAGAACAGGCATTGCCCGGGTGTGAAAACCTGCATATTCGCGCTGGGAGATGCAGCCGAAACCTGGGAGGGTGTGGTTGCTAAGGTGGTTTGCGGGCCCGATGATAGATTCATCGATAGAAGTGATAGTGATGTAGTTGTGTTTGCAGTTGTGTCTGTTGTTGCACCGACCATATCAAATAGCTGGAACTGAGAAGTAGTTTTGTAGCGAAGTGAGTTCGGGTCATGCGATGTGCCCTAGGCTGTGTTGTTATCTGGTGTTGCTTGCTTGCTGGATGGAAATTGTAAGTGATCATGAGAAACCTCTCTCTGATTTATATAACCAATTGAATAAGACTGAATTATTGATGAGATTGTTTCCATTGCAGCCCAAGACCTGGCGTGGCTGTGAGATGCTGGCGGTAACGCTATTGGGACAAGCCTCTGCCACATTGCATGCGCTACCAATGAGATGCGATGATGAGATATGAATCATCATGAGCGACGAAGCCACGCCAAAAATCGTCCAATGAGACGCCATTTGACTCATACAGGGGCAATGATCCAGAAGCAACATTGAAACTCGAATGATCAAAGCAACAAGACCGACGCAAACCGTCGCGGATTAATCAATCGCGATGAATGTTACTCGAAAACGATGCACATACTGAATCCAAGGTTCAATTCAGCAAACTCTGAGGTATCTACTGAACAATCTCATACAATCTTACAATCGCCAACGCGGCGCAATCTCACCAGTCTAGATGAGGTACCTAAACCCACCAGCAACCTGCGCATCCGTCGGCCCATGCTTCCCGCAATCCTCGCCCCGGTCCAACTTGGCATTCAACCTCCTCAGCCAGATCCTCGTCACCGTCGCGAACGCAATCGCAAGCCCCGTCGCCGCGATGTTCACAATGAAGGCCGTGACGTACCGCGGCGCGCCGTAGTACAGGTAGCTGCCCCAGATGTTGGGCGTGTTGCACATGGCGTTGATGAGCGCGATGGCGCTGGCGCGCTTGACGCTCGGCTGCGACAGGCTGCCGGTGATCCACGAGAGCACGACGACGGCGGCGGCGTAGAAGGAGCCCGGGAGCAGCATCATGGCGACGTAGCGCGCGGCGATGTGCGTCGTGGAGACGGCGATGATGTTGGCGACGAGGGTGACGCAGAGCGGGATCACGATGTGCAGGTAGCGTTCCTGCTTGCGGTCCGAGTGGAAGCCGTTGACGAGCATGGTGAGGACGCAGAGGATGAAGGGGGGCGCGCTGAGGGCGTAGGTCATGGTGCGGGAGAAGCCGAGGCCGCCGACGACGGAGGGGAAGAAGTTCGCGACGGCGCCGACGATGTAGGTCTGGTTGGTAAGTGGTGGTCAGCGATGAATCCCATGGTGCCAGGGCTTCAGACGGGGTTTTTTGTGGCTTACCGAGTAGAGGATGCCCATGAGCATCCAGGTCTTGGGATCTGTGACGGCCATCATGAAGCCCTTGAGGGCGGTGACCTCGCTTGAGTCGTCTTCCTGGCCTTGGTCGGCTGAGAAGTTGTACTGCACCCATTCGCACTCCACTTGAGTCAGGGTCGGGATCTTCTTGTTAGAGTTGGGCAGGATCAGGGCGAAGGGAATAGCCAGGCCGACGGTGATGACACCCTCGACGAGGAATAGCTGCGGCAAGTTAGCAGGACTCTCGTGACTGAAGTAGATGATAGGGTGCTCACCCAACGCCATCCCGAAAGACCGCTCCTTCCATCCAAGTTCAGAATGCCGATCGCGAACAGTCCTCCAAAGGCGTTGCCGAGCTGCGAACCAGAGTATAGAATCGCAGTCCGGAGGGCGAACTGCTTTCGGTTGTAGAACAGCGACAGGAAATACAGCGCGCCGGGAAAGAAGATGGCCTCCACGAAGCTACATCTGCATCAGTGACTGTCTTGCCAAAGAAGCTGCAGCATATCGTGACTGGACTCACCCCAGAAAGAAACGCGCCATCAGGAGACCCTCATAGTTGTGCACGACGGCCATTAGAGACGAAATCACGCCCCACGCCGCCATGCCACCGCAGATATACACGCCGGGCCACTTGATCTTGCCGACGATCATGTTGGAAGGGACTTGCATCAGAACTAGACTGCGATGTCAGTGTCGACGACTCTCCACGACGGGATTCTCTGGGGGCGGCGGTGCGTACTGTAGCCGACGAAGAGGATGCTGACGGTGGTCTGGTACTCGACCTCGCTGAGCCCGAGCTCCGTGGTGATGTTGGCCAGTTTCGCGCTCGCGATGTTCTGCCTGTCGAGGTAGTTGACTTGTTGCGCTCTGTTAGACTTGTTCGAGAAGGGTCGTTGTGGTGGGTTTGGTGTTACTTACGGACGTACATGATGACCTTTTCCCGAGTTAGTCAAGCTCTGACGCGGGATACTGTCTCGGCGGTAACTCACCATGATAGGCATGATAACCAGGTCCATCTTCAAGGTGGCCTTCTTCCCAACCTTTTCGTATTCCTCTTGACTCAGCGCCGCCAGACTGGCAGGCATGATGAGCGTGCCATCGTGAACGCTGATCTTATCGGCGTTGACATCCTCGATCTGGTCGGAAGACCGTTCCCTCTTGACGTCCATTGTATCGTATCGATCGTGAGTATGGCTGTGTACGACGAACGTCTTAACCCAAGGCACCAGGCACAAAAAGGACTTGAACAAGAGTTGAGGAAGAGAGAGATGAAGACAAGCCGAGTCCTCCTGGGCAACCCGCGTCGCAGGAGGAAAAAAAAAGACGGGACTCGCCCGAACTAAATCAATGCCCTTCCCCCGGTCACTCTCAACCTTGGAGAAACCCTACCTCAGATGCTCCCCTTCTCCTCACTACCGAACGGGCCCAGGTTGCCTCGCACGCCCTCGATGCCTCACAAAAGCAGTCTCAACGTGGAGAACATACGAACGCGGGGAAGAGCCCCATGGGGTAGACCCAAACTTCCGAAAGATCCCCTTCCCCCGGTCCTCCTCGACGACCCCCAAATATTGTTCTGTTCCCCCACGGATCTTTCGCCCACCAACGGACCTGCTCTCAGTTCCGACGAGAGAGTTGATCCCGGACGGATTCCACGACGAGACGCATATGGGACGTTCGTGGGGGTCAGAATGTTGGGGTAAGGTCGGGGGAAACTGTACCTCAGCACTCCCCCGACCCAGATCCCCGCGGAGAGAAAGAGAGAGAGAGAGCCTCGACGCGTCTCCAACTACCTATCAATGTCTTCAGTATTCCTGCTGACGCCCGAAACCATCATAATCCGAACGGACATGTGACGATCGTTCCAGGTAATTGGAAATCAAGCAGATATGCCGCGAAGGATGACGGCCCATCGAGCATGCTCGAATCCTCAATGACATTGGTGACCCCCACCGGTCACAAACCACCACCCATGAGTCGCTGACCGCTTTGAGAGCCGGCTGGTTGGTCAGATGCGCCTCCGTGTCGTACGAGTCTTTTCTTATTCCAACGCAGCTCGGATCGAGTGCCGACCACGCCCGAAGAGAAGGGCTGGTGGTGGTTGATGTCGGGTGTTACGTTGGTGGTAGACACCGTTTAATTCACGTAAAAAGCTGCAGCTCGCCCTCGGAATAAAGGAAGAAATGAGAGGGCTGTTGGATTTACTCAAACGTCATCAGTATTGGTCGGCTGAGGCAAAGGGCTTGTCTTGCACTTGAGCAAACCGGGCCTGGATCGTCAGCGGCTAAACGGATCGTTCGCAGACGTGGCAAGCCAGTTCCCGTCGTACGAGAAATTCCAAGAATACAACCAATAGTTCAGGATCATTGTTCGTCACATACCACTGATTCAAAAGACTTGTGTCCAGACTGTCATGACAATAACAATACAATCGCTCACAGTAAAAATTGAATTAGATGTCAAAGATGTTTTGGTTTCCCAAAACAAGCTGTTTTGTTGGCTGTGGTTAAACATGAAACCAGCTTCCCAAACACCAAAAATGAGGTCCATCCAGGATTCGAACCTGGGCTTACGGAAATTCCAATCGAGATCAGAATCCGACGTCCTAACCAACTAGACTAATAGACCGTTGAAAGATGACACCACTACTCTGGGTTGGAAGCGATAGGTGGTGAGGGAATTCAGAATCCTTTGCTCTGGATCCGGAGCTCTCATTGTGGGTAACAGAGCGGAAAGAGTCCGTCGATAGGACTCGTCAGAGATGTTTCTCAAGACTAAATACTCGAGAAACAGCTGGAATACGATTGTCTTGAGGAAAATGATGGTCAGAGGCGACGGTATTTTTCTGCTGTGCATACATGTTGTTAAAAGGCGACAGTCTGCCTGTGGTTAATCTGGCAGCAATCTTACAGCCTTTAGGTTACTGTGCGTATGATGACGACTCATGGGCAAGCGTTGGACTCGACTTGCAAGTTGCCAGTTGATACTCGAGTTCGATTGACATAGGCAACACAAAACCTTTGTGCTGTCCAGCAGCAAGGTCCAGAAACTTGCACCGAGGTCTTTTGCCGCTTGCGGCCTCATGTATCGTCCAAGCATGCACAAGCAGAGTTTCACGTTGCGCAATCTGCCCTGGCCACGCAAGGTTTGCGCAAGCTAATCAATTTCATCGGTCCCAGAGTTCGGGAACAGTTGGCGCTCAGATGAACCTTGACCTTTGTTTCAAAACGGCAACCGATAAATGAACGGGGTTTGTTTCGTCGGATGTCAAGATCGGACATCGCCAGGGAGCCCGGAAGCAACACTGACAGACAAGCGACATTAGATCGTCGAGAGGCGACAGCATCTTTTGACGTCGAGTCTTCAGACTACTGCATGACTGCCAGCAGAGATAATTCGAGCGCTGCCCGCCTCCTTTAAGCGCCCCTTTCAGCGCATTGAGGATTTGCTTTCACAGCCCGGTCCACCGGGTGTCTACTCAATCATGCTGATGGAGGTAGTGACGACAATGACGGAGGCGCTCCCGGAGCTGGTCCCTTGAGCAATCGGCCCAAGGGTCGGAAGACGGGGGTGGGGCTCCGGAGATCGCTTCGCCTCAGTTAAAGATTGGGAAGTACCTCCGTTGGCTCCGTCAGCAGCAGAAATTGCTGCCGTCGCGCAAAAGTCTTGGGAATAGTTCAGGGTTTGATGGAATCGCAAGGTCATTTCCACTCGGACGGTAACGTCATGTTATGCGAAGGTGGAGAGCCACGAGACGAGGTTGGAGCGGCACATGGAATTCACCCTCAGCGTGTGAAGCGACGAGGATTCGGCCGGGCTATTTGTTGCGCAGCTCCAGAAGATTTAGCTGCAGCACGAGCCGTAGGGCCGAGTCGTATGCGCAACGGGCACACGCAAGAAATGATCCGTAGCGCAGTCTTGGATTCAAGAACCGAGTACGCAGCGGCTGGGTGCGTGTGCATACACGACGCAGGTCGCTGCATTTGCCCGTTGAATAACGAGTCCTAGACACGTTACGAGGCGGAAAAGAAATACCCAACGAACAAGACGCAGGTGTCGAATACGAACGTCAAGCTTCTGGTCTGACAAGAAACAGAACAGTAAGACATCAGACCGACAACCTTGGGCAGATTTTACACTGCAAACTGCCACCACATAATTAGCGGCGGAAGAAATGCGACGGCGCTGCGACGCACCGTTGATCCTTGGCCCACCAAAGAGACGTTGTGAGGTTGCCGTTGGCCATGGTTTGTTCTCCGCCGTGTCCGGGTCGGAGTCCAGCGTAATTCGTAACGTCCCGTCTCATTCGTGTGCCCAGTGGCGTGCTACTGTCTGAAATTTTGCTTTTGATGCCCTAGAACAGCCGAATTGCATAGTTCCTGGCGTTGAGAAAAGTTTTCCCCAAGCTGCATGAGTAGGGCCTGGGCGCGGGACGAGGCGGATCGGTCGATGAATGCCTCTGACTGATCTTTTCGACCCAGCCGTGCCAGCGCAGTGCGGAGGCAGTGCGGTGAGCTGAATCGCCAGCCAGCAAGGCTCCCGGGTGCTGGTCGACTGTCGGGCAACAGACCGCCAGGTCGGAGATGCTGTACTGCAAGGTACAGTACATTGAGGTGACCGTGGGTCTGGACAGGCCTCGTCGCTGGCCTGGCGGATTCAGCCGTGGAAGGGTTCCGCCCAACGATTTGCCCACGACGAGACAGAGCAGGCGCTGAAAGCAGGCGGCAGCGCCATTGCAGTCCCGTGTGACGCTGGGTTTCACGACGTGGCAGCGAACTATGGCCGCGACGTGTACAAGGTGGGCGAGGGGCATTCAGCGTGTGAGTGCGGTGATTCTGCAGACACTGGTGAGGTCTTGGTGGCACGAAAGAGGAGCCACGACAGCCCTGTCGCGACAGAGGCCTGTCGACCCGAGTGTCCATTTCGACAGTCGGAATAGGGGCCACCAGGCTGCGCACGCTGCACAGCAATTGAGCAGCAACGAACGACTCGCTCCCGGCGCGAGAAGTGGGAGGCAATCCGAAGGCGAGCTTGGGCCAGGAGTCGCCCTGAGAAATGTCAAGCCTTTCCATTGAGTCTTGACTCTCGAGTTCCACCGAGAGAAGGGGTTCGCTCGTGGTCGTGCCGGGTTCGGTCAAGGGATCTCCAGCCTGATCTCCATTTGTTCAGGTTCTTCCAGGTCGCCAAACTTGTGGGCACGAGGTGGAGATGGCTGTCGGGTTTCATCCGAGGATTTGCATTTGCAGCCCCCAGTTGGGACGGCAGCGGACGCCGTGAGATGACGGGAGTTCGGATGGCAGAGGAGATGGGACCGAGACGGGATGGGATGGGATGATGCTGTCAGGAACGGATAGCCGTGGCCGTCTCTCTGTCTCTGCCTTGATCGATTATCGAAAGCCCAGGCGAAGGCTAAATGAAGGATGCAGGATTCGACCTGGTTGGCCGTCGGTCTGAGTTCTCGAAAGCCTTCAGCCTGCGGTAGGATTGCCCGATGGCAGAGAGATGCGCGCGCTAGAAGGCCAAATTGCGCTGTGACTTTGGGGGACGAGAGAGGAAACAAATCGGCACGAGAGAGACGCTTCTCCGCGTAATCTCAACGGGGAATAGGAATGAAGATGATGACACCTCCCGGCCCCGGCCGATTTGGATTTTTTGATGAGTGCTTTCCCAGCTCGGAAAGGACAGAGGCGAGCACAGACCGCCGGACGACTTCTTGGGAAGGAAGGACCTGAAGCAGCCGCGGAAAGTGCCTTCCGACTTCCAGGTTGTTGCCAATTGAATTTTTTGGCAGGAGCGACGACGACTTCAATTTGACATTGGATTTTGGCTCAATGGCCCCCAGTCCACCCGGTCCCAATGCAACTTGCAGGGCCCTCACCACGCGAGCTGGCCATCCAGGGCTTAGCGTCAGGAACCAGTGCAACCAATGCAGGCAAGAGCAGCGCCCGATGAGCCAATAGGTGTCGAGGTGAATCGTTAAGCGGGGTCCGCCTCTGACGCGGGAGATTGTGCAATTCGATCTTTTATGAAAGCCCACTCACACGGCTGATGGATTGGGAATGGAGGCATTGGCGGTTGCTGCGCGGCAAAGACCAGACTGCTCTGATTCTCTGAGTGTGGTGCCGAATGACCAGACTGCAAATTATGCCATTTCACTCACCAGCAGCCAACGGCAATAAAACCGTCGCCACCGCCGATTCATCTCCTCATTCATCCACAATGCCCTTCTTTCGCCCGAGACTGGAGACAATAATGAGGGGAAAGGAGAAATGACCGTTTGTGTCTCACTCTCGGCCGACACACGATACCTTACCACGACACGACACACAAAGTGGACCGCCGTTTGCGTGTCTTTCGGCGCCTGCCCGACCTTGGACCCGCGACGACCGTCTCAGGCTTTCGTTCACCAGTAAGACTGAAATGGCTCAGGCCTCCTCATGGAATAAGAAAAGAAGACGGCTATTCTTGGGGGCTGGCCGTCAGCATCGTCGTTCTTGGCGGTTTGGCGTGGTGAGAAGCGCGAGGAATTCTAAGAAAAGAGCTGTCACTGCCTCAGGGCGGACGAGCGAAGAACCTTCCGCGACGCCCTGCCGATCCTTGGTTGCTGTCGCAATGGGAAGCTGAAGCTGTTTGGCCTTGCGACAACCGCGTGCTTGCACAATGGACGCATTTCATAATGTCATAGTACGGGCCAGTAAGGCAGAGTTGCGCAAGGATGCGTGGTCCAAGACGAGCGAACGCAACGCTGTGATTTTGCGCCTTAATTTCCCGTTGTGATCCAGACCCCTGCGACACATCACAGTACAGAGTACATAGATACAGCACCCAAATAACTGGTGGGTGAAGTACACAATACATACACAAAAATGCGCTTGGAGGTTTGATTCGCTTCTGAGCAACGGCAGTCCCCAGAGGCAGGAACGGGTACCTTGCAGTGACAAAGTGACTTGTCAGTACCTTGCCGGCCGAGTGCGGTCTCTCGTCCGCCATTGGTCATCGTAACCGCAGCTCTTGCCCAACCAGCAACTTGGCAGCCGGGGGCCTCTTTCCTTCTCTGTGTCACTCTCCCGTTTCTTCCTTCCCCCGGGGCATCTTGGGAGAAACTGTGAGAGGAGAGGAAAGGAAAGAGCGACTGGGACAAGGAAGGTAGGGCCGAGCGACGTCCAGGGCAAGTGCCCACTTGCCTGTCACGGACCACAGCTTCCTGCTTCCTGCTCTTTTGGCCGGCCTTGGCTTCAAGGTTCTCGCCTGCCTTCTGAGGGACTCCCAGGTCTGAGGCCTATGTGCCTTCCCTGCTGCGTTGCCGCCTGCATCGCGGTTCTCGTTGCTCATTTCACGTTGCCCTCGTCGACGTCCACCACCACCCAACACCATGACCTGTCTCCCCACACCAAAAAACCCCGTAGCCCCCCTCTTCCTTTCATCCTTACCCTCATCCTCACCCACCTCAGACTCTCTTATTCAAGCCACTCCCCCCCGAACTCACCCACAGACTTCGTTGGCAAAGTCTCTTCCTTCGCATCACGCACAGTCGTTGAAACAAACAAACACCAACCCGAACCTGACTACTCGCCGCGCAAGTATTCAGACTGACGCTCATTCCATCCTATTTCTATTCGCGAATAGACTTCTGTCCTGCCGCAAGCCCGCACCGCACAACCAACACTCGAGCCAAATCGCTCAGACTCAACAACACCCCTACGGTACAACCACTTATCTTCTGCGCCAACGCATATATACTTGATCTGCGGACGCCGTCCCATCTTCACAAGGAACGAAAGGACCGACCGTTTAGCACAATTTACACATCGCCAGCTTGGAAATATCTATCAACAACAGCCACGACTTGGTTGGAAACACTCTGGATAACCCACCAACACCAGCTTTGACAGCATAAACACACTTCAACAAATCAACACCAATTACAGACACCATGAAGGTCACCACGATTATCACCGCTTTCTTGCCGGTTCTGGCTCTTGCTCAGACCGACAGCACCACCACCATCACCTCGACTGAGACCCAGACCAAGACCATCACCCTGTCCCGCGCCCACACTACCACCATGACCTACGGCAGCAACAACACCACCGCAACTATCAAGCCTACCGGCTCCGGCGGCTCCGTCATTGCCACCGCGACGTCCGCTGCTCCTGCCGCCTCTTCCTCTACCGGCGCCGCATCAAGTCTCAACTCTGGCAGCATCGCCTTCGCCGGTGTTGCCGGTATCATCGCTGCTGCGCTGTTGTAAGACGGTCCAGAGAAGGATGGTGGATGGGTTGTGAGAGGGAGGATTCGCCAAGAGTTGGGACGTGGTTGAGCGGATGACAAACAAGCCATCCGGTACCGCCGCAACGAATTCGATGCGACATCCTCCCGAGCTTTTTCTTTTGTCTCGCGTCCGGAGCTGTTCCGACGCCACAGCACCCCACTTCGGAGCGCTGCCCATTTTTACGACCTGAACGATTGTAAAGATCGGATACCACCTGTTGACGGCATCGACGACCGATACCCTACTCCTCTTCGACCAACACGCGCGATGCTTGCATCGCCAACCTGCAGGAAAGGACGCAAAGACTTGTCATTAGGGACACTTGCCACGACAAAAACTTTCACTCTTTACTTCGACGACGCGTCTTCTGCCCTTCAGTTGGAAGGTGCAGCAGTCTTGCCAACACCATATTTTAATGTTTCGATTCTTCCCCAGCAGCACGAGGGTCGCATGGAACCCTTCACACGCACCGTCGCCTACCTCTTTGCGCTCGTCGCAAGTCTCGATCTCATCCCGCTGTTCATCTCATGTCTGTGTGGACAAGGAACATGAGACGAAGCTGTTTCAGATCTGGCCACCACCCAATCTGACAACGGCGTCACTTCGAGATCCGGGACGGTGCTTGCAGGCGTGCTTGCTGGCTGGAAATCAATTTACGAAATCATCTCACTGCATCTTACTCTTCGGAGCAACATCGGTCGAGGTGATTGGGATGGATGATATAGGGTTTTTACGGAGTTTTCGTGTTGGAACCAAAAAGTTTCACATTCTCTTCGAGTTGTTGATACCCCTATTGTTGTACACTCGTCAGCCAAGCGTGGATGATGTGTGTGACCGTCGTGAAGGTTGCCTTCGGGTGGCATCACCACGGGTCGCATGCAGTCAGACATGATGGCGCGAGGGAGGAAACGATGGATTTGCTTTGCTTTCGGATTGACGAACAGTTTTGACTTGACTGACGGCTTGGTTCATGATCTCGCCTGGAGAGGAGGGTTTGGAGGACATTGGAGGAGTTACATGGACATGAGAGGGGAGTTTACCAGCATAGCTGAATTGGATTGTCATTGATGACACACTCACGTCGCCTTACCATATCCCTGTGATGATTAATGCCCGAGACATCTCTCGAAGGCAACCAAAGACTGGCCAATCCAACCGTCTTGATTGAAAAGACTGCCTACCACCAAGACCAAGCCTTTGGCCCTTGAATGCACCCGACGTTGCCGACCTCCAGGGCTGGAATCCGTTGGGGCGGAAAGCCCCGGCAGCCGTTGAGCCCGGGCCACCTTCACCTTAATCAGCAGCATTGCCGCTGTCAGTCGCCCGCCCATCTCTGATTGGCCAAAGCACTCTTATGCCGATTCAATCCGGGGCGTCGGGTCTTCATCCGAGCTGCAGGGCCTTTCTAATCTCTACTGTCATCAATTTTTGCCCCATCACAGCTCCCAGCTCGCATCCTCCATCCTCAACCCACCAACACCACAACCGCGACTGTTTGCCCACCCCTGGAGATCTCGAGGAGGAAGCTCGTCACATAAACCCTCTCACAATGGCCTCACCCGCGCCGCTAAAGCGCATCCATGCGCCCCTCCGAAAAGCCCTCGGCGCCTACCGAGCCTTCGCCACCGTCCCCGAAGCACCCTCGGCCTCCCAGCCGAAAGCCCGACGACCGACCTACTTCAAAGACCGCACCGTCGCGTCCCTGGACGACTTCATCGCCGGCAAGCAGGGCGCCCTCTCGAGCGCCGAGGCCTACGAGATCCGCACCGTCGAGGTCACCGGCCCCACGGGCAAGAAGAAGACCGTCACGCGGCTGCCCGAGTGGCTCAAGACGCCCATCCCCGCCGGCAACGACAACTTCAAGGCGATCAAGAAGGACCTGAGGGGCCTGGGCCTGCACACCGTCTGCGAGGAGGCCCGGTGTCCCAACATCTCGGAGTGCTGGGGCGGGAGCAACAAGAGCGCGGCCACGGCCACCATCATGCTCATGGGCGACACCTGCACCAGGGGATGCCGCTTCTGCAGCGTCAAGACGAGCAGGGCGCCCGCGCCGCTCGACCCCCACGAGCCGGAGAACACGGCCGAGGCGCTCGCGCGCTGGGGTCTGGGTTACGTGGTGCTCACGACCGTGGACCGCGACGACCTCCCGGACAGCGGCGCGCACCACCTGGCGGAGACGATCGGCAAGATCAAGAGCAAGAAGCCGAGCCTGCTCGTGGAGGCGCTGACGGGCGACTTCATGGGGAACCTGGAGATGGCGCAGGTCGTGGCGCGGAGCGGGCTCGACGTGTTCGCGCACAACGTCGAGACCGTGGAGGCGCTGACGCCGTACGTGAGAGATCGGAGGGCGACCTTCAGGCAGAGTTTGAGCGTGTTGCGGGCGGCGAAGGAGGCGAAGCCCGACCTGATCACCAAGACGAGTATGATGTTCGGACTGGGGGAGCAGGAGCACGAGGTCATGGATGCTTTGAGGGGTAAGTTGCGACTTTTGATAGCGTGAAGCAGCGCAATGCTAACGATGTGCAGAACTCCGCAAGGCCAACGTCGACGTCGTGACGTTCGGCCAGTACATGCGTCCCACGAAGCGCCACCTCCAGGTGGAGAGATACGTGACGCCGGACGAGTTCGAGATGTGGAGGCAACGGGCGCTGGACATGGGATTCCTGTACTGCGCCAGCGGGCCTCTCGTGCGCAGCAGTTACAAGGCGGGCGAGGCGTTCATCGAAAACGTCCTGCGCAAGAGGGCCGGCGAGAAGACGCCCGTCGGCAGCAAGGATCTCGGGCAGACGGTCGCGCTGGAGGAGGGCTTGAAGCCGACTCTCTAGATTTGTCTGGCTTGCTGTTTTGTCACCGACAGCGTGTACGATCGAGCAAAGGAGGGGGTTTAGAAGGAATGAGAGGGGCAGGGGTGGAAAGGTCGCATGGTTGGGCGTTTGGGGGGAAGGGTAACATTTCATCATGGGCAACGATTGCCATCTTTCCCGGCTTCTTTCTATCTATCCAGGTGGTGCAGGACCGGAATATACATCAAGACGTGGCGTTCAACAAGAGCCACTACGTACGGATATAGACACGAAATAATCACGCATTTTTGACAAGACCTCTGAATTCGGGAGTTGCTTCTGAATAAAGCAACCACCGAGGCTTGGAAGGACCACTCAATGCAAGCAGTTTTCTGGTCGAAAATGGCATACGTCATCGTCTCCCTGGACGTTGTGTAAAGGCTTGTCGTCCAAGAGCCAACATTTGAGAACATAAGAGGTGGCGCTCAGCGAAGGCCACGGCGTGCAGATATAGGAACGGCACGCCACACTTTGAACAGGAAGCATTTGCTCGGCTTCGATGGGCATCCCCAAACGGGGCTTCTCGTGAGTTGTCAATTGCATCCTTCGATCCCGTAGTCAAGCCAAGGCTCCAACCTAATGGCCGTAAATCGACCAACCCCTCATCCATTTTCGCACGTCCCAGGACACAACGCGGGTCGCAGCTGCAGCTGATGAACCGGAGAGATCGGCGCACATTACATTTCTTGCGAATGATTACCCAGCGCACCGACCGCAGCTTGCTCTCCCTTTGATCATAGAAGACGTGGAATCTCGCATCCTGAATCTCTTCCCGAGAATGGCCACACCACGCGGCAGAATACCTCTTAACTCTTGGCCTCTCAGCAGATACTTCTTGAGCTGAACGAGTTCTTGGGAGTTCGCGCGTTTGGCGATGCAACCCTCCCATGTGCTTGGCTCTCAGGCGGAGTCGGCCGCCGGGACTACCCCTCTTGGCTTCTTAATATTGTTTGTTGGGTGAAGCTTGTTTGGTTCCCTGCATGAGCGCCTCATGTCCCGGTCTTTTCTTTTGTCGCTCATTTTACCTCCAGATTTTGACTTCTGACGTCCAAAACATCGGACTCACCCAGGAGGAAACTGAACCAGGCACCGCGACACCTCGTTGCTTGACGAGTCTTACATGACAGGGTTTGCTTAATTGATCCCCGCAGAGTTGGAATTCTACGGCTTTACTACTGCTCCCTTCAATCATCAGCGACACGAACTTTTCCAACATTTTAGAGTAACCAAGACCATAATAACCAAGACGATGTTCCCAGAATGGAACGACGGCATAAAAAGCTGCAAGTCAACTAATAGCGCCCCTGCGCGTAGTCCGGGGAGGCGTTGGCTCATTTCCCCCATCGTTCATCATTTCCCACGCCCGCCCAATCCCGGTCGGGACTAGCTTTCTGGCACACCCTCTTGCTTTCATCCAGTCTCCGCGTGGCCAACGACGAACAGCTTCTTTTTTTTGAACCTTTTGGCGTCGTCTCGACCAAGCCACTGGCTGAAGTGAGTTAAGGACGCCGAACCATTTGGCCGGCCAGCTCTGCGCCCCGGGTGCTTCAGGTTTCCCATAGTTGCCGAGTCGGTCGTTGGGACAGCTCGTCGTCATGAACGGCAGATTTGCTTCTTCACGCAGGCGGACCTTGTTGCTTGCGAGTCTGACAAACGTCAGTCAGCTTCCTTCGCATGCACCCCTCATCCTGCCATTGGCTTCGGCCCGGGAATGAGACAGGGAGAAGGCCATCTCGCGCAAGCCTCGCGCGGACTAGATCGAATGAGACAAACCAAGGTTCCCGTTTTCCCCCAGTCTATCCCTTCCTTTTTGGATTGGGCGCTGGTGGGTATGCCGGTGGCGCGGATTTGTGAACGGCGCGATGGGAAAGGGGAAAAACTCTCAACGGCGTGGTTTTCCTGCAAGTGAGCTCTCAAGTCCAGCCCAACTCTAATAAAGTGTCGAGGATCCCCCCCTTGTCGAGCTTTCTGAGCCTCTTGACTCGGGACTGGCTGAACACTCGAGATCAACTCTCTTTGGGTTCGTCCGCACCGACGGTAATAATTGTGTATAGTTCCTATCGTCGTCCATTCTTTTTTTACAATTACTGATCCTCGATAAGGGTCGTTCGTTCACTTTTGACTTTTCAATCCCCCACCTATCCAGGTGTATTCGTCAGGAGGAGGGGAACAGACATTCTCTCACCAGTCATTCGTTCACTCATTGAACCACTCACTACAGTCTCTCTTTCACTCGCCGATCTTCACTCCATTCGTTTTAATCTCAATCTTCAGACGTAATCGAATAGTCGACCGCCAGAATGCGCATCACAGCCGCGCTCTGGCTCGCCGTCGCGGCAGTCGCCGAGGCGGCGTACTGGATGGAGGACGTCAAACACCAGGGAATCTCGCCCTACAACGCGGACCCCAAATACCACGTCTTCCGTAACGTCAAGGACTTTGGTGCCAAGGGCGACGGTGTCACGGACGACACGGCGGCGATCAACCTCGCCATCTCGTCGGGAAAACGATGTGGTCCGGGGACGTGCAAAGGCGAGACGACGTCGCCTGCTACCGTCTTCTTCCCTCCCGGGTGAGTTTTTCAATCGAGAATGGCGAGAGGGTGAAAGACACTGACGCCCATCACAGTACCTATCTCATCTCCGGCTCCATCATCGATTACTTCTACACCCAGATCATCGGCGACCCGACCAACCGACCCGTGATCAAGGCTGCTGCCAACTTCAACACTACCACGAATCTTGGTCTCATTGACGGCAACCAATATGGTGCAAACGGGTTGAGCTGGGGTGCTACCAATGTCTTCTTCCGCCAGGTAAGGTGAACGTTGAAGCATGATGAAGGACACCGGCTCATATATCTCAGGTCCGCAACCTCGTCTTCGACACGACTGCCATCCCGGCTTCCTCCGCCGCCCTCGGAATTCACTGGCCCTCATCTCAAGCCACTGCCATCACAAACTGCGTCTTCCGTCTGGCTGAGGGCGCAGACAGCAAGCACACCGGTATCTTCATTGAAGAGGGCTCTGGAGGACTTCTCAACGACCTCGACTTCTACGGAGGCCAGTACGGCGCCAACTTTGGGAACCAGCAATACACAGCTCGAAACCTGTAAGTAACGTTCTTCCCATATCGCGGTCTTGACGTCAACTTACTAACGTGAACCAGCCGCTTCTGGAACTCACAGATCGCCATCAACCAGCTCTGGGACTGGGGCTGGACTTACAAGAGCATCTACGTCGAGAACTGCGGCATCGGTATCCGCATCCAGGACAACAGCACCTCTTCCGTCACCCTCATCGATTCGCAGTTCGTCAATGTCCAGACTGCGATCCGAACCCCGCGTGCTCCTGGCATCGTCCCCGTTACGGCCGGCACGGTCATGATGGAGAACGTCGCCTTCTCCAACGTCGGCGCTGTGCTCCAGGGCCCCTTGAACAACACCATCATCGCAGGCACTTTTGCGTCGATCGTCAACCAGGGCTTCGCCATGGGACACATCTACACTCCTTCGGGCCCCACGGACTACACCGGCAGCGAGGCATCCTATTTCCCCGTGTACAACGCCCTCGTCGCCAAGACCGCCAACGGCACCAAGTACTACGAGCGTTCCAAGCCTCACTACGAGGATCTTTCCGCCAACTGCTTCGTCTCCGCCCGTACCTTTGGCGCCAAGGGTGACGGAGTAACCGACGACACCGTCGCGCTGAACAACCTCTTCAACTACGTCGCCTCCCGGAGCACCCTCGTCGCCTTCGTCGACGCGGGAACGTACTACGTCTCCGACACCGTCTTCATCCCCGCCGGCGCCCGCATCGTCGGCGAGGCCTTGGCCTCCATCATCATGGGCGGCGGCCCCAGGTTCCAGGACATCTCCAACCCGCACCCCGTCGTCAAGGTCGCGCTGCCGGGCGACTGCGGCACCATCGAGTGGTCCGACATGATCGTCTCGACCCGCGGCGCCGCGCCGGGGGCCAAGGTCGTCGAGTACAACCTCAACGCCCTCGGCGAGCCGGCCGGCATGTGGGATGTGCACATCCGCGTCGGCGGGTTCGCCGGCACGCAGCAGCAGCTCGCGCAGTGTCCCACCACGCCCAACGCCACCGTCACCGCCGAGACGGTGGATAAGAACTGCATCGTCGCGTGGATGAGCATGCACATTACCAAGCCCGCCAGCAACCTCTTCATGGAGAACTGCTGGTTGTGGGTCGCCGATCATGATCTCGAGGACCCCAACTACAAGCAGGTCACCGTCTACGCCGGCAGAGGATTGCTGATAGAGGCGACCGCGGGTAAGGTCTGGCTGTCTGCTTCGGGCGTCGAGCATCACACGCTCTACCAGTACCAACTTTACCAGACGAGGGATATCTACATGGGCATGGCGCAGACGGAGACACCGTAAGTTCAAACAGAAAACACAAACTCCGCACAGAGAAGATTGACTAACACGAACACACAGCTACTATCAACCCAACCCGCCAGCATCGATCCCCTTCCCCCGCGTCAAGGGCTACCACGACCCGGACTTCGCGGCCGACTGCAAGAACGCCGACCCCAACGGCCCCCCCTGCGAGATGGCCTGGGGCCTGCGCGTCATCGGCAGCCGCAACATCGCCATCTTCGGCGCGGGGCTGTACTCCTTCTTCAACAACTACAGCACGGCGTGTTGCCAGATCGGGGCCGGGGCGCGGTGCCAGCAGCGCATCTTCGACATCCGGGACGCGCCCAACAACTGCTCCAAGACGGAGAACCTGGAGACGTACAATCTCAATATTGTCGGCACGACGGCCATGGTGACGAGCCACGGGAAGGATGTGGCCTTTTACAAGGATAACATCGCGGGCTTCACGGCGGGCATTGCGTTGTATCAGCATGCTTGAGCTTGAGGTTTCGATGTATTAGTCTTAATATAATTCATCTTCTTGTGTTAGTAAACTTGAACCGTATAATAATAGCCGCTGGAAACTCTGAAGTGAAAACAAGATACATCGTGCTAATATGGGCGATGGAATGCCCGTCTCCATCCTCCTCTCCCTCTTCCTCTCCATCCTCCCCTCCAACCACCACCGCCGCCTCCCCTCCAGCCTCCGCCGCCTCCGCCTCCTCCCCCTCCTCCTGGTCCCATGCGAGCATATGGGTTCATTTTCCTGCCGTTCTGATAACTATCATTAATCCTCCTCACAATATCCCAATCTCCCCATTTCTTCTCCTCGCTGATGCTGGCCAGGTGGACGACAAGCTGCGGCCTCGACCTCGACATCTCGCGCATCTTGGCCATGAACTTGGTCGTCCCCCACGTCACGTCGCAGACGGTGATGTTCTTCAGCCCGGGCGCCCAGTCCCCGTTCAGCAGCATGCCCTCGAACGCGCCGACGCCGATCGCGTTGCTGCCCGCCACGGCCTTGGTGATCTCGAGCGTCGCGAGGTCGGGGCAGTGCTCGCAGAGGGCGAGCACGGCGGCGTCCGTCAGGTCCGAGGTCCCCGGGAGCTTGACGGTCTGGAGCGTCGGGTAGGCCCGCGCGAGCTTGAGGATGCAGGCGTCGGTCAGGGCTTTCGCGTCGTTTTTGGCGTCGTAGGAGACGTCGGTGTAGAGGAACTCGAAGTGCTTGAGGGTTTTGCAGGTGGTTGAGTACGTGATGAGGGCGTCGATGTGTTCGCTGTTGAATCTCGCTGTTAGCGGGTGGGGTGGCCACGGGCAAGTGGAACCAAGATTGAGATAGGAATGACAATGCCACTTACGGTGTCAGGACGAATGATGAAAAGACGATCTTATTCGTGCTCGAGCCGATCTGCGCTTGAAACTCTTCTTCCCAGCCATGAACGCTGCGGATCGTGGCCTACTTCAAGCCCTTCGATACCTTCACAGGCACGACCTTCACGGGCACGACCGGCGCAGTGGGGATGTGGTTGGCGGCGCGGGTCAGCGCTTCCTCCTTGGCGACGGGCACGAAGCCGAACGCCGCGAGGGAGCCGCCGGCTTTTGATGGAGTCGTCTTTGGAGTCCGGATTGGTGGCATTTTGGAAGTATCACGATGATCTGGGGAGTTCGAGATGAAGCATGAGGGAAACTGGCGGGGTTTTCTACTTTCGGCGCGTCGCGTCGCGTCGTAGCAATTATCCTTTTTATCTTTAGATCACGCTATATATGCGCTGTGGATGTGACCTTGCTGCTTGTCGCCGTTGGCCCCTTAACGGCGTGCTCAGTTCAAATTCAGCCTTCTTAAATCGCGATGCGCCACCAACTTTCCTAAACATGGTCTTAGAATACGGTATTGACGGAGGTTGAGCCGGGAAGCCTGTGTTGGTCGTTAGGAGACTATGGCGGTATTAGTGCTGACAGGTTGACAGCTAAATCTACCAGTGCTGGCGGGTGTCTCAGGCTGGAGCTCCCCGGCTCATCGCCGGACCGGCCCGGGGCTCACGGGGGATATCAACTTTATGGTCTCCGTCTGGCCGCGTACATAACCCCAAAAGAGTTTGAAGTTGGAAGTAACTCAGCTGGACGAGTGAGAAAACACGACCGGGGTAACGGTTACGGACAAGTTTGGCCGATATTTGACAAGAGTCAGCCGGAGATAAGTCCCGGGCCTCGTAGGAGATCAAATACGGATACCAGTGGGCTTCACCCCGCGTTCGAATCAGTGAAATGGAGCAATATGAGCGCACACCGGCTCATCGGATTTGGACATGCAGGAATCACGGCATTGAATGTCAAGACTCTGCCCCTTATCGGCATGCGCCTGCGGGGGGGATCGGCTCCCTATCTCACAGAACCCCGCAGCAGCATCCCGGGTCGCGTTTCCTTTGCTTAAGACTGCCAATTTGGGGTTAGTGGACTGGGAAGCATGGGTGACATGTCACCGGCTCTGGAGGTCCTGTTAGCAAGACGTTGAGCGTAAGGCAAACCACCACGGCGTGCTGTTATCTGACTCGTTATCTGCGGCGTGATACCATGATGTTCATACCCGGTTGAACATATTTCAAAAGAATCTGTGTTCTCACTTCATGGCTCGTTTGCGTTGGGGCCTGGCATCGATTCTCCGCACTTTCACTGAACACAAGCTGTCTGCTCGCTATGGCCGGAGCAGCTGATGGCCAGAATGGCCACCTTCAGAAACGGTTTTCCAAAATTACCATGGTCGGTATGGCATTCGCCATTCTGAAGTAAGTCCACTCTGGATACATCAGACTTTTGAAGCAGGCAGCTCACCATACACAAGCACCTGGATCTCCTTGGCAGGTTCAATCGGGCTCGTCATGCCATCCGGCGGCTCGGTGTCTTTTGTGTACGGATTCATCTTCTGTGTTCTCTGCAACATCTGCATGAGTGCCAGCGTTGGAGAGCTCGCGTCAATGTACCCCACAGCTGGTGGTCAATACCATTATGCTTATGCTCTGTCGACTCAGAAATGGAGGAAATCGATGGTGAGCCGAATTCCAGCAAAGCTGCTGCTGCAAGCTGCATTTCTCGCTGACATGCCTCAAGAGCTTTTTCGTAGGATGGATCAACATTGCAGGATGGCTTACCCTCAACACCACGGCTGCCTACTTTGGAGGTACGACTCGATATTACGCCGAGAGAATATTGACAACTCACAACTGGACAGCTCGGTTCCTTGCCGCCGCAGCCGTGGCAGGATCTGGTGGTACTTACCAGATTACACAATGGAGTACATACCTGATGTTTGTCGCCGTGTCCATCATCGGCGTGTTTCTCAACATCTTCGGCTACCCCATCCTAAATCGATGGAACGAGGGCGCTTGTAAGTTCAGTAACACTCTAGCAAAAGGCCGTCCTAACCTTCCTCAGTGTATTGGTCTTTGCTCAGTGTTGTGGTGATCAGCATCGTCCTCCTAGCGACGTCACCTAAAACGGATGCCGAATTCGTCTTTACAAACTTCTCCAACACCACAGGCTGGAGTGACGGGACTGCTTGGATGCTCGGACTCCTTCAATCAGCCCTTAGCCTCATCGGGTTCGGACTTCACTTGAGTATCTCATCGAAGGATTCCACTGACATGTTTGCAGCTTTGATGCGGTGGCACACATGGTTGAGGAAATGCCACGCCCTCAAACCGATGCCCCTCAGGCAATGATCGGGGCAGTGCTTGTAGGTGGGACTACGTAAGTGAAGTCTCATTGTCAGTCAACGAAACCCCGTTCTGACTTCAGCCGCAGCGGCATTGCTTTCATCCTCGTCATGCTATTCTGCGCTGTCGACATCGACGTTCTCCTCGCATCGCCTACTCAGAGCCCCCTTACCGAAATGATATCCCAGGCCACCGGGAACCAGGCAGCAGCGGCGATTCTCAGCGTCGCGGTGGCCCTTTGTTTTGTCAACGGGGCGAATGGTTGCGTCACGTCCGGCAGTCGCCTGGTATGGGCTATGGCACGAGACAACGGTACGCCGTTCTCAAAGTAGTGAGTGCCCACATCTTGGCATGGCGAGCGTTACCTAAACTGACCTTGTGATTTCCAGCTTGTCGCAACTTCATCCGAAGCTGAACGTTCCTGTTCGTGCTATTCTAGTGCAGGCCGTCTTCAACTTGCTCTTTGGTCTTCTTTACCTCGGTATATTGTTCTACAGTCTCATAAGCAGCCGGTGATGTTGCAGCCTTTCACTGACACGCTGATGTAGGGCCCGAGGTCGCGTTCAATGCCTACATCGCAAGTTGCACTCTGTTTCTCAACCTCTCATATGCATTGCCGGTCATGATTTTACTGGTGAGAGGTCGGCATCTGGTGTCTGCCAACCCCCCTGAATTCTATCTCGGTAAAGGAGTTCTGGGGTACGCCATGAACTGGATTTCAGTTCTTTTTGTGCTGGTTACATCAGTGGTAAGTACCAAATTCTCAGTTTGTCAAGAATCATGGTCTTTGAACAGTGCTGCTCACATACTCCGGTCCAGTTCTTCTGCTTTCCTCCTGCGATACCCATTGACATATCTACCATGAGTAAGTCCTCGACGAGCAAAATCATGGTCTGCACTTTCTCTAACGACGTTCAGATTACGTCACGGCTGTCATCGGTATTTTCATCGTCTATGCAGCGGTACTACGGATTGTGAAGAGAAAGACCTACAATGGTCCGAAGTTCGACCTTATCCTGGGTGAGGAACTCCCAGTAGCCCATCCAACAGCCCAGGAAGATGATACTTTGAAAGGTGCCGGATTGGATGGCAACGGCAAGGAATGAGCAATATTCCCAGGTAGACCGTTGTCGTACGCAGCAGTCCAATCGAATTTGGTCGTCAGAAGTTGTTTCTTTGTATTAAAATCGTGTGTATGTCAGCATTGAGTTTACCGAGGAGCCCAATCAGGTGTGATGACGACCTTTCTAGGGATTCACACGCAGGATCCTGGATTCCCGTGGGCTGACTGCGTTAAACGTCCAATGATCAGTGACGGCAGTGAGAAGAATTCTCCCTTGTGTACCGGGCCGCGCCGTAAGCGACGGGATTTGTGAGACAGAAGCGCAGCGATTGGTCGCATCGGAATATTTTCAACCTTCGTCTGCGGCAAAGTTTTCTGATCGACACCCCTATTTGCCCTGAGAATGTGGCACGTCAGTGTTGATCATTATGTTGCAATCCTTCCCAACATCTCTGTCCGCACTGTTTGGTGCGTGAAACTCAACTTCATCTGCTAAGGAAGATTCCAAATAGAGTCGATGAATCGCTGTAACTCAGTTGGGCCGCTGTTGACTTTCATATCAACCCGTTGACTTTGATGCTGACACAGAGAAGTGTCTCCCAAATAGGGGTGCGTAACAATACAGCGCTATGTACGGACATAATACGACGACGACGACGACGGAGACAAAGGAGACAACGGAAAGACCAAAGAACAGCGATCATAATGGTAATCGGTCATCGACTTGTCCCGTGATGGGTGTGACGAGGCCCTTCAAATGCTTGCAACGGGAAAGTCTTGAGCTTGAGTTTAAGCACAAATCCGAGACAAGTATAATGCAAGAGAATCCACAAGGAAAATGATGCAGCACCGCATGATTCGTCATAGGGATGATGGAGCTCATTCCATTTGGACAGTAGCGCTTATTGATGATCCAGAATGGGCACATAAGACGGGTCCTTGTGAAACATACTGTATAATCTGTTGCCTGCTCACAAACTAGGCCTGATCCTTCTTGAAACTGACGATAGCTGAAAATTTCAATCCGCAAATCCAAGCTTGGGTTGAAGCTCTTTGCCCGAATGGACTAATATGATTCCTTCTTGTGAAACTTGTTCCAGCACGAGTCCGAGGTCGCAAACCAGGAGCCAGAACAGTGCTGTACTACATGGTGGGCTGTGCCTACATGACATGGATTTTCCAACTCCAGCTCTCGACGTATCACAGCTCGTTCATGTTAGCAAGGCACACATTCGATGATCCATACGAGGAGCTTGTCAGTGCAAGAGTTAGTTAAAACTCATAGAACAGTCACCGAGAAGCATTGCCTAAAATCTATATAAACGGAGCTCTTCCTCTTCATGGACTCGAAATCTGCATCTTCACTCTCACACTTTCAAACAGCAACATCACAACACTCAAACCACATTTCCAAACCATCAGCCAACCCCTCAGTCAACATGCAGTTCACTTCGATCATTGTCTCCGCCGCTCTCTTCCTGGCCTCCGGAAGCTACGCTTGGACCAAGGATGCCAACGGAGTTTGGACTGCGAACAACACATACTACACCATTCGAGGCTGTAAGTTCACGTTCTCCAGCCAATCTCAGATGTGATCACACGAAGTGGAGTTGAAGTGAACTAATCTGTTTTCCATCTCATAGCCACCGTCCATGAAGCCTGCACCACGATGAACACGGAGAGCGTTCACACTCCTGGCACTAGCTGCGCTTACTGGACCAACGGTATTGGTGATATTTTCCACGGAAGTAAGTGTTCAATGTTCTCACTTTCACAAATTATGATTGTCATATACTTACA
Source organism: Colletotrichum karsti (assembly GCF_011947395.1). Classification (NCBI taxonomy): domain Eukaryota; kingdom Fungi; phylum Ascomycota; class Sordariomycetes; order Glomerellales; family Glomerellaceae; genus Colletotrichum; species Colletotrichum karsti. The sequence goes on from NW_024065923.1 coordinate 458,679, forward strand.
AACCGATTAGAGTGCCAAATGCAAGGCAACTCGATGCTCTGCATCTAGGGAAAGAGACCCGAGTTCTGATGGACTAACGTCCGGGCGTGGAGGGGCTCTCCTCTTTATGGTCGTTTATGAGAATATGCAATGCTTTAGCTCACTAAGTCAGTCTTTCAATAAATACAATGGGATCCCAGAATATGCAAAATCTGTCTTTTGGTACAAAGAGTCCCTACATCAATGCCTCGCGAGCTACGTAGCCAGTCATTAAGTTTGGGAAAACATGTAATAGTCTGGTTGAACGGATACCAGCAGTTCATATTTCAAATCAACAGACGTTCTACTACAATTTCGCCCCTTTTTCATATCCGTAATGCCAGTTGGCTCTTGTCAAGTCCTGCCGGATTTGATAGTTCTTTTCTGCAATCTCAACAAGTCGCATATCCACATCAACAACGCGCATTCCCTCTTCTTCATCCGTGAAGCCACCAGGCACAGCTCCAACGATAGGTAGCGATACCTGGCTACATCCAAAGAATCCGTCTTCCCGGGGTCCAGTTGCGTTACAGTAGATGATGGCTGCTGTGTTTTCGAACGCTCGAGTGATGAGCGTGGACTGCACAAACATCTTCTCACAATTTGCATTGTATGAAAGCCCTTCTCTGCTCATGTCTGACAGGGTCCAATATGAAGGAATGATGATGATTTTTGCGCCTGCCAGAATGAGTTGTCGGAAAGCTTCAGGGAATGCCAGATCCCAACAGACTAGGATGCCCACGGGTCCTAAAGGGGTGTTGAAAACCCGGTGGGGACTGGCTGTGGCCGCTTCCTCTTGAAGTCGTAATTGACTGGCATAGTCAACACTCGAAGTAAGATGTTGGCGTTCTGGGATCCAGAGGTTGGTCTTGGTATAGACGCCGAGGATTTTCCCGTTATGATCGATGAAGTGCGAGCTGTTAAGAAGAGTCTTCTTCGGCTGGCCTGATTTCTTGCCGGGTAGAGGACTTGTCGACGCCTCGGAGACTATTGTGCCGGCGCAAATATTGACGTGCAACTCGGCTGCTAGATTTTGATATCTTTGTAAATAGCGACGTGCGTCTTCTGGGCTCAAAGCGAACGAGGGCTCATCTGGAACCCATCCCATCAAATGATATTCGGGCAGGACGGCAAGTGACGCTCCTTGAGTTGCCGCAAGCCGAATCTGTTTGGCGGCATAGTTGAAATTGTATTCGGCGTCGAGGATCTGTGGGATGAAAGACAATATGTTAGCCTCGACTTTTGGAAGCAGATGACAGGGAAAGGGCCTTGTTCTCCACACCTTCGGCGAAGTTTGTATCAGTGCAACCTTGAACGCCTGAGGTCCCGATGCGAGCGGCATGTTGAAGGAACTGGGATCATTCGAGGAAGATCATATGGACTCATTCTTGCGAACAGCAACCTGACAGTGCACTTAATGCTGCCGAAGAGTCTTATCAAACGCGAAGTTGACAACATGATGACACTCACTGCTTTGCCAATCCATCCCCCTTAAGGCAATGATATCCTTCGCCTATGGGAACCCAGTTGGGTTTAGCGGGTGGAACGCTCTTCTGTCGGTTCATGCAACCCCCACAACCAACTCCACAGCCGGTGATAAAGCCCCCGCATGAGTGCGAGTCATTCCGGCCGCATCGGCGGGGAGGACTCGGGGCCAATTTGACTTCCTCACGCCGTACAACGACGAAAGTACTTCTCAGACATGGCGGTTTTTCTATTAAGTTCGTGTTGAGACGACTTTCAAACATGTCATCAACGCGCAAAATCATCCCTAGATCTCGCAACGGATGTGCCGTTTGCAAATCCAAACGGGTACGTTCGCGTTGACCAAGCTCGGTTCACGACTAATACTAATACGTTGATGGAAGCTCAAATGCGACGAAGCAAAACCTCAATGCTCGCGCTGTCAAAGACTTGGAATAACATGCCCGGGATACCGAAAGGTTCTGAGGTGGAATGCGACATCTATGTCACCAAGTGGCAATCCCTCGTCACCAAGGGCCATGGGCCCAACGAGAAATTTGAGGGCAGCTGAGAATACTCTCGACCAGACGGGTCCATACGACCAAAGTACTGGAGCTGTATACGACTTAGATCTCTTCAACTCTTTCATTGATAACAACACACCCGAAAGCCTCGATCTGGACCCTTTCTTTACGGCACCGAATAACTTGACCGAAAAGGAACAGCGACCCGCGGGCGTAAGGCCGGAAAGCTTGAATCTTACAACGCCCGATAACAACTCTATTGAATCTCTCCTGTGGCCAGAAATTCTTTCAGGTACTTCTTGTCAGGTTGAGCCCTACTCGCGCGCAGGCGAGCCATTCGCCGCTCATTGCAATGCGCCATTGGTGCCTTCTTTACGAGACAACTCTTCGACACTCGTGGAGTATTACTTCAAGGAAGTATGCGGCATGATGTCTTGTTATGACAGCGACCTGAACCCGTACAGAACCACCATCTCCAACCTCTGGACGCATTCTCCTTCTCTCTATTATGTTACCCAAAGCATGGCTGCAGCATGCTTGTCTGAGGTATCTCCTGGCTATCTCGCAGCTAGTGGTCGTCTCGGAGACCAGGCGGTGAAGTCGTTATGGAACGAGAGCAAAGCCAACCCAAAAGACACATCATCCCTTCTGGCTTTGGTCATGCTTGGCTTCAGTCTTTGTTGGCACGATCCCCGTAGGCTGGGCCAAGCAGAATTTCAGCTTCTCGCCGAAACATTTATGTCTCTCAATGATGAAGTCGACGATCGGGATTCAGAGAACAAACAGAAAAGGCTGTTCTTCTACAACTCTCTCACTTACTGGAAGATGTTGCTCTCATTCGTCACCGACCAAGAGTTGCCTTCACTGGAGTCTCCCGTGGCCGTTCAACCACAGCCAAGTCACCCTTCTTTACAAAAGCGTGCAAGAATGCCTCACCCCCAGACCGGCCTCGGAGTTGAGATACAAGAGCTTGTTGCTCAGGTTGGTGTTCTCGTCAGAAGAGAACGCAAACGAATCCGCAGTCGACGGCATTCCTCGAGACGCGACATCGAGCAGTCAATGAACGCGATTCGAACTTCAGAAGAACTCCACTCGAAACTCTGTAGCGTCGAGTTACCAAAAGCAGCTTTGGTCATTGACTCTGGCGATGATATGACGCCCGCAGACCACCTGCTTAAGGCTGCTGAAGCCTATCGCTGCACCGGCTTGCTTCAACTATACCGGAACTTCCCTGATCTGTTCTTACGAGACATTGAATCCACAGATTTGATGAGTCAGTCATGTTGGCTTGACACGATTCAAAATTCCGATGTCGCTCAACATCGCAATCCTGGAGTCTTGCTAGACACCTGGCTGACTAGTCTCTCACTGCACATTCTCGATCTTGTGGAGGAAATACCAATGTCGTCTCGGTCCCGATCCATACAGCCGTTACTTCTTGTCAGCATTTGTAGCGAGCTTTCTCTCAATCGCTCATTTGTTCCGCTACTGGATTTCAGAGGTAACTCAGCGGCGACCATGTTTCCAAGCACGAAGAGGATGGAAGCGCCACCTACAACGACCGACATCCTTCATGCAAGGAGAACGATTCTTTCTCGCCTTGCGTATTTCGAGGGCGTACTTGCAGCTAAGCCTATACGGCAGATGTTGAATTTAGTAAAAGAAACATGGCAGACGATGGATAATGATCAAGAAGACATATACTGGATGGACGTTATGATAGAAAGGGGGTACGAAACTCTTATGGGTTGATGGACTGGGATGGTTCAAGATTCCCAGTAGCCACATAAACAGACGATTCGGGCTGAAGATATACCAAAGAAATAAAGAGCACGCAACGCATGTGAGCAATACGTAAAGCATCCCACAACCAAGATTCTGGCCCCAACGACGTATCCGTGCTGTTCATTATACAGTCTTTAACGGTCATCCTTGCCTTGCAACTACTCCCCTTTTTCTCTATAATTTCCGTTGCTGCTTGCTGGACTCCGGTAGCTCTAGCCTTTCCCTTCTTATCCGTTTCATCATGTAAATATTTGACCAGAAATGGTAACCGTGGAGTGGTGTATTATGCCCTCAAATGGAACAAGAAGCTGCAGTCACATATTCTTACAATGACTGGATCATAAGTGAATCTTGCGGAGGTCTGCAAGGTTTTATTGAATAGTGAACTGTCAAAACTCTTCAGATCTTGTCTCAAACGCTGCCATCTCTGCAAAAAGTGGTTGTAGAAAATTGCTCTGAGCAACAGGTTGTGTAAGTCTCCCGGTCGAGCGGCTCACATTCATAGCCATCTGATCACCGTTAGAGTCTACCTGTAACAGCGCGGTGTGTTTACTTACTCCATTTGTTCCCGTCGCAGCAGTTGATGGAGGCCGAAGTGCTTCGATCACATGAACATAAGATGGCCTCAGAGGCCCCGATGAACGGGCTTGGCCAGTTACGTTAGTTTCGAGTTCGTTGAGAAAGATATTGGGACTCACAGGATGGCTAACAACACCTTGGACAGCTGCATTTTAGCGATTTTGACTCTGGCGTTGTTATGATGTGGGAGGATGGATGACAACATTAAACATGGAATGATAACATTTGGCCCTGCTTTATAACATTTGGTCCCTGGCGTTGGCGCCTGAAGGCATTGTTCCCCAGATGATCCAGTTGCCTGTCCAGAACTTAAGGTTGAACGTTGCGGCACCTGACAAGTGTCGTCCTTCTTCATTAGGAAGCAAATCCGGACAAATAGATTGCCAAACCCCACTTAAGCCCGGCACGCAGCACACAAGGAGTCAGGATCGCTCCGGTAGCCTCGGAGACCTCGGAATTCATGGTCCGAATCTATATGAACCTCAATTAAGGGCTCCTGTAATCTGCCCCTTTCAGCTCGGGTTCGGAAGAAAGCAGAATGCATCTCATGCCAAGGCGAGATATGTGGCTGAGTGATGATGACCGCTCCGGAATCAGGGCATGAAGCAGCGAGTCGCGACTCACGAGAGGTTGAAAATAGGTTCACTCTTTTGGCTTTGCATTCGGAAATGAAAACACCGATAGACTCACGGCGACTGTAATCTAGTTTCCAGCATCCAGAAATCACACTTGTCTGTTTCTCAGACCGGACATTCGAGAAATTGTGATGCATAGGGCAGCATAGCAAAACACAAAATTCATATTACTCAATTGATACATCGGAAACAAGTCGTGAACGAAAAAAGTAGTGCCTCCTAAATGAGCACCAGCAGACTATTATCATGGTCTTTTCGTGGGCTAGTGCCAATTTACTCGGATCTTGACAAAGTCAGAGAGCCGCTGGCCAATGTGACGTTTGAGGCACGCCCCGAGCCGTCCATACTGAACAAAACTCGAATATCAACACCAGATCCCAAGGCGCCAACGTCCTGCCAAGTGATGCAAGTCGGTGTGCCCATGTCAACCGGGGCGCTCTTATCTTGGAAGACCGCGATGAACTGTTGCTGAGTCTCCGTCGCGATGTTACTAGGATATAAACGAAAGTCAAGATCGTCAGTCTTGATACCCGCCGCAATGGCAATCTCATTTCGAAGATCAACTTCTCCCTGCTTCAAGGAAGTAACAACAAGGCCAGGTCCATCTTTTGAGACGTTGAACGTCGCAGACCCAGCCGGACCTTCGAACATGCCAACATACCGTGCCTTCATCTCAGCCGCAGCGAGCTTCTGTAGTTGCACGATGGCGAGGGAAGCGATATCGGCATAGACGTTCAAGTCTGGGCCGTGAGCGGCTTCGGTGTCATGCGCGAGGATGGCGAAGCCGACATTAAAGTCCGGAGCAAGACCAAAATAACTGGCATAGTGGCCGATCAAGCCCGACTTGGTGTAGACGTCTAGTATCGAACTGTTGGCGTATTGACCAGCATGATAGATCTCCCAAGGACGCCCAACACTGTTGCGTAGATTGGACGTATCAGCAACGGGCTGAAGCCATCGACGGGTTACGGCTTTTGACACAAGGCGAGAGCTAAGCATGGCATGTCCGGCGCGGGCCAAGTCAGAAGCCGTTGAGACTACAGAAAGGGCTCTGAAATCTGTTAGAGGTCGGCGAAACAATATAAAAAGATGTGACTAACCCAGGTTCACCAACAGCAGAAATATTCAACGCCTGGGCGAAGATTTCCTCATTCATGATTGAAGATAACATTCTGGAATTTGTCATGTTGAGAGGCTCGAACATGCAAGTGCTGATAATCTCGCCAAATGTGGCATTTCCGTTGCTGCTGCGATGAGATTCCAATGCCAGGGCAAGTATTTGGAAAGCAGCATTGGAAATGACAGGAGTGGTGTCGGGTAGAAATAGCGGAGACTGCGTCGCAAACTTCTCAATGAAGTCTGCTCGACTGCAAGTTTCACTGATTCTGCAAGCGAAGGCTTTTGAGTGTCAGTTAGAAATAGTCCAAAATGCCAATGAAACTTTCAACTTACACTCCCGCGCAAGCCCGGACATGTGACCTGCCAAAGATCCGATGGTAATTTCCTCCCAGTTCACCGAGAAACCTGTTGATACGGCACTCTTGAGTTCTGGCAGAAATTGCGTAATTGATGTGCCCCAATGTCCATCGCCAATCTCAATAAGCCACGCGTAAACCGTGAAAAGCTGACTGAGGGTGCCAAGGGGGAAAGCGGTGTCGGAGTTGAGGTTAGAGTCTTTCGGGGCCTCCGAGGCGGTGTGATGATATTCGAAGAATACTGGATCCGCTTCGAGACTTTCAGAGCCAGAGAAGAAGACCACTGAGAAAGAGGTAGTGTTTGGTGTGATCTTGCCAAAGTCGTCTGATCCACCTGCGTCAATGAGTTTGTCGAAGAGTGAGGCAAACTCATTAGTGAATGACTTGACCGCGTCGGAAGTTTTGTCAATAGACGGCGAAAGGTAGTAAGCCCGAAGTAAAGGGCATGGTTGATATGCTGTAGTATCTGCCAAACACTTTGATGCCATTCCTAGGAAAAGCCCAACTGAAATGGCGGAGGCCTTCGAATGGCGCATATTGACGTGGTGACTTGAAGAATGATTACTCTGTGGTAGTCTTACAGTGAGTAAAGGCTCTGTTTACCTTTCAGATCATGAGAGAATCGAAGAAGTCTTATACTTTCATCTTGCTAACAAACATATTCTTCCGTAGTCTCGATAGTCGGACACGGAGTGAGTGTGTAAGTGCGCGCCTAGCAGATGAAATTTTGGCAAGAAAGCTAGGCAATGTTAGATGCATACTACCTTTCGCTGGTATTTACAGCGTCTGTGGAAGACAAAACGGTCTAAATCTCTTCCTGATACCTCGTTACAAGAAGTTGTGCCGCTGGTCGAGATGTCTGATGGTCATAGCACCTTGGCTGACATTCCGTATCCGTTTCCGTGTCCGAACCCGTTTCTTTCCAAGGATCCACGCTAAAATTCTACACCGCCACCATCATCATCATTGCCCATTGAATAATTCCAACTTTTGAAAGGAATGAAAGTATCGTTTATAAATCCAAGAGAATTGATGGCGAAGCTGGCGTTTGATTGAGCGGTGGCGTTTTCGGGTATCGTCAAGTCAGGACCATTTGGCTGTGAGAACACAGATGATACGACGGAATAGTCGAAGGTTCCGGTTTGGTCTAATAAATTAGACGTCGGCTCTCCGAGGCTTGGTATGGAGGCGGCCATAGAAATGTTTGAGTCCTGTGCCGAGATGCCTTGTTGGCAGTTGAGTAAATGGTTCTGCTGGTCTAGGTACCATTTTTCAACCCGTCGAATGCGGATAAGAAAGTGATAGAAGGAATCACGGTCTCCGCGGTCATCTACATCTGGTGAAGTCGCAGACTCGAGCCTGAGAACAACCTGACGAATGGTGTGACCGATATCAGAGAATTGCCGAAGGTGTTCCGTCATAAAGCCTATTCTTGGATCTGCTGCTTGAAGATCTAATCGAGCAGCAAGTGTGTGTCCGCAATGAAGCATGATCCAAACGATGTTCGGAAAAAATACCTCCTGACCTGGAGGTGTATGAAGAAGAATGCTGACAAGTGATTTGGCAGAGACTATGCTTTCCGACAAGCCCTGGATTAACCGTTGTGTGGACGGGGTTTGGGGCTTGTTAAGTCCGAACGGAGAATCTGGAAGGGAGAGTTGATTGAGGCATAGCTGGATAGTGTGCATCTGGGGTAGCAACAATGCTGCTTCTGGTTAGCAAAGCTGTGTTTCGGGTAGTATATTACTTACGACAATCGCCAAGAGGGAAAGACAAGTTGATCTTGAAAGTTTCTAGTTTCTCTTTGGCATCCGAAACTGCTGCCTGCACTTGCATAGGATCCAGCGTAGACTCGTTTTTCACAATATCGTCAATTTCTTCAGCTAGTCGCTGCAGACGGACAATGTAAGGCAGGTACTGATCTGTTGAACATTCGGATAGCTCGGCTAATCGCTCCGCAGTCTCCGTCACGTAGTTTGTGAGAGTCACAAAGCGTAGCTTTTGAAGAACAATACTTGAACTGTGAGTTCGAAGAGGTCAGTATTGGGCTCTTTTGAAGATATTCGGCACAGCCAACTGACCACGACGAAAGGTAGTATGCTCCGAGAAATGCCCTTTGCTCATCAGAAGATTCGACGTGGTGTTGAGGGGTCCCCACGTGTTCCGCGCGTTCAATGCCCCATGGCTGCACACTTTTCGGTCTATCTAGCCGAAGATCCGACACGATACTGATGGCCAAGTGTAGTTGTTGACTATAACGCTTAGGTCTGGGTTGGAAATGAGCCCAAGCTAGGTGAACAAGTAGACCTTGAAGCACGTCTAGGTTGGTGAAGTTGCCTCCCATGAGCAGTGAAGCTACAAGCTCATTGAACATCCGGCCAAGCGCTCTCTGTAGCCGGACATCATCGTGAGATGCTGCAGCAAGCACCGCGAGGCAAAGAGTTGGTCTTTTTTGTCGCAAGTCATGAATGCTTTCAGATGGGGCAATAATGATGAATGGAAAATGAGGCGTCAGCTTCGTGCGAAAGCGTTCGACGAGCTCATGGCCTTTTTCAATTGTGAGCTGGCCAGCCTCAAACGGGTCTTTAGCTTCAGCTTTTAGGCCAGCTAAACTCGAGAAAGGTTGACGTGAGCCACCATTACCGGAGGAGGAATCCACCGTTGCGGGAGACCGGCTGGGATCAGATGTCGACGTCGCTGGACTTTCCGGGGGTGGGGCCGATTGCTGCGGAACATGAAGTAGCTTGCTGGACCTAGGTGGAGTTAGTTTCGGCACCGGGAAAGGGATGTTACATGCGCATAGCTCAGACAAACCTCGAGCGGGCTCCCGGCAGTTTTCGGCCGCGGGCCGGTGCATAAGAGCATTCTTTCCCAAGGCGCATACAACGGTCGCAGGTGACGGAGTCCTGCGTGCGATCGCATTTGATTTTGGCGTGGGCACATGTGCGGCACGTCTTCAGGAGCGGGGTCGGGCTGCGCTGACGGGACTCCATGACTTCATTGGGCTGATGGCACGCAGATTGTGCGTACGGAACTAGGCTCGATGCTTACGTTCCGCTAGTAAACGGTATTTGGTAGAAGTGGTTCTCGCAATGGAAGGCTTGACGTATACCTGCGGACACGGAGTGAGAAGAAGGAAGATCTTTGGCGTACGGACACGGAGGGAAGGGACGGGGCCTTTGAGGCAGCAACACAGTGGCACAGCCAGGGAATGTTCTCAACTGCTCCATGCAAGTTTGAGGACTCATCCGCTGACGCCGCCGACGTGTGTTGTTGTCTGAGCCGATGGTAGGGGTCTATGGTGGCTTAGAGGACCACTAGTGTTGAAGGAATCAGACTAAAGTGCCGTCAGGGGTTTGATCCACCATTTCAGGGCCGATGATTGATCACCGCCGTCGAGGAATGCGGCACGGAATTGAAGTTCGGATTGTGGGTTCCATCAACTTTGCGACCCCCGGGTACAGCATACGTTCTGAACAGTTAGTCTATCTATTAAAACTAGCTCACTTGGATGCTTCGCCATATTCGCCTGTAACTTGCAAGATATCTGGTGTTTATATTGTACCTATAAGGCATTTCTGGTCGCAAACTTTGACTCTTCATCCATGAATCAGCACTTCAAAGGTCTTCAGAGGCAAGATCTGTCATTCAAAAGGCTTGTTTGTAGTTACATGTTAAATATGATGCATAGAAACATCCTTTTGTCGCGTATCATGATCAGGCGCCTTCCGCAGCAAATCTTGATCAAGCATGCACTTATTCCATATCCTCCCAGGAAGTGTATTCTTCGAAGAAACGCGTATGTATTCTGCCAGCGTAGTCAATCAAAACCGGATAGCTCTTGATAACCTTCTGTGTGTTTGGGGCCCTGTGGTCTCTGTGTTAGTGAACATGGTTGCTGGCTTGGGCCATTTGAAACAGCAATAAACACCAAATTGAAAGGACTTACGCTGAGCACACAAGATTAGAGGCAATGAAGCCGTACACGGTGGCATCTGCTTCTAATGGTCCAGAGCCACCCAAAATCCAAAAAGGTATTCTCGAATCCAGACTCTTGAGGCGGGCCTCGGCGAGCGACGTGTTAATATTCTCCCAGATGTCATGTCAAAAGCCCGTTATTTCGTCACCAGAGAATCGTCCAGTGCCTTGTCCGTAGAGGGTACGAGTCACACCGCGGTGAGCTAGCAGCCCAATCAGAGGCTGGATAGGCCACGGAATAGCTCCTAGGACGCCAGATCGCATGGTCTCGTAGTTATCATGCCATTTCTCGTGCATCTGATCCCGAATTAGAAGATGCGTGTCTTCATATCAAGCTTCACAGGAAAAGTCATTATCGAACTATGGACTTACTTAGTAGAAACAGAGCTTATCTTCGAGAAGCGCGCGGATAGCCACGTCATGCACCCTGGTGACCGGCGACAGCATAGCGTTCAGATCTTCACAGACGTTGTCATCGACAAGCTGCTGAAATATATATATATCCCAATTCGATTTCCTTAATACCTATATAAAAGTAGCTATAACAATGAGTATTCCTTCTTAGTAGACCCTACTATTAGATAGCTAACCGTAACAGCTAAATATTGTATAAGGGATTACTAAATACCGCTACTCAGTTAGAACAGCATGTCGGGAGCTAGTCCTAGTTTGTTTCCACAATAAGAGCCCCATTCTGTGTGACAAAGTTCCAAGCCTAGCACACTGTCTTGACTCGTGAATATGGACGTACGTGCATGTAGTATGTCCCTCAGAATGTCGGTCTGGGAACCCATTCCCACACATGCATCTACTCCTCACATGCCCCTAATCACCCCGAACCTTAAATCTGTCTTCGCTAGTGTAGAATCTTCGCCTCAGGGTTGGGGCGTTCGCAATTCGCGCGTGGCGTAGGGGAAGAGGGGGAAGCATATGCCCCATGGGCCGATGTGACCAGAGAAGTGGGTTGAGGTGGATTATAGAATGGGATAGGCACTGGTGTACGATACACGTGTAGTAACGCGCTTATTATATTCTCCCGACCGCCAGCTCCATCGACGTCCGGTTCTCATGCATCACCTCGCCGCTGACTTTCAACTAGTCCACTCATCAGAGATACCCAGAATTCACAAGCTTTTACATACAATACTGGGCTGGTCAGACCTCGAATGCCGGCCATGAACCTCCCAGCTTTACTCTTATTATGCGTGTGCACCTCGCGCGTAGCTAGAGGAGCACCAACCTCGAGTGCAAGCTTTGACATCAATGCGGATTGGGTATCTTGGGATGATGCTACATGGACCCTGAAATCTACCAAGCCACTGCCAGGGGTATTTACTGCATGGTTGCCACAGTCAAACGGGTATGTAAACTAAAATCGCTCAACATCATGGTTATGTGCCGACGGCGCAGGTCGCTCCTGTTGTGCTGTGTACGGGAGCTGATAAGCACATGATATGTCTTGAATAGCTATTTTGGCCTCTCCCAAGGTTCTCTGGGGCCATTCTACGAGCGTAGCCGTCGGAATGATTCTGAAGGATGGCCGTCTTACAGCAACCCTCGAACAACTTTCGCCACTGTTACGGGCTTTTGGGGCAGCAAGCCTAGTACACTTGAGCCTGGGGAGCTGGGCGAGAGTTTCATCTCCGGCGTGCCTCACTTTACCGATCTGCTCGTTGAAGCATGCGGAAGTGTCCTTAATGGAGATGTAGACGTATCCGAGATCACCGAGTTCGAGTCGACGCTCTCTTTGTAAGTGGGCGTGTGCGCACATGCTGTTCCACAAAGCAGAAGAGTATGAACACTAATTTGATATGCTCTACTACCAGCAAGACGGGAATCCTCACATGGTCGTATGTCTGGAGCCCTCCAACCTGCGTAGACGGCCGGAAGTTTCTGGTATCCTACGAATCTTTGGCCTCGCTAGTCGAAAGACGTCTGGCAGCTGTGAAACTGGTCATATCCAGCGAGCAGGGCCTCGACGATGTGTACATTCTCGATCTACTAGACAACAAGTCAGCTTTGCGCACGAGAACGGTCAAGACAGGTGTGAACCAAGCCAGAAGTCAGGTCTTTTCTGCTGTTTCACCAGACACAGTCGACCATGTCGTGGCGTATGTGCTGTCGTCGACGCTTGGCAACGAGTTGCTGTGCCTTGAGAGCAGCAACGAATACTCCAGCGACTTTCTTTCCGCCTTCGATAACGCAGCAACGTCGGGTTCAGCCAACTCATCCTACACAGACTCCGAGAACGTTTCCTCAACGCAGCGGTATCGGGTACAATCCGGTTCGCAGTCCGCAACAATTTACAAATACGCAGCTATTGCCTCAACAGAGCACTATGGGTCGGACACAGAGACAGTGGTCTCAGACGTTTTGTCATCTGCTATAAAGCGCGGATATCATGTTTTACGCGAGGAGCATAGCGCGGAAGTGGGCAAGCTCATGAGTGCGGACTTTGTGGCTGACTTTAGAGATCCAGCGACCGGATCGCTCCCATTAGACAGCGGCGGCGACGTGGTGAAAGCCTTGCAGATCACAGCCATCTCCTCTGCTTACTATCTTTACACGAGCCTCATCCCATGGAACCCGGCACGTGACGAGAGCCCAAGCACTTGCATTGCGTGCAACTCTCTTTCAGTCGGCGGCCTGGTTTCCCAAACATACGGAGGCAAGATTTTCTGGGACGCTGATCTTTTCGTGGCGCCCGCCATCCAAGGAGTGCACCCCAAGTTGGCGAGACAGTTTGCGCTGTATCGCATCAATCGGGCAGAGCAGTCTCGCAAAAACACGGAGAGGCATAGTCTCAAAGCGGGTAGCATGCTCTACGCATGGACAAGCGGTCGATATGGGCAATGCTACAACATGTCTGCACCATGCATCATGTACCAGTACCACCTCAATGCTGATATCGCCTTGAGCATGACCATGGGCCGGAACACAAGCGGCGATAGGAATTGGTTTGAAAAGCACGGGGCTGTGGACGTCATCGACGGCGTAGCCGTCGGCCTAAGCGATACACTAACACGACGAGAGGACACTGGCGTCTGGGGCATTGACGTGATGGCCGACGCCGACGAATATTATATGTGGATTGCAGACGGTTCATTTACTAGTACTGCAGTCAGCACTCTCCTACAACTCGCCTCCGAGACTCGTCATGAACGGGGCATCCCGCCCGAGACCGACTGGCTTGACCAGCTCGAGCATATGTCGATACCCACTTCGGATGACGGCGTTGTGCTCGAATTTCGGGGCATGACCAACGATGTCTACCCCAAGCAGGCAGACGTTATTTTATCCCATTATCCCTACGACTACAAGCGGAATTTCTCCCTCGCCAAATACCGGACTGCGATGGACTTTTACGCAGTCCGCACGGATCCGCACGGCCCAGCCATGACATGGAGCATGTATGCCATCACGGCCAACTCCCTGGCCACTTCGGGATGCGCGTTCTGGACATATCTAGTCAAATCGTTCCAGCCTTATATCCGCGGCCCCTGGTACCAGTATTCCGAACAGCAAGACGACGAGCCCGGAATCCCGGATCCCCTCACCGGGAACCCCATTAACCCGGCTTTTCCGTTCCTGACTGGCCACGGCGGCCTATTGCAGACATTCACGGCGGGGTTTCTGGGCTTGCGCGTCACGCAGCGAAATTTGGTGATAAACCCGTCCCTCCCTCCCCAGCTCCGGAACTTCAAGCCACCCATCCAATATTATAATGGTGCCGTCGTCAGCTTCCGCATGAATCGCACGCATACTGTTATTACACGGCGCGACGCATCTCATTTCGACGGTTTGGTGCCGGACCAGTACGGAAAGGACGACATGCCCGTCACCGTCGGCCGAGACGTGGACGATCCCAACGCGCGGACGGTATTATTGCGCGTTAATGACACGGTTGAAGTACAGAATAGGCTGTATGATGCCGCGATATCTGTCCCGGGCAACATCTTGCAATGTCACGGCGCAACCTCGTCGCATGGCGAGCTAGCGTTTGCAGCCACGGACGGATACGGAGGCACCTTTTGGCAGCCAGGCACATGTGATGTCACAGCCGCTGTTGTAGTGGAGCTGGGAGCTTCCCATGCGCCGCGGCTTCTGGAGGCTATCCGTCTGGATTTTGCCATGCGGCCGCCAAAGCACGTCAAGGTTTCGGTTTCGAATAGCTCGGATTTCGAGTCCGAGACGGTGTTAGCGGATCAAGATATCCTCATCACAAAGCCGTGGGTCCCGAACTCGCCGGTGGTGAAATATGTAGGAAACATTACCACCATCCCGCTCACCAAGCCCGTTTGGAGTTGCGCATTTGCGAAACTCGAGGTTACGGGCTGCTGGACTAACGATGGTGCTGGGGCAACGGTTGCCGAGTTTGGGCTCCTGGCTGCAAATGACTCCGCGAGTGGATGAATACAGTTCAAGATCAGGGATGGGCAGCAAGTATTGCGTAGGCGTATAAATGGAGTGAAGTTGGGTTTATACTGGATATGCTCTAGTTACATGTATGAAATGATGCGGCGAAAGTTCTCATTCTCTCCTCTTACAGAGCTTTCTCTGCCAGCGACCGTATCGACCTAGCAATCGTCTTGTTCATATCCAGCCCTCTTGGGAAGTCGTGCCCAAACACATGCTTAATATGCTCCGCTTGACTGGGTTCGGCAATGTCAAACAGCTGCTGGCCGTACTCGGGCGCATCGCCCAGGCCAGTGATGTGCAGCGACGGCATGGAGAGTGGGTGGCCATCCCAAGCCTTGTCAAAAAAGGTCATGTAGTGCGTTTTATTTACGAGAGCCTGGAGAGGTCGATTTCCGTATCGTCAGCCGGCACTGTGCATTTGTATCAAAGTGAACCAGTCTTCATGTGCGTACCTGTCTACCATTGGCGAGCTTCACTGGCCGCAATTTGTCCAGGTGTTCGGCGGGATCTGCTTTGAAGACGTCGAACAGCATCCGCAGCTTTGGCGCCTCTTCAATCGGCAGCTCCGTAACCTTTTGCTCATCCAACGGCATGATGAAAGGCGGCACGGCGCTGTTGATGAGCACCAGGAACTTGATCGGTAACTCCTGTGGTGTGGCGTATGGGTTCTCCATTAGGAGTCGGATGGCGATTTGAGCAGCCATCGATCCACCCTGCCTGGTTCAAGTTAGAACTTTTCCCATGGGCGAGAGCACCAATTGTGATGGTATCATCATTCCGACCCATCTCTTTCGATGAATAGAAAGTTTCCGCCGACTTACGAGTATCCCAGCAAACCATCGAAAGGACCATGGTCCTCTATCACTTGACGCAGCTCGCTCTCAGTGGCCAGAATGTCATCGATGTCCAGCATGTTGTAAAATCCATACAGCTAAAGCGCAAGTTATCATATCAGTTGTTAGCAATGTGTTCTTTTCTAAGGCCAGACTAAGGTAGGCATTTTGGCATGCAGAAAGACTGGCAAGGCTTTCAGGCCCAGCGCCTAGGTCAGATAGAGCCCCGAATGCTTACATTTGACTTTGAAAAGTCGACTGTGTGCAGAGACCAGTTTCCCTCCAAATGGGGCCACCGGCCCTCTACAAATTCAAACTCGTATTCTGGCTCCAGCAAGCTCCGTATGCCAGCCGTCTGCATCCGGAAAATCTACAAGGACGACGAAGCATTAGTCACTCAGTGGTAGTCTTAGTTTCTGTGCTGCCAAACAAACGAAAATTGCCCACCTCGGTGTTGGAACCCCTGCCGTGCAGACACAAAATTCGTATAGGCATCTTTATACACTGGCAAGATTGGAAAAGACTTCGTTGCTTTTGAGGAGGGTAGTTGCAAAGCAATTCAAAGGTATCAAGGTTTAAAGCTTTAAACTCATACGCGACAGGTTGGAATACTACACTTGGATCAGCTTGTTTGTCTGTGCCGCGATGGCAAATAAAACCTTACGGCAGGGAATGGCGACCGTAGGACATAAGACCTATTACCCAGTACCCATGTGTTCTCTCGCCTTGTACGGGGGAACGGGCTTGTAGCCCGAATTGACTCAAATCTGCAGGGGATGCCGATTGCCAGAATGCACCTGGCGAGAAAAACAGCGAAATAATGAGGCTGTTTGACCGCAAGTGCATTTGGAGTGGAGAGTCAGAAAGCCCACGTCGCAAGACCACGTGAGATAGGACAGGTACGGCAGAGCGGAGAATGACATGATTCATGAATTATCTCGTCAGTGATTCTGCCCGTGGGGGAGGCAATTTTGAATTTCCCACGCAGGGAAATGGGGAAACAAGCTTCATGGATCAATCTGGCCTCTGGGGAGTGCGGGAGAGTTGGCAGGGCTACCCCAGCGCAGCAATCCATGTGAACTTCGTACTTCTTGGAAGATGTCAAGATAGTGGTATCCATCGTCTATGCCTGTATGTTTCCATAGACCGCTGTCATTTCACTTTCAGTGGGTGAAACTGGACGAAGATGGACTTGTGGAACTGCGTCTGAGGTCCTGGTTGGGTCGGGCGTGTGCGCGTAGGATTTACTATGTAGTATTGCGGGAAATAGACTTTGCTAGTCTGGTCTTGCAAGCTCATTGTCTCCTCCTGATTCTAATTTTTGCCTTGAGAGGCGGTATATGGTTTGTCCCAAACCATAGATTCTCTGGTCTCTTTTCTTGGAACTCAAACTCATACTTGAGCAGGATGTTGGCCATCAGCACCTTTAACATTCCAGAGGCAAAGAAACGGCCGGGACAGCTGTTTAGCCCGGCCCCAAAGGACAAGTAGTCGGCTGACGTGGTAGCCCATGCCTGCCTCGCCCCTTTGATGTTATCACCGGCCCCCCGCGCGTCCTTCCGCTTGTCGTAGAAGCGAAACGGGTTGAAGGCCTCCGCGTCGGGCCCGTATATGTCGGTATCAAAGTGGATCGAGTATGCCGGGATTCCGACTTGGTAGCCGCGCGGGATCTGGACGCCGGAAGGCGTCGTGACGCCGTCCTTGCCCACGATGCGCAGCGGGCCCAGGCTCAAGATGGTGTTGACGCGCTGGCTTTCCCGGAAACTGCTGTCCATCCGCTCGAGCCGGGCCAGCGATCGTTTGTCCCACCCTTGCTGCCCACCGTCGGCAGCGCGGACCTCGTTGATTTCCTGACGGAGCTGGGCCACAATCTTCGGACCCTGTTCGGCGCCGGAACCGACAATGTCGAGGATCATGTGCGCGATGGCGAAGACGTTGGTGTGCAGCGCGAAGGCGTTGAGGAGTAAGATACGCGCCGAGAGGACTTCCGGATCCAGGAGGTACGGGTCGTCCTGGGATTCTCCGTGCGCAATATACCAGCTCAGCAGGTCGGCCTCGTCTGCTCCTTCAGCCTCTTGCCAGCCATCAGTCTCGGATCCCGTGCCGTGTTGTTGCGGGTGGCCTCTGGCCTCCAACCGTCTGCGAACCTCGTCGATTGTGAGCCTGAACCATTTCCTCTCGCACCAGCGGGATGGCAAGGTCACCAGAGGCGCCAGGAGACGACGCAGCGGGGTCGGAAGCAGCCAGAGCAGGTTCGCCTCGAGAGGAATGACCTTTGCGTACGAGAAGCCGGTTTCGAGCACCTCTTCGTTCCGGCAATGTCTCTTCCCGATGAAGATGCGGTTGATTGCCTGGCTTACGATGGGCCTCAGCGTGTCGTAAACACCCACCTCCTTCCACTCGCCGTCGCCTT
Source organism: Colletotrichum karsti (assembly GCF_011947395.1). Taxonomy (NCBI): domain Eukaryota; kingdom Fungi; phylum Ascomycota; class Sordariomycetes; order Glomerellales; family Glomerellaceae; genus Colletotrichum; species Colletotrichum karsti. The sequence goes on from NW_024065923.1 coordinate 476,802, forward strand.
CGTCACCCCAGTGCTTCGCCAGGGCGAGGTCAAGCTCGTCCGAGAGGGCTGGGATCAGGTTGCCGATCTCTCGGGTGAGCTTGGTGGCTATGATGTGGATGGTCACCTTGTTGTGATCCCGAGTGGGATAGATGGTGCCGAGATCCCATTGGAAGTGGTTGATGGTCTGCTCGTGCATGCTCACGACGGAGTCGGGCTGATCCACGAGCCATTTTCGTTCGGCAGAGGGCAGCAGGATAAGCTTGTTTTGGCCCGGGCCCAGGATGGGGACGCGGACCGTCTCATTCTTATGTTGTGTGTGGTGCCGGCGAAGCGTCTTCTTCAAGTCCAAGGTGTTGCGGTAGAGTGCTCGATAATACGGCGCCCATTCACCGGGCTCGCCGTTGAGGAATCTCAATTTGGCGATTGAACGAGGGGTTGGAAAGATCAAGTAGTTGTAGACTAGGTATACGATCAGGACCACCGCCGGCACCAGCGCCTGCGGCGGCATGAACCATTCTGCGGACTGCATTGTGGCGTGAGTCCGACTTGAATCGTCGAAAGCCTAGCAGAACACCCAAATAACCGGCGAGGGCGAGAACGGGATATGAAAGCCTTGATAGAGAATGAAGGCACTATATAACAGACAGAGATAGTTGTTTGTTTAACAGCCCTCCCCTCACCCCCTTCTCCCCTCTTCCGATGTACTACAGCAGCCCACATGACTCGGAATCAAATGCTCATAGGCCTCCTTCAGCCGTGAAAGACCCCAGCTGTCTGGATCACTCAGTACCGTGGTAATATGATGCGGAGTGTTGCCCACATTTGAGAGGAGTGGTCGACCCGGGGTGTCTTTGGGGACCGCATTTTATCGGTTATCCGTTAGTGCCCGTGGGGCTTGGCGATTCAGGATGCGTTGCATTTGAAGGGGGGTTAATTATAAAGGGTCTTATTGGTCAGTCAACTCGGGCCTTTTGAGGTCATGTGTGACAGAACTTCCTGGACCGGTTTATCTTTCGGTAAACGTTGAAGCTGTGGAGTTTTGGCTATACTGCTTTGAAGATGAGGAGATTCAAAGTAGTTCCAATGCGGGGGGTGGTTTGAATGAGGGACATTTGGGCTAACGCGGCCCATTACGGACAAGGGATCACTACATGCTGCATGGTTGGTCGGTTCAATGTGAAGGGAGTCACGTCTAACAACCGGTTTCCGTCTAATTTCATAGAAGTGTGATGTCCCAGGCTTCAACTACTTGATACAAGTTATTTATACGCTTCCGTACCCAGCTACCTTAGTCCTTCACACTCCTGTATGAAATATATTCTCACATCAACTTGACAACACGACATAATGGGGTCAACGATTCACGGCCTCGACGAAGACATCGCCATCATCGGCATGGCCTGCCGCTTCCCCGGCGACGCCACGAGTCCCTCGAAATTATGGGATCTGCTGATGGACGGCAAGTCGGCCTGGTCCGAAGTCCCGGCATCGAGATGGAACCAGGACGCACACTACCATCCGTCGCAGGAACGCGCGGGGAGCAACACCGTAAAGGGCGGGCATTTCCTGCGTGACGGCGAGCAGAACGGCAAGCAGTTCGACGCCGCCTTCTTCAACATCACCCGCAGAGAGACAGAGACAATGGATCTCCAGCAGCGGATAGTCAGTATGTGATTCTGTGTAAACCCAACTGCGTGAGTTTGGGGGAGTTTGCCTGCAAATAAACCTCTTGGAAGAAGAAAAGAAAAGAAAAAGGAGAAAACTGTAACCATCATCATAAGGCTTACCACCCAAAACCTCTAGTGGAAAATGTTTACGAGGCAATGGAGAGCGCCGGCCTCCGACTCGAAGACGTGAAAGGAAGCAAAACGAGCGTGTTCGCGGCTGTCTTCACCGACGACGTGCGTTCCATCCTGCAAGAGGACCCGGACTTGTCTGTCAAGTATAAACCCATCGGCACCAGCGCGGCCATCATCGCGGCCCGGGTAAGCTGGTTCTACGACCTGAGAGGCAGCAGCTTCACTCTGGACACGGCCTGCTCAGGCAGCATCGTGGCGTTGCACACAGGAGCCCAGGACCTGCGCGCTGGGCACAGCGATATGGTATGTAATGTCCCCAGGATCCCTCCGTTGGAGCAAACACGGCGGCAGTCAAGCAATCCGCCTAAGAACATCACACTGATGTATTAACCCCAAACAGTCTATAATCACCGGAGTCAACATAATCGAGTCCCCCGAGTTTATGTTCCGCGCCAGCGGCCTCGGTATGGTGTCGCCCGATGGCAAGTGCTATTCGCTCGACGCGCGCGCCAACGGCTACGGCCGCGGCGAGGGGGTGGGCACGCTGATCCTCAAGCCCGTGTCGGCGGCCATCCGCGATGGCAACGTGATCCGCGCCGTGCTGCGCGGCACGGGTGTCAACTCGGACGGCCGCGGCACCGGCGGCATCACGCTGCCCAACAAAGCGGCCCAGGAGTGCCTCATACGGGACGTTTACACCCGCAACAACCTCGACCCAGACCATACCGGCTTCCTCGAGGGCCACTTCACAGGCACACCGGCCGGCGACCCGATCGAGGCCAGCGCCATCGCCGCTGTGTTCCGGCGTGGCGGACCGAGGGCGGCCGAGAGGCCGTCGTTGTACGTGGGTGCTGTCAAGGCGAACATTGGCCACGTTGAGGCGGCGTCCGGCATGGCCCAAATCATCAAGACGGTCTTGGTGCTGGAAAACGGGATGATACCGCCAAACACCAACTTTGAAAAGATCAACCCCAGGATACCCATCGACAGATGGGGCCTCAAGTTGCCCCTAGTTGCGACACCGTTCGAGGCGGGGCCCTCGGGGGTCCGGAGGGCGAGTATCAACAGTTTTGGCTTTGGCGGCACCAACGCTCACGTGGTGCTGGACGATGCGAAGAGCTATCTAGACAAGTTGGGTCTGGGTGAGAGGCGCCACTTACATGCAACAAAATCGGGAAAATTGGCGGCACTCGAAAGCCCCAGCAAGGACAAGAGCTCGTTGCAGGAGGCCGCGTCAGTAGGCCACAAGGTCTTCTTCTTCTCCGCCAACGATCAAGAAGGCATCTCGCGGGTCCTCGCCGGCCTCGCGGAGCACTTACAGAAGCAGGTCGGAGAGAACGGAACATGCCATATGGACGACGCATATCTCTCCAGGCTCGCCATGACCCTTTCGGAGCGGCGCTCACGCCTGGCCTGGCGCCTCGCCATCACGGCCGACTCGGCCACATCCCTCCTTGCCGCGCTTGCCGATCCTACCACCAGCACAACCAACGCCGTCCGTCCCGGCAAAGCCAGCACGCCTGCCGCGGCCTTCATCTTCACCGGCCAAGGCGCACAGTGGTTTGCCATGGGCCGCGAGCTTCTTGTCTTCGACGTCTTCAGGGCGAGCGTCGCCGAGGCCGACAGGTTCATCACAGGCACGCTCGGCAGCGGATTCAGCGTGCTGGAGGAGCTCACGCAGCGCAGCGCCGAGACCACCAAGATCGACCAGCCTTTGTACTCGCAGACGTTGTGTACCGTGCTACAAGTCGCCTTGGTTGATCTGCTGGGCAGTTGGAACCTGGCGCCGAAGCGTGTGGTTGGGCACTCGAGCGGCGAGATCGGGGCCGCGTACGCGGCGGGTGCTCTGGATCGCGAGTCGGCATGGAAGGTCGCCTACTACCGTGGCGTCGTCAACGCCAGGCCCGCGGCCGACAACACGCGTGGCGCGATGGTGGCCGTCGGATGCACCGCCGAAGAGGTGGCCACTCTCATCGCTCAGGTCAATGAGAAATTTGGCGCCGACGGGGAGCTGGTCATCGCCTGCTACAACTCGCCCCGCAGCCTCACCATCTCCGGAGACGAGGCCAAAGTGGACGCCCTGGTGGAAGCCGCGAGCGGCATGAAGCTATTCGCGCGCAAGCTGCGCGTGGCCAAGGCCTACCACTCGAGCCACATGGTTCCGGTATCCGACGAGTACCGGTCGCTGATGGGCCCGCTCCGAGCTTCTCCTGCGGGCGACCGGATGCCGTCGTCCGGCGTGCAGGTCGTGTCCTCAGTCACGGGCGGTCTGATAGCGGCGAGCGACATGACCAACGCCGACTACTGGGTGCAGAACCTCGTATCTCCGGTGCGGTTCTCGCAGGCGCTCGTGGCCTTGTGCACTTCCAACGTCGCCAAAAAGCAGCTCAAGGTCGGCGGCGGCGCCGAGCTTCCTGTGTCGCATCTCGTCGAGATCGGCCCTCACGGCGCGCTGCAGGCGGCTGCCCGCGACGCCGTCCTCAACGACCCAAACCACAAGGCCCTGCGATATGTGTCCATCTTGACCCGCGGAAAGCACGCGTGCGCCACCACGCTGCACGCAGTCGGCACGCTGGCCGCGGCAGGCCTACCGATCGACCTGGCCAAGGTCAACAATAACGGCGGCGGAAGCGAGGCCATGCTGGTGGATTTGCCCCCGTACCCGTTCCTCCACTCGAAGGAGACGTATTCTTGGTTAGAATCACGTACCAGCCGCGCGTGGCGGTTCCGCAAACATGCCCGGCACGATATCCTCGGGGGCCCCGTTCGGGATTGGGACCCGGACGCCCCGAGGTGGCGCAACCATCTCCGCGTGTCGGAGGTTCCGTGGCTCCGGGATCACAAGGTCACGGACAGCATCATCGTCGCCGGCGTGACGTACCTGGTGATGGCGATTGAAGCTGTGCGCCAGCTGTACAGCGACAAGGGCGAGGTGCCGCTCGGCTTCAACCTGCGCGACGTGAGCATCTCCCGGGCGCTGCAGGTCAGCGAGGACGAGCACACCGAGACCATGTTCTCTATGAAGCGAGTGTCCGAGTCGCGCCAGTCAGACAGCAGCTTATGGTGGGAATGGAAGGTCACGTCCTTCAGCGCCCACGATAACACTTGGCTGGAGCACAGCCGCGGGCAGATCGCCGCCGAGACCGTCGCCGAGACCGCCACGGGCGAGGTTGACGGCGGTCGTGAGGCAAGGGAACGACAACGCCACTACGGCGAGCTGCTGTCTACCGTGACGCAGGCCTGCGCCGTGTCGCAGACGGAACTTCTCCCGAGCCGGTACGCCGAGCTCGAGCGCATCGGTCTCGGATTCGGGCCCCTTTTCCGTAACGTTGCCAGCATGCACTCCAACTCCAACAACGACAACAAGACGAGCGGCCAGTCGCTTGCCACCATCCGCATCCCGGACATTGCCACGGCAATGCCGAGCCACGCGCTCGCCGCTTCGGTGATCCACCCGCCCGTTTTTGACAGCATCCTGCAGTCCTTCATCTTCGCCCTGCAGACCTCGGCGGAACGGCTGACGGAGCCCATGGTACCGGTCGCGATGCGGAGCGTGTGGGTCAGCGCCGACATCGAGTCCCGGACCGGCGCCGAGCTCATTGTTCACGCCGCGGCCAGCCGCGTCGGCCACAAGAAGGCCGAGGCCGACATCACGGCTTGGAGCACCGACCTCGGCGCCGAGAGGCCGGTCAGAGTTGTGATGCGCGGCATCGAGGCCGTGCCTTTGCAGCACAGCACGACGGAGGGGGACGCGGCCAGCAACAGGCGTGAAATCTGCTTCAACCTAGACTGGAAGCCGGACATCGACATTCTGGAGGCAAACGGCGAGGCCGAGGCTTGCATGCGCAAAGTTTTGCAGCCTCTGGAGACGTCGGTGCTCGAGGAGAGCGCCGTTAAACAGCTCGGTGACGTACAGCTGGCGTGCGTCATCTGCATCACCGAGGCCGTCAGGGACCTTGAGGCGCGGCCGCTCGCGGACGAAAAGGCGCTGCCTGAACACTTGAAGAAATATCTAGGCTGGCTGCGCATAGTCGCTGATGATTACAAGAACAACAAGGTACTCCGCCAGGTGGCCTCCTGGCCGGCTATTGTGGAAGACGCCGCGGCACGCAACACGTTCCTTGCCGAGTATGCAGCGTCAGGCCATCCCGAGGCGTCTATGATTTGTCGAATGGGGCGCAACATTGCACCCATTCTCCGCGGCGAGGTGGACGGACTGCACCTTTTGTTCGGCATGGACGATCTGCTCGAGCGCGTATACCGGGTCGCGATAGGAACTCAGAAGATCCACGCTCTGATGGGAGAGTATGCCAGGACGCTGAGCCACAAGCGCGGCGCAGATCTCAAGGTGCTAGAAATCGGTGCCGGCACCGGCGGGACGACGACCAGCATCCTCGAGGCCATCTGCCCGACGGGCACCCGCATCATCGGAGACTCCCGGTTGCTCAAATACACGTATACAGATATTAGCCCGAGCTTCTTCGAGAGCGCCGCAACCAAGTTCAGCAAGTGGAAGGCTGGCGGCGTCATCGAGTTCAAGACGTTGGACATTGACAGAGACGTCGAGGAGCAGGGTTTCGATCTGGCCTCTTACGACCTGATCATCGCGGCCAACTGTCTCCATGCGACCTCGGACATCACAAAGACCATGGCCCGCGTCAATAGCCTTCTGAAACCGAAGGGCAAACTCTTCCTCCAGGAAACGACCGAGCTGCAGTGTCTCGAGTCTCCTCTGGTGTTCGGCATGCTTGCAGGCTGGTGGGCTGCCAAGGAGGACTTCCGCCCCTGGGGTCCGCTGTTGGACGGAAAGGGATGGGAGCGGGTGCTGCGCGATGCTGGCTTTTCCGAGGCCGTCTTGGAGCTCAAGGACTCGGAGAAGGATGAGCTCCACGTGCAGAGCATGGTTGTGGCGACGCGTCCGCCGGACGATGAGGCCACCAGCAAACAACAGCTCGACGAGGACGATGTTCTCCGCCGGGTGTTTGTGATTCCGCACGCCACACCCGAGGACGTGTCGCTGGCTACGTCTGTGGCTTCGGCCGTGTCACAGGTGACCAACCTCGACGTGAGCGTCGTTCATTTCGCCGACCTGGCCCAGCACGAACTGGACAACACATGCTGTATCGTGACGATGGAGGCCACCGCGCCCTTCCTCTCGTCGCCTTTTAACGAGGCCGAATTCGCGCTGCTGCGCCACTTACTGACCAAGGCCGGAGGGCTGCTGTGGCTCACTCTCAACCCGCACGAGAACCCGCACATGGCCATGATACCAGGCCTTCTTCGTACGGTGCGCTGGGAGAGAGACCTGGACGGCTCGGACCTGTTGCTTCTGCACCTGCCCTCTGCCGAGGCCTCGCTCGTTGCCTCCAACGTAGTCAAGGTCTTCAAACATCATTTCGGCGGACCCTTCATGTCACCGGATCGCCATGCCGACTACCTTGTCAACCCAGTCGGCTGTGGTCATGACCATGGTGGCTTCATTCAGACGGCCCGCATCATCGCCGCTCCCCCCGTCAACGACTTCATCGCACAGAGGACCACGGTGCTCCAGCCGAGGCTGGACGCGTTTGGTGCCGATCCGAGCCGAAGCCTGAAGCTCCACACGTCTGGGCCGGGAAACCTGGACAAGCTGCATTTCATCGACTGGCCGGGCGCGCAGAAGCCTCTCGGTGGCAGCGAGGTCCAGGTAGAGATAAGGGCAGCGGGCGTGAATTTCCGCGACGTCATGGTGGCCATGGGCGAGCTGGCGAACAACATTCTCGGCTACGAGGGTGCCGGCGTCGTCACTCATGTCGGCGCCGAGGTGATGGATATCAAGGTCGGCGACCGTGTCATGGTCGTCTGGAACGGCGATAACAACTGCCTCCAGACGCGTACGAGGGCGCCCCGGGACTTTGTGGTCAAGATCCCCGACAACATGTCGTTCGAAGAGGCCGCCAGTATTCCCGTCGTCTTTGTGACGGCCTACTTTTGTCTTTACGAGGTGGCTCGTCTCAAAGTGGGTGAGACCATCCTCGTTCACGCCGCAGCGGGCGGCACAGGTCAGGCTGTGATCCAGCTGGCCAAGCATTTGGGCGCCGAGGTCTATGCGACGGTATCGTCACGCGAGAAGATGCAGCTGCTAATGGACGAGTACGGACTCGCTGAGGACCACATCTTCAGCAGCCGTGACTTATCCTTCGTGAGCGGCATAATGCGAATGACGGATGGCAAGGGTGTTGATGTGATTGTCAACTCCCTCTCGGGCGAGGCGCTGCGTGCCTCCTTTGGCTGTATTGCCATGTTCGGGCGGTTCATCGAGATTGGTAAACGGGACATCATGGCCAACAGCAAAATCGATATGCTCCCCTTCAGCCGATGTGCCACCTTCACGGCGGTCGACCTCTCCCAGATAGCCACCCTGGCGCGGCCGCTGACCTCGCGCATAATGCGCTCCGTCGTCGACCTGCACGCCGCCGGCAAGCTGCATGCCTGCAGACCGCTCAACGTGTATGGTTTTGGCAGGATTGAAGAGGCGTTCCGTATCCTGCAGCAGGGCAAGCACATGGGCAAGGTCATCCTCGCCGCGCATCCCGAGGACCTCGTCAAGGTCGTGCCTAAGCCGCCTGCGCCCACGCGCCTGAGGCCCGACGCAACCTACCTGCTGCCCGGCGGCGCGGGCGGGCTTGGGCGATCCATCGCCAAGTGGATGGCCGGGCCGGCGCAGGGGGCCAAGAACCTGGTGTTCCTCTCCCGCGGCGGCGCCGAGGCCGCGACGACGCGCCAGCTGCTCGCCGAGTTGGCCGACATGGGCGTGCGTGCGACGGCGCTCAAGTGCAACGTGGCCGTCGAAGAACAGCTGGTTGCGGCGCTGGCGGACCTGACACGGTTGGGCTTCCCCCGCGTCGCCGGCGTGATCCAAGGAGCGATGCAGCTCCGCGACTCGGCGTTTGAGTTCATGTCGCACGCGCAGTGGGAAGAGTGCGTGAGCCCCAAGGTGCAAGGCACGTGGAACCTCCACAAGCATCTACCCGCGGACATGGACTTCTTCGTAATGCTGGGCAGCGTGGCAGGGCTTGTTGGCAACCGCGGTCAGTCCAACTACGCGGCGGGCAACACGTTCCAGGATGCGCTTGCGATATACCGGCGCGCCAAGGGGTTGGCGGCGACTTGCATCGACCTGTGCAACGTCATGAGCGTAGGCTTCGTCGCCGAGAACCAGGAGACGCTGAACAAGAACCCGCTCTTCTTCTTTGCGCATGACGGGATCCGCGAGGACGAATTCCTCAGTCTGGTCGAGTTCCACCTCGACGCAGACCGGGCGGAACGCAAGGCCGAGCCCCAGATCGGCGTGGGCCTAGCACCGCTGTCCGTGTTCAAAGAGCGCGGGCTGCCAGAGCCGACGTTCATCAAGTCGCCACTGTTCCGACAGCTACGGTCGGCGAGCGGCGAGTCGGGAGCCACAGCGGACGGCGCATCGGAGCAGGACGGGGTAGTGTCGATGACGTTTGCTCTCAAGTCTGCCAAAAGCCCGGAGGAGGCAGCGGAAATCATCTGTGACGCGCTCGTAAAGAGGATCAGCCGCACGATGCGGATCCCGGAGCCTGATATTGACGTTGGCAAGCCGGTTCACGTCTACGGCGTGGACTCGCTGGTGGCCATGGAGATTCGTAATTACCTTGCCAGCGAGTGCGGGTCTTCCGTTTCCGTCTTGGAGATCATGGGCAACAAGAGCATGGAGGTCTTGAGTGGCGAAATAGCTAGAGGAAGCAAGTATATAAAAGTGGATCTTTAGTATTTAGCAACAAGTCATCTATATCTTGTTGTCTTTACTAAGGGGAGAACATAAAGAGATACAGAAAAAAATAAACAATTGGTTGAGTTCAAGCTTTTCAGAGGGCCAGGATCATAGTGTTAACTGAGATAATGGACAGCCGGCATGGCAAGCTTCTAATGACTCTTAGCAAAAGCTAATTGTTAAGTGATTATAAATAAAGGCTTGTTGAAATGTAGCCCAGTGCTCTCAAGAATCATAATCTTGCGAAAGTCTATTAATCACGGCTACATAAGGCGCTGAAACTGCTTTAAAGCCTGCCACGATTCACTGGGGCTTACAGAAACACCCGGTCATTTTCGGTCTGTTCAAGCGGCACAGCCAAGATGGAAGCTCCGCCACGAAAAGCCGAAGAACTCCGATGTTTATCTGATTAACCATGAAGATAACATTTCTAATAGGCATATCCTGCCGACGCTCAAGTCTCCTGACTTGATTATTTCTGCTGAATGCTGCAATCAATGGATACACGTGCTCCTGCTGCTGGCCACCTTCTGTTGAACCACATGTTGTTAGAACTTAATGACCGGGCTGCTTTAGACGAGAAATAGTCCGGGTGAGTGTTTGAATCACTTACTAAAATATGCCCCATGACGCCGTGTAAATGATGAGAAAAGATGAATCTGTGAGATTCTTGTTGTGGTACAAAGAAAAGTTCAGCAGACCGGCTTCCGGCTACTGTATCTTTTCAAAAGAAGAACGAAAGCCATATTACTGCCCAACGCCAACTACCCCCGCCATTGGAAGGTGAATTTGCTTCTTCCGCTGTTGATAATAGACCGCGAGATGAGTCAAGAGAAATACGGGATGCAGATAACTCTTTGTAGGGGTTCCTTTGGAAAGAAGACGTATCTGAGGAACTTGTGTGAGCAATCTGTGAATATGATATATAGAAAGAAAAGAAGGAAGTTGACCTACACGGAAAATAAGACCGGCTTTTCGCAATGAATTTAACGAACATACTTGTTGTGTGATAGATGCAAATTTCCCCGGAGGAAGATTAAGCTTATACGTCGGAAGAGATTTCTTCTTGTTTGCGTTGAGAGGCGAGTAAACACTTTCCGTGTCCACAAAATGAGCACGACACGGGCAGGGGCCTCGAAGTCGAATCCTTCCTGAAGTTGAGACGGTGTCGGCAAAACGATCCATCTTTCATTGCACTCTCGTGTGTAGGATCTATACTTATTATGATCAAGATATCGGCGCATCCATTTCGATGGCGCATGGATGGCGTCGGACACTTGCGGAAGAGGCAGTGTCAGATAAGCATGGCGGGAAGCTTATTGGTATTTTAAGAAACCCTACTAGACTGGAGACTTTGCCCCTAGTAATGACGATGAATAATTGGTCAATAGTAAGGATTTAACGGAGGTCGAAAGCTGGAAGCTACAATGGTGGTGGAGGTGCATCCTGTGGGATGATTTAAGATCCTGACAGCATTTAGTTCTCACCTGTGGCATTTAGACACTCCGCGAAGGGGCGGAAGTTCGTGTTCATTTGGCGATCTCGCTGAAAGGATCGTCTTAGCGCGCAACGGCTGCAGCAGGCACAGTATTCACCGCCAATCTATACCAGGCAGAAGTTAAACCATCCACAACCGCCCGATTATACACACCTTATCCAACTGTTGGCTAAGAGATCTGCTGAATTTCCAATGCAGATAACGATGAAACATCAAATACAGTTGGCAACCCAATGAGTTGATCTAGGCATAGCCACATAGATGATCAGCTGAGTAATTTTGGACTGCCGAGATGTAGGTACTCTGTAAGTCCCATTTAGATAACTCAAGATTAATAGGCCTTGCTTCTGTGATGCTTCAACTTATTTCTACCTATCAGCCTTCTATCGTCAACAACCGTTTAAACTCCGATCTGTCGGTTTCACTTTCTCTCTTTTACATCTCCGAAAAGCCGATGGCCCATTCAGGTTTCAGTCGGCCTGGCCTTCTCATCGATTCTCTTCCGCCAGTTCGTTCCCCAAAGTGCCACAGCCCATACGCACACGGCGCCAAATATCATGAAACCAGATGAGATCGTGCTGAACCATCCCACGCCAATAGTCTTGATTGCAGGTAATACCACAGCTGAACCCGCAGCACCGAACAAATATCTTACCATGAAGTTTCCCGCGATAACCTCAGCACTTCGGCCTTGGATAACGTCCAAGCAGTACGTGTTTAGACTTGGGAAACAGAAAAGCTGAGCCACCCCACCGAGGAACATAAACACCACGGGGACGGCGATTCCACCCGCTCGCTCCTGGACCGACCACCCGTAGATGAGCATGCAGCCAGGCAACACCGCACCAATAAAAGGAAGACAAGATCGCAGGCGGTCCTCGGATATACGACGACCGTGTCTCTCCGCAATCCATCTCCTGACGGTATAATCAGCGTACCGTCCGCCGACAAGTGTACCCGCGAGATAACCGCATCCGGGAGCCAGATAGAAAAGACCAGACTGTGCCGGGGAGGTAAGCGCAAACCGCGGGTTCAGGACGTATCGAATCGGCGTCAGCATGCCATACATGTTCCACACAAGGGACCCGCTGGCGACAGCCACGAGAATGAGGTTCGGGAACTTGAACAAGCGAATGACGCGCATCGGGTTCGTCATCTCCCACAAGACGCCAATCTTTCTGCCCAACGGGAGACCCTCGAGGTCGTTGCTCTTGAGTTTAGCAAGGGTCTCGGGCATGAAGATGACGGAGCCAAGGACTCCCACTCCAGCAAGCGCTGTCTGTAACCAGAATATGGCGCGCCAGGACGTGTAGGTCACAATGATGCCGCCGAGAACAGGTCCGATGGTGGGGCCGATGAGTGTGCCGGACAGGAACCACCCCATGGCCGTGGCCCGCCCCGTGGGATGGTACAAGTCACCGATGACGGCGGGACCCGTGACGAGGAACGATGTACCGGCGAAACTTGTGAGCATGCGAAACACAAAAAACGCAACGACGTTCGGACTCAGAGCTGTGCCAATCGAGCAGCCCAAAAACAGAGCGGAGGTAACCGTACACGTCTGGATGGTATGTTTAGTCACTTCACCGTTCGCGATAATAGCGGGAGTAATGAAAGAAGGAAGGGGGGACTTTGCTTCATCGCCTTGCTTACCCATTTACGTCCATAGACCTGACTTAGAGGTCCCCAGAAACACGGACTTATTGCCATGAAGACAAGATACAAGGCGTTGCTAAGACTGATGATGCTTCCAGATGTCCTGTACTCCGCTGCAACTTCGGGCAGCGCTGACAGGACGGCAGTACTGGAGATTGGCGACAGAAGGCCGCACCATGAGATTACGGCGACCGTTATACGCTTTCGGTGTCTCGAAAAGCGGTTGTACGCCTCGTATGGCACCTCTGTGCGAGAGTTGACAGGAACATCCTGAAAGCTTAGGACTCCCGACGGAATCTTGGTCAACTCTGGATTATTGGGATCCTCTGTGAATGGGTTAGTCACCCGAAGCAGTCGGCAAAGGCGCGGCTAGTGTGCTTACCCGGGTTCGGGGTTCTGCGGTTCTCGGGAATAATATCCGCATATTCTTCAATGTCTTCATTTCGTCGGTCGGAAGAGGACCTCCTCGAGGAGTCCTCCGGTTCTTGTACACTTTTGTCTGAATTCATCGCGGGCCATTTGATCCGAGCAGTCGACATTCAACTTCAACAACAGAATTACGGAAGAGTTGCAAACATGAAAGGAAACTTGGTTCCGCAGTCGACGGAAATGGAGTCCACTAATATGACACCGACATCCGTGACTAAACCATTACCGTCAGGGGCCGAATCGGCAACGCCCGACTCTTGGCTCCGGACATCGGGCATCATGGTCCTCTCCGAAGGATGCATGGTTGCGGGTGGACGCATAGGACCCTCCGGCTCCGCAGAAATCGAGTCAGTTGCAGACGGCAAGACGGTAACTATCCGATAAATGGGACTCACTGCATTTGAGTGACTGACGAAGGTGTTCTAGAAAGCCAGCATGCATACCTAAGGGCCTGGCTCACACATCACATTCCCCGGCAGCACGCAGTCTACTGGGAAACTGTAAAAGCTAGCTGGGGGCCAACCCCAACGGAGCGCGATGGAGGAAAGGTGCGCAAAAGCACAGCTGACATGATTGTCGGAGGGCCGATCAGAAAACGCGTACTCTCCGACGCCGGACTGAACTTGTAACCGAGCTGGAACTTCTGCCCCATCGAATTGGGCAGCTGCTGCCAGAGACTCAAGTTCCAACGCCTTCGGAACCAGGGTCACTTATCTGTCGGTTATCCGAAAGCAGTGATGGAGATTCGGCTTTGCCAATGGTTAGCCGAGTAAAGTGGGCTGTTTGGTATTGCCAGCGTAAGTCCGGAAGGAGTGACGGCATGATAAAACCAGTGTAACTTGCTCTTCAGCCAAGCCCAAGTCGATGTTGGCATAAGGAAGATGCTCGAACCAGCCGCCATTTGTCCCGCAGAATCTTCAAATAGTGCAACGCGACGAGCAACTGCTTGCCTTGGATATGCTTCTCGGTGATGCTATACAATCAGACCTCCTGGAACAGAAACGACTTGACGAAAATTCCTTTTCAATTCCGGACATGTCGTCAGTTTAACGCAGCTCCAGTGTGACGGGAGTTCAAACTAACATTGGCCGTTGAAAACTCTCGACTCAAAACCCGAGTAGGCGGTCCGTCACAAGACCGAGCACGCCGAGTCAAAGCGTTCGGGCTCAACCTGGTACAGTCCGAGAAGCCCGGCCTTGTCCAACCCTCCGGTCCGGGTGGATTCAACCACCGACCCGGTGACTTGTCGTCAACATCCGGGTCATAATACACGGCCGGAGGCGGGTCAGAACGGGATGGCGTGCTCAACAAGCGAACATAAGACCCATCCAGATGGCCTTCGTGGGCTCTTCGGCAGCGGGCGAGACGGAGTACGCTCGTGCCGACCGGGGCTGCGCACAAGCTCCGCCTTAGGCTGAGTTGTCCGGCCGGGATAAGATTCCGGAATCATCCCCTGGATGGAACTTTTCCCAAGTGTGAATATTCAATTCAAAGTGCAATTTTGTCAGAGCTGCGGCTCAGCATTGATGAAGCTCCACACAGGTAGATGAATGCCTGCTGCCTAGACGTTCCACTGGTCAATGACTGGCATTAATTCAAGATGAGCACAACCAACATCAACCGCTCATGCATGAGAGCCTCTGCCATCAAGGGTTCGATTGAAACCGCCCAGACCGGGGAAGTACGCAGACCTATCGAACCACGCACGATCTATGGCGAGGCTTTCTGTCCTTCAACGATGCTGGGCGCCTGGTGGTTCCAAATTTGCCTCTTTTGGCCGACCGAGCCAATAGCGCCATTTCGACTTGCATGAGGGGATCTGCCGTCAGCCCCTTGGCGAAGTCCCCACGTGCTCGATCGACTGGCGTTCATTGATTCTTGAAATACAGCTTCATTCTATCAACTTGATGACCGTCCCGGACTGATCTCTTGAGAAGTCGATGCTTTCCTTCTCTCTGCATATGATGTTTTGTTTTTCTATTGGCGAACTGCGACTCAGCTGTCCCGAATGTTCGGTCCCAATGCACAAGGCCGTTTATTAATTTGAACTACTCCATCGCCACGTTGCGTCAGGGCTGAAGCGACCTTCCGTGCGAGGTAGACGCCCGCGGGGCTGCTTGCAACCACCCCCACCTTGACTGAGTCGTCCAACCTCACAGTGTTCAACATAACCGAGGCAGTCTAAGGTCACAATCATGGCCGTCGACGTTGAAGAGCTGATTATCACGCCGTTTCGGGAGGTTGTGGAAAGGGCGAGGGAAGCCATCGCCAATGCTGAGGCTGCACAAGATGATAACCCAGACCTATCCAAGGAGATGATGAAGTCTGCCCAAGTCATTTCAAAAGAAGGAGAGAGGGCATTGAAGCGCCTGCAGCCGCTATGGGACAGCCAGGTTGAAAAGCACGGTGATTCGTTCAAGGATATGATCAGCGAAAACGGTGAGTGCTAACCACGTGTCGAAGAGACACTGCAAGACCCAGCTAATTTAGGAAAGATGACCTTTCAGAAAAGCGAAGAGTAATGGAAGGGCTCTTGTACGATTTCGAAGACTTTATTGAGGCAGACACCTTTGAGGCATCCAAGTTCGCGGAGCTCCAGGCCGCTACGAGGTCATTTGCTTTGGACCTGTTGGACATCATCAAAAGAATGAAGATCGAAACCAAGACGCCAACGAGTCCGGTACATGCGTTCCCGCCTCTTCCTCCTTTACCACCTTTACCTCCCAATCTTCAAACATCAAAGTTGATCACCCAACCGAGCGTTGCGCCTCCCTCCCGTAGCGGAAGCCAAGGCAACGTCAACTTCTCACTATTTCCTGCCGCTGGTCGCCAGCAAAAGCCGCAAACGTTGCATAGGAGTGGTACAAGAGGTTCGCACGGCTCGTCGGACAGCACAAATCTTCGTCGAACCCCGTCATCGGCCAAGTCTGTAGCGTCTGATGCGAGATCGTCTCGTCACATTTACGAGGCCACGTTGGCACATGTTGTGCCTGCTCGCCGGGAAGAGCGGCGAGCTTCGACCCCTGATGTTCTTGGCGATGAAGGGGAGCAACTCAAAATCTCCTCGCCAGTCGAGCCACCGCAACACTGGACTTCCGAATGGGTTGAAGAGCAAACTTCGGCGCCCAAAACTCGACGCCCGGTTCGAGAGAGCATCCCGGAGAACTCGGCCGTGACAAATCATGTACCTCCCGACAGTGGTTTGGTCAGCCGTTTCAGTCGCCTCGGCCTTGAGAATCCTACACCACAAAGCTCGGTTTTCGACCCAACCAGCCCCTCAACGACAAATAGAACATCAGTCTATTCAGAGTCTCCGGCCCACTCGTCCTCCAACGGTCCGTCTCCAAGGATGCCGACGAGTGAGGTACGAACAACAACACTTACGGCGTTCCAATTCGAGCCCACGCCACCCCTTCCGCCACCTGGGCACTTCAGCGATGGCTTGATGCTAGCTGACGAGCAAACGGTGTCCGACACCAGCACTCAGCATTTGAGAACAGCATCGTCAGTGAGTAAGGAGGAAGAGTGTCTGATAGGCCCAAAGAGCTCATTCCATCAGGCAAAAGGCTTTTGCGACGGTGCTCAAGCCTTTCGACGCGGTGGCTACTGGGACGGCCTCAAGCAGACGATGGCATATGTGAGCGGCACTTCGAATCAAACTCCGTGGTTCGGCGCAGCATCGTCCCTCGACATGGTAACGCTGATGGAAAACCAGGGCGAACCGCTCCCAATTGGGCGTTGCCTGCATTGCGAGTATTATCATGTCTACAACGAACTCACACTAGATAAGGAAGGTGATTGTAAGTGTTCTTTTTCTTGGCGTTACTCACTAGAGTTGGCACTGACAGCAAGACAGCTCGAGCGAACTTCTTGAAGTTCGGACTGCTGTACCGCATGAGATTTCTGATCAAGTCACATATTCCTGCCAAAACGACATCGGAGATTCGCTATGCTTGTTTGTTTTGCACCCATACTGGCCACACGGTTCACGAAGGGGATGCCACGGTGTTCCTCACCGCCGATCAGCTACTCAGACATCTCTCCCGACATCCACAGCCCTTGCCAGAAGTCCCCGGCGTGACAGTTCTCTATGGCAAAGTCGACAGAGACCACCACCAAATCGAAGATTACGATGTTCACTTTCCGTCACCACCGGCACCGAGCCCCTTTCCCGATGCGGACTCACTTTTCCAGCTCCCCACTGCTGTGGCTCTGAAAAGTCATGTCCAGCGCTGGGGAGAGGTTTTGGCAGACCCTGATGGCAGTGCGGACGTTCTGAAGTTCATGGCTGGCGCGAAGATAGTTGGGATCGAGTTTCCTGGCAAATGGGGCGGCAAGTGGTGTACAGGTTGGCATGACGGCGTTAAAGGACCTTTTCCTGCGAAGTACGTCGAGATCGAAGGTCCGAAACAAAACGAAATCTCGTTACAGACAACGAGCGCAGTATCTCTGACAACCAGGTGGAAATGGGATCCCCCAGATAGCGCCCGGACAGGGTGGCTCACATTCGGCAAGAACGAAACCATCAAGAATGTCGGGTGTAGGTCCCCTTTCCGCTCAAGTCGGGAAGCCGAATCGTAACTGATTGTGTCACTGCAGGGCTATATCAAGATCACTGGTGTTGGTCGGGCACCAACAGCAAGGGAAAATTCGGCATATTTCCACAGTCGCACGTCAACCCGCACTCCCTAAGGGAGGGTGCGATTGCTTCCAGTACAAAGCGGCCTCAAGCTAGCGGTCCCTTGAGACTTTTCAGCCGTAGACGGCCGAGTAGTATAGCATCTTCGCTTAGTGGGGATACTTGAGTAATGATAGTTGGATGATACTGTATTGAATATGATCGAAGCATTGGATCGTCGTGGACGTACAGTTACCAACAAAATCACGTCTTAACTGCGGTGTATTGACTAACCTCGAATGGAAACGTTGATTTATGCGAATGGCAATGTCCGCAGCATAGAAGTGGGCTTGGATTAGCAGCTGCGTTCTGTAATCAGTACCAAAAATCACATTCTAGTGTAACAACGACTTGCAAGTTGAACATTTCACCACGTCCTATCAGGTGTTTCCAGGTAACCAAGGTATGTCTTGACCGCAAGCAGGATTTGCTCCTGATGACAGGTAGTTTTTGAGACCAGAAAGAAGATTAAGTCTCTCAACTTCTACGACGTCTTGTTATGCAAGCAAGGAAGGGTTGTTCAACAGTTGGTAACTGTTGGTTAATTTCTTGAATCGATTCGAAATGTCGTCTTACTTCAGCCTGCACTTGTAACAGTTAACACTCATTCAATCTAGCCCCGAACACCAAAATAGATTTAATATTATCTCTTCTCCAACCTTCTCATTTTCAAGTGCCTTCGTATACCTGTTGACCCTGGCAGTTCCCTCGGATCGATTCTCTCAATGATGTGTTCAAACCTCTGACATCCATGTCGACCGGCTACTTGCTGCCAGGCTTCTGAAACCTCCTTATTCCGTATGAAGCTAATTTGCCATGTCGCGGCCACCGTAAGCTTCGCTGTGTCCCGGTTGGTCTCGTACCGGAGGAAGAACCTCAAGCGTTCACCAGAAAAAGTGTGGACACCAGGACTCCATACTTCCATGAGCTCCAAGTGCGGCAAGAACATGGTCGCTCGACTTGCCACGAAAAGTAGATCGTCTACCCTTGTCCGATTTCCCAAGAGCTCTTGGACTTGACAAGTCAGTGCTAGTCTTTTGAGCACCGGCGGTGATGAAGTGTCAACGCCTTGTTTTGCCTTGGCTTGCTCACAAAAGCATTGTAGAAAGTTCATTGCGTCGATTGCATGTGATATCGACAATAACTCGAGCTTGAAGCTTGCAGCAACTGCTGCTGAAATCAATGAATTATTTTCGGCTTTCTTCGAATAATACCTGCGTCCATGTAGCCCTTCTGATTGTGCCTCCCATAAGGCTATGGAACGTAATCCGGAGGATGCACTTGCGCATTGCAACAAGGCTGTATTTGCAGCATCGCGCTGAAGTTGACCTTCCTCATCAACACCGCGCCAAGGGACGTAGGTGATTTGTTGAAGAAAAGGGAGTTTGCCGATTATGGAGGTTACGGTAGCAGGTGAGAGGCTTCGTAGTTGCTTTGAACCATCGATGACAAACTCATTGACGACGACAAGCTGTTGAAGTTCCGATACATCAAGTGAAAATTCTAGAAGGCCCCCGATCAATCGCTTCTTAGCGTTCAATATTGAGTGTTCAGGGGACTGAATCGCGACTTCGTGTTTGTGTTTTATGAGAGGCGTTTTGAGATGGTATTGGTCAGTCGGTGAGCTAGCTCTCAGCCCAAGTACAATGCCGCGTGGGGAGCACTCTTTTGTCCAACTAGAGATTGCAGAGAAGAGAAGTTTCAGGCTGTGAGAGAACGCCATGTTGTTCTCAGCCACAGTCTGCGCGCCCTCTTCTTGGCCGCATTGCTGGCAATTATACTCTTGTAAGTCGACATGGAGTATGATATTTTCAATGATCCTTCTTCGACGACCAATAGCCCATCGCTTGAAATTGCTGATATCAGGTTCCGCACCTGAATGAAGGGTTATTGTATGCCAGACGAACGGTGCGAACAAGGAATGCCATTCTTTCGAAACGCTAGCCCAGCGGGAGAGAGGGTTTACCCCAGCGGTGGAAACCGATTCCAATAACTCTTCCACAATCACCAGTCCAAGTTCTAGTGGGAGTTCGTTCCACGGAAACGCTGTTGCGGTTTGGGATGCCATCGTCCTGAGTAAGTGTGGATATGAGAGAGGCGTTCGAGGAATGCGGTGTTTTGAGGTGAGAGTAACGTCCGATCTATCTTGAGGCTCAGGGGGAAAAGCGCAATTTATACATCTCTTTTGTAGAAACACGAAGAGACTTCAATTTAGAGTTGCGCTTGGTTCATATGCCGTGGAAGTGAGTTCGTGCTTCCACTGGAAAATCAATAGCATCAATTCATTACAGAACCGCGAACTTTGGACTGCTTTAGGTTTGCGCCCAAGGAACACCCGAATTCACTTTGATGGATAACACGCCTCTTCTGAATGAGGTCAAAACCTGGATGAACGTTGATGTGCACTTGCCGGACAACGATTAGCAAGTGGGCAGGGGCGTCCTATCTCACGTAGATAGTCGGCAGTGAAAAAGTCGGAACTACATCTGTGTATCATCGCGCAGCACTCTGCGGTCATTGTTTATGGTCGAATACTTAGATAGTGATTACAAATAGAGGGTAATCATAGAGGTAGTGAGGAAGAGCAAGGAAAGTAACAGAGGTAGCGAGGAGTAGTCACAGGAAAATAATGAACGCTGAGGAGTGATGTATTAAAGTTCGATGCAATAATTACATCGCGTCATGTGTGGAAAGTTATTCCTCAAGGTGTTGTTGCACGATATGCGACTTTCCCCCCGTTCTTTTGTGTGATTTGAAGCTTTTTGGAAAGTACCTTGATAATGGACGACAGAGAAAAAAGCTATCAAGAAGAAAGTCAAAGCACAGACAATGCTCCCCCGTGCCGCCGAGCGGCGCGGCGGATATCAATCACACCCGACCAACTCCGAGGCCCGTCGATCATCATTACAGATGAAAAGCTCTTGAAAAATTCGGAGTTGGCGGGTGCTAGATAAGCAAGTGCTCCATATCTTTCAGCCTTACCGCCTCTACTCGTATCGCACAACAGACTTCATCGGACAAACGGTAGCATTTCGGCTACAGACCCAACTGACATGAAAGCTTGAGGAACGTACCGCAAACGCAAAGTTCAATAGATAAGTCGTGATCACGGCACACTCATGTGCCGATCGTACTTTGGATTTTCTTTTTCGAATTGACCAGACCCTTTCGTCTTCTCGTATTGATCGCGATCTGCATTCACTTTTTCCCCAGATACACCGACGCGGCAACGCGGTTGTGGTCGCCTCGCTTGTTGGGGTGCCACGACTGATTGGCATCATCCCAGCAGAAAACCCGGTTGTTAATCCCAATTGGGCATGTCAACAAACGCCATGACAGCAGGTTAAGGCGGGCGTTCAGGGGAACTGCAGGGTTATGCCGCATAACAGTCTCGAATTGGGTGCCTTCATTCAGCGCCTTATCCATAATTACGAGTTTACCAATGACTTTTGACAATTGGGTTAAGCGGCATGGGTCCGCTCATCTCCGCGAGTGAACCACACACCCTGGACACTAAATCCGACGGGATGGACACTTCCGCGCGCAGGTTTGCCGAATCGCGATGGCATTCTCACATGAATTCGAGACTTCGTTCGAGGCGCGAGTAGATGGAGGGAGTCCAGTAGCAACGCTTCAAAATTATTCTATAAACCTGATTAAGCTCAAGCCAGAGCGACGCCAGACTTCCCATCCGGTTTTTATGTGGTATAACCCTCTATATCCCATCCCAGTGCGCTTCGCCAGTGATCGCTACCTGTCTCATTCGTAGCCGTGCGGTGTTGGTATCATATCGGTCAGAAATCACTCTTTAAAAACAAGATTGCAAAAGCAGTCCGCTTAGAAGAGCATGTAGGCGGCAAGGGCGACGGAGCCGAAGATGGCGAAGGTGGACTTGACGGCGGAGGCGCTGCTGGGAGCAGAGGTGGAAGTGCCAGAGGCGGCAGAGCCAGTGGCGGTGCCGGAAGCGGTGCCTGAAGCCGAAGCGTCAGTTCCGGAGGCGGAGGCAGTGGCAGTACCAGTGGTAACAGTGGTCAGGCCGGAGGCGGTCTTGGTCACCGAGGCGGTGGCCGCAGAGCCAGTGGCCGAGCCGGAGGAAGACGCACCGGTGGCAGAGGCAGAGGCAGAGCCGGAAGCGCTCGCGGAGCCGGAGGCGGTGGCAGAGGCGGAGGCAGTCTTGTCGTCGGAGGAGTCTGAACAGAAATCATCAGTACCATTTCTGTCGCGAGCTAGTGATGTTCTCGCAAAGTGTTTGACTTACCGTCAGAGGTGAGGCTGAACTCCTGGGACTGGGCCAGAATGCCCTGGTTCTGGGGGTCCTTGGAGACGAAGTTGATGCGGTAGGCATCACCAGCGCTGACCTTGGCGCCCTTCAGCTCGTACTTGCCATCGGCGGAGTTGACAGTGGCGATGGTCTCCTCGGTCGCGGGGTAGGCGGACTGGTTGATGATGACGATCTCGAAGCTCTTGGGGTCGGTCGAGACGGTGTCCCAAGTGATCTCGTTGGTCTTGGAGAGATCCCACTCGTCACCCTTGGCGGGCTTGGTGACCTTGATAGCCTCAGCGGCGGCAAGGAGGGTGGTGATAGCAACAGCGGTCTTGGAGAACATCTTGTCGGTGGTTGTTGGAAATTAAGTAAAAGAAGTGTTTTTTTGGTTTTTGTAGTTTTTGGATTATTAGAATAAGTACGAGTCTTGAGCGAGTGACTAGAACGAACGTTCAAAATTGGTGAATCGAGAAAGAGTTGATTGAACGAGCAAGAACAACAGCAACACCAAGCTTCGCGCTTCAAGCTTTATAAACAGGCCATGTGCAGATGACCCCGGTCGATACTTTGGACGAGTCAGGCCTGATGTCCGCACCAGCGCCGCCCCCCTTACGACCCCCACCGCCCCATCTCGTATGGAAAACCGACCTTCAGAGAATTTTAGATTGCTGTTGAGCATGAACTGCGAGCCCGTCGTTTGATTCGGTTCACTGTGACGTCGGCTATTCCCTGCCATAGGGCGCGCGAAGGATGATTCTTCCCTCCACCAAACCTCGTAACGATGGATTTATCGGCCGGTATTGCCGAAGCGGCTACAGTTGGTGCCACCAATGAAGTCGAGTGACTGTTGAAGAGAACAAAACTTGGAGTGGAAACACGATCTCTGCCACAACACAATTGGCCTTAAGAGAGCAGAATCCGGGGTTCCTCGGCACGCGAGATTGAGTCACCCAATCAGGGCTGGGTCATTTGCATCTTATCCCATTCACAAATCTACGGAATGATATGCCAAGGACTAGCAATGTTCGAAGTGCAGATGGCAGTCTAAAATAAGTAGCTGCCTAGTACAGAATTGGTGTCAGCGGTACCTTACATATGCCCGCCAGGCAAAAGTTCCCACCTCAAGCGATCTGATGTGGTAATAGCAACGGGGTCGCCTCGCCGGGCTCTCCAGACTCCCCGCCGCGATGCAGGCATTGAGGCAATGAAGCTCTTTCAAAATCTTCCGACTCACGCCAGACCAGACGGACTTCTCCCGCACACTGACTTCATGGATGCTTAGCCAGCAGTAAGGGGACTATAGTGCCTGTGGCCATTCCGCATGAGACAATGCCTCCAGCTCCTGTCAATCTCGCCTCTGTCTCGGTGCTGCCATTCATGACCCGGCCGAGTACCCTCGGCCCAGCAAAGGGGCAGCCCGATGAGAGCCTCCGGTTCCCGTGGGATTTTTTGCCCCTTCAAACGACGATCAGTGGCAACGGTCCCTAGTCGTTCTGAGAACAGACCGCGAGCTTGTCAATTTGTTAATCCGAGTTGACGCCCAACAACAGTCGGCTTTGCCTTTTCAGTGGGCACCGCCAAGCTGGCTCAAGAGTTCCGACAGCGGAACTCCCTTCCAGAAGTTCGCCTCATGAAGACTTGGCATATCAGATCATTCCCTTCGCCAGAACCAATTATGACGGAGAATCCCTCTGTTCCGGAGTACCTGCTTGCCTCGGTGGGATTCCGGCTTTTGTGTGCACTATCGCGCAGACTTGATTTGGCAGTCGACGTCGCGTCGACGCGCTTCAGATCCCTGCAGTCGTGTGTAGGGCATGGACCGGCAGGTCTCCGGCCCGGTGGCGGCATTCGGAAGTTAGCGGGATGGAGCCGTCAGGCATCACCAGCTGCATCAAATTGACATCTCTCTGGTCTTACTTACACTGTTTAACAGCCTCACACAGAGACTTCAAAAGACGGTAAGTGAAAGCGCCAGTTTCCGTCGGGCACATTGGCGCAGACATTAGCGGACTTATTCTCTTCAAGCAAGTTCTAAGTTGCTTACAGGCCGACTGCAGTACTGTTTCTGTTTGGCCGCTCTTGATGGCCTACAGTTTTATCTCACATTTTCATCCAACAGCGGTCGTCAACATGAGCCAATCATTTCAGTCAGGCATTTTAAAATGACTGAAAAGCACACAAGTCTTGAGAAAGAGGTCCTCGTGCCGGGAAATGACTCTACCATATTAATGGAACTACATTGACTTGTATGCTGAGCCGCCACGACAACATGATTCGTGACTATTGTCAAATCGGAAGTTGAAGAGATGAAATATCAACACTCGTCTGATTTTAACTGGACGGACTCGATAATGATTGACGAAATGTTCAAATATGTTGCTAACTGCACTCAGAACTAGACGGGCTCTTGTATCAAGTGGCGTTCATAGATAAGGCTGTCTATCAAACCATTGACAATAAACACAGCTAGGCAGCGAAGACCTACAGGATTGAATCTGGAGAGTTCTCACTAAGAGCAATCCAACAACGCCGACTCGATGATTGGTGAATGCATACTTGGTAGAACTATCCGTAGTTGTTTCTTTTCTAAGTACGGGCTTGCCCAGGAGTTGCACAGCAGTCGACAGACTTGGTAATGAAACCTTGATCCTGAACGAGAAGAATCTCAGATATTCCTTGATCGTTGTTGATAACCTATCAAACTGAATAAGCTATGCATTGTAAGCAAAGTTTCCATTTAGTTGATAGTTATCAAGTTTACTCTTCGTCCCAGCCCAATAAAGAAGCCTGAGAGTTCTGAGCAACAGAAGATGAGTACGGTGACTGTCCGGATGTTTCATGGAAATAACCTTTCCTATGGCGCTGAAAAATCATTAAGACCGCGTATCATAGCCAACCATTTCATGCCATCTGCTGTAACACACCGTCAAGCTCAAATCAAAAATTCAATATATCGCAGTGAGGTCTTGCCGCGGCATGGTTTTGTGTTAAACGATGCATCTCAATACCTATGAGTGGGAACAGGTGCCCAGCTCTGAATGAGCTTTACGGCAATTTACCAACGGTTCTTTAACATCTCAAACCCTACAGGCTTTTATCGTGGCAGGATGACATCTTTTGAATCTGAATACATGCCGCTCATACGAATTGTAACCACCAGCTGCGAGTATTATTAACAGCTGAAGTCTCCTTTGCTTTCATCTAAGCCAGAGTGAGTTCGTCGTGAGATTCCCAATAACGTGCATCAACCCCAGACTCATGATTCATGGCCATCAATGACCTCATCATCCCATTGAAAGAATCCTCCAATGACTGCACTCAACATGAACTGAATAAAAGAGTCAGTACCCCGGAGAAAATGTACAGTCTGCAGTTTCGGTTCTTCGTCAACTCAAACTTGTAAGTAAACTTGTATAAGTAGAAGCTGAGAGTGGCAGCTCTGAACCGGCTGTTCCGCTTTCAGCCTGGCGCCTGAAGTGAAGTCTCAAAAGCCGTCCTTCCGATGACCCTCCAAGTACTGCAATGTTTTGCAGGGTGCAGACGAAATAAACGTAGCAAACTATTCGTTAATCGAGATTTTAGCTTAGTCTTTTATATCCATGGTTTCTCCAGAAAGTTGAACGGGAAGATTATCAACCAGTCATATTTGAGTGCTACGAAACTCATACTGGATGCTAGTGCCATCTGCCTTCCACGACATGGATATTTTATATGAATCTTGAAAGCGTATCTAATAGCATATCGGAAGCAGATTTCGGTCAGCTCTAGCTAGTAAAGATGCCCGAACTCGCTTGCTGATCAGGATCTAGTTCAATCCCACGGCCCGCCAAGGTGCACAAAACAACCATCATCAAAACCCAGATACGACCGCATCAAGTAATCAAGATTGATAGAATATGCAGCCATAGATCAAGCCCCGCTCATTTTCACAATGCATATGTACAATCATGTGAAAGGTTGCAACGGGCAAACCCCTCAAACTCCACCACATGTGCAGAGCCGGAGCGTTCGGGCGTTTGTGCTACCTGCAGCTGCTGTCTGCGCCACGACTGTGCTTCCGTGGGTCGAACATTTAAGCTTATTATTGGGATTCTGTGTCGATCCAAGTCTTGGGAAGCGCGGGGAACTTGCATGTTACCCCTTCATTCTAAGTTCAGGGCGGACTCACAGCTGCCAAGCCCTCTGCTTCTCACCGCGGATGACATAAATAAGTCATCTGCAGCACATCATGAATTAGATATAAGATGGTTTCCAATAGTCTTTAAAGGTACATGTAGCTGTGAATGAGACTGTTATGTCGCTGAGTATCTTGTGGCAACTTTAGTGAGCAAACTTGTCGTCTTCAATACTTCCATACACATTAAAAGGTACGCGATCAGCAAGCACGTGAAACATTGCGAAATGGCCGCTGGTTATACTGAAATGCCAATTGAGGCCTTCATAGATAGGACTCTGATGCGCACTGAACTTAAATAGCAAGCGAAAGGTTCTTGTTACTAAATCCTTCACACAAGCCTCACATTCATATCGTGATCACGCGTAATACGAGTGGTACTATACTGTTGGCAGAAACTTCTTTATTGTTTGCATTTAGACGTCCAAAAGTGCTTTTCTGGGCTTCTTCGCCCTGAAAAGCATTGTGTTCCCAATCACCCATGTCTCAACTTCCTCAAATTCCTGGTCCAGCGCTTCCCTGATGTCCTCCTCATTGTCGTCCCAGTTGTTGAAAACGCCCCACCACTTGTTGTACCAACGGAGGTAGAACTTGGTCAGAAAGCCAGTCGACTCCCTGGGGCCCAGCACAGTACAGCCAGAGAGAACGCCATCCTCGCTCAGCAGTTCCTTGTATGTTCCAAAGGCGCGAAGTTTTCCCTTACCACCGGGCATGCAGTGGAATAAGTTGAACATGGAGATGGAGTCATAACGTTCACCCAAGAGCGCCTTGGGTGGCGGCTCCGTGACGTCGGCCTCGACGCAATTGACTTCAGTTGCCGACGTCACGGACAGGACACGGGTCTTCGTTGCATTCAACGGGGGAGCCGTCAAGTCCACGAGCGTAAGACGTTGCTTGCTGTTGGTGCGGAACGGCCGGGCCAGCGCAACGGCGGGGAAGTAGCCGGTGGCGACACCAACATCGAGATGGTTGCGCGAGAAGTTCTCGCTGAAGAAGGGGAGGAGGATGTCATCCGTGGGACATCCCCACATGTACCTCATGTTGAAACCGAGGACATATTTGTCATAGAAGAGGGTGAGAAATGATGGTGAATAGACGGTCTTGTAGTTTGTGTTAGTCATCGTGGGCGACGACTGAGAGTGAGAGCCTGAATGAAATGGGCGGGGATATGGAATAACGTAGTTCGGCTGAACTTCCCACGGTCTAGGTATTTGTTCTGCGAAGAGAGGAAATCTTCAGATCTCCCGGGAGGTGGGCGATTATCACCTTGCCGGCGGCACGATACCGAGGGTGCCTTTGAGCTCATGATCAGTACATGTTGGTGTACGTGGCCCTGGTATATGCGCTGGAGTGGATTGCGGCCAGCCCTCTGCTTTTGGCATATGCATGGTTTCAAACACTTGTTGGCGCTAAGAGAGTTGGTTGAAGCTCTTCCCTCATGGGGCCCAATTGACCTTATCAATTGGACGAGGGGATTGTAAATGCCTCAATGGCCCCATCCCGAATGGCATCCATTGATGCACGTAGGATAGACTGCATGCATATTCTTCAGCAAACTGACCTATGATCATTGGAGGGTTGTGTGGAAATGGCTTCACCAAGACTGATGTTGATCTGCAAAGTATACGCTGATGGATACCTCCAAACGCACTGTACGATACCTTCGTAAACATGCAGGGTGCTTCATCCAACGAGTATGCAAACGTGGTTTACAATTGCTGCAATATTTGATTGTCTATTGATAATAAGAAGCCCGAAATTATCTTCGCTTACTCTTTGCAAGCGCCGTGTGGGGGTATTCCGACCAATCCTTTGTAAAAGCAAACGAATCTCCCATGTTCTGTGCTAACCCTGCGAACTCAGGTTGGAAGCCGACATCGACGCCTTAGCCGACAAGGACCGTGATGAGCTTGCCAGGGAAGCCGAGGACGATGCACCGCTGCGCGGCTTGCGGCAGTAGACTGTGAGCCTGAGCCGGCGACAACGTATTAATGAGAGATGCGCAAACAGGTTTGCAGACGGGGAGCTTCGCTTACAAGGTCATGAACGAATGGTAGTTTGTGTCTCCAATCTCGTCACGGACGTCTTTCAACAACGTGTGGACTTGGCTCTCGGACCAGCCGAGGCCGATTGTGAAAACCGGGACACTGAGTGGTTCAATGATGGCATTCCAGTTCTTGGTCATCATTGCACCGAATCTTTGAGACTTTTTGCCCGGATAGCACGCGTTCGTCGGCGCCGCATGCTTGGTTATCTTCATCCTCTCGAAGCCAGTCTTCTCTAAGATTGACTGGTAATGGTTGGGATAGTGTAATGAACGTCCCATGTTCTGCAGACCTTGACGAAGGAGCAGGTTCCATTTATGGAATGCAGTGCCTTCCAACGAGCGGTTTGGGGACTGGAGAATTGCGATCCATTCGGTAAACTCGACCCAGCCCCCTGGATTTAAGTGGTTGTAGATGGACTGAATGAGGTGTTCCTTCTCCGAGACATCACCAAGCATTCGGACGTGGATGTAATCGAACTGTCTGTTGAGGTTCCAAATGCTCGTCGCATCCATCACTCGGAACGAGCAGTTGGACACCGTATATGGCGGGCGCACCTTCTCAATGTCAATCCCCAGGACGGCGCAGTTGGGGTTCTTCTTGGCTGAAATGGCGGTGGGGTTAGCGCGGATCGTATCACAAGGCCTCGAAGGCGAGCAGGGGGAACTTGCCGTATTCCTGGGTGAAAGTTAGTCTGATGTTCGTGATGTGTACGTGCATGAGTGGAATGTTGGTGACGAGAAGATGTACATACTAGTGCCCATAGCCCTGGTCCTGTGCCAACATCAAGCGCTGCCCTTGCCTTGACGACCGGGGCAAGGTGGAGTCTACCGTCGAATAGTTCTGCAATGATGTGGTGTTGAAGTACTGTTGGGAGTTATGATATGTTCATGTTGGACAAGGCAAGCAAGGGGGGGGGGGGGGGGGGGGGGGGTTTTTAAAAACCATTATTTATTTTTACTACAA